>NW_024081276.1:663449-1147260 GCF_003009895.1 Hyaena hyaena | reverse complement strand
TCTTTTTTCTCCCAATCTCTCAGGTTTTGTAAGGTTTCCAATGTCTTCAGATCTTTTCTGTGTGATGTATGGGCGCGAGTGCAAGTACGGAGCTCCTTACTTCTCCGCCATCTTGCCCTCTCCCCGTATATGAAACTTTCTAACCAACAGTAGAACACATACTCTTCCCAAGTGCCCATGGAACATTCTCTGGGATAGATCACATGTTAGGCTGCAAAACAAGTCTAAACAAATTTAAGATCCAAATCATATCAAGTATCTTTCTCAATCACAACATCGTGAAACTAAAAATCAATGAGTAAGAAAATGGGAAAATCCACATATTTAAAAGGGAATTTTAAAGATATCTCAAGGCAAATGAAATTAAAAACACAACATACTCCAAACTTATAGGATTCAAGAAAAGTAATATTTAGAGGGGACTTTATGGTGCTAAACATGTACATTTAAAAATAAGAAAGTTCCCATTAACAATCTAACTTTACACCTCATGGAACTAGAAAGATAGGAACAATATTAGCAGAAGAAAGGAAATAACAAGCACTACAGAAGAAATAAATGAAATAAAGAATAGAAAAACAATAGAGAAAAATCAACAAAACTAAGATTCGGTTTCCTGAAAAGATAAATGAAAGCAACAAACTCTTAGCCAGTGTTCCGCACATAGTCTCTGTTTTGTGTTCGCTGACCTCCGGAATATCACACCTGCCCAGGTCTGGGCCCAAATGAAATCTACAAGCTCATATTTACTGGGTGAATCTAATGTATCACAGTGTTCCCCCTTCCCCAGTCCCCCAGAGCATCATCATGTCTTAAGTATTCAACGTGCCAAACGTATTGAGCACAGATTTCCCTGAACCAAAAAGTCCCCACTGTTTACTGGTGCCAGTCTACTTATATATTTTTTATTTGACATGCAATAGTGCAATCAATGTGTCAGCAGCCAAACCTCAGACATCTTGTTTACTTAGCACTGTCTCTATCTCATCAGGTAAAGAGAACAGTTCTGGGAGATTCTCCTTACAGAAGTGCATGGGCTACAGCACGTACTTTATTATGATTTATTTTGGCTTCAAGGAGCCATTTGTGACTTATTTCTCACTTCACTGAGGTTGCTTATGAGTGTGTACAGGATGATACTGAGCCCAGGTTTTCCAATCTGAGGTCACACATATAGCAAGCTGCTGAAAAACACAGCCACTGTCACCACAATGATCCAGGGGTGAGTCCTGACATTTCTACACGAGTAAATGCACACAGCATTCGGACTCCTGGGATTGTTACTTGTCTTCTCTGAGCTCCAGTTTATTTATGTGTAAAGAAAGGAAAACAATCATACCTAAGTCCTGATGAAAATTAGGGAACATTCTTAAAACCCCTACCCTATGCTTCATGAAAGTCACCTTTATTTCAATTCTTTCAGCAATTATTGGCACTTTCTTATGTGCCAAACAGCCTGCCAAATGTTGTAATGAAACAAGAGTGAGAAAGATACCTGCATTCTTCCCTCAGAGAACTTATAGCCTCTTAGAGAATAAAATATGTGTGAAGGCAGGGAGGGAGGGAGGGAAGAAGACAGGAAGGGAGGAAGGGAGGAGGGAAGGAAGGAAAGGAGGGAGGAAGGAAGGAAGGAAGGAAGGAAGGAAGGAAGGAAGGGAGGAAGGAAAGGAGGGAGGAAGGAAGGAAAGACATACAACACAAAGAAAATAAACTTGAGGAAGATTACCAAGTGAATGCTAAACTGAGAACTCAATTTATATTCCTTTTGCAAACTTTTTATTTCTCTTCCTCCTGTTTAAAATACACATCAGGGGCATCTGGGTAGCTCAGTCGGTTAAGCGTCCAACTTCAGCTCAGGTCATGATCTCACAGTTCGTGGGTTTGAGCCCCGTGTCGGGCTCTGTGCTGACAGCTCAGAGCCTGGAGCCTGCTTCCCATTCTGTGTATCCCTCTCTGTCTGTCCCTCCTCCACTCTTGCTCTGTCACTCTCTGTCTCAAAAATAAATAAACTATTTAAAAACTTAAAAAAAATAAAATACAAACAAAATACAAATCAATCTTCTGATCCTGGCCCACCAGTCTGCTTAGTCTGTGCCCTGCTGGCCTGCTCTCCTCGTCTCCCACTGTTTCCTAATCCTTCCTTTTCACAGTTGACACGGTTACATCTGGACTTTGTTGATGCCCTTCTGATTCCCTGAAACTCCTTTCCACTCCCTTTTACCAGATGAGAAGCTCCTCCCTGTCTCCTGGGACTCAGTTTAGGTACCGTCTCCTCCACCCAGTCCAGCATGAATCTGGGTCCCAGATCTGCTCCCACGGTCTCAGACTCCACTTTGTTGATATTTATTTGTGTGTTTGTCTCTGCGACTGGATTATGTAAGATCTTCCAGAGCAGTTAATGGTCATGTCCCTGGAGCCTAGCATATGGCCTGGCATGTGGCTGGTACCAAAGTAACCTCATTGGCACTGAACTTTTCTATTGGTAAGTTTCTCCGGCTGCCTGTTTGCACAGCACCAGGTTTCACCCAGACTTTGGTGGTGGTGTAAGGCTTGCTACTCACTTTCATGGCCAGACTTTGGGTTCTCTTATCTTCATAAAAGAGACCAAGCTCTGGGAATTGAGTCACATTTAAGCAGCAGAGGAGGAAACCAACATATTAAAGTATTCATTTGTTTGGAGAAAGCGTGCGGCCAATATTTTCAGCATCCAGGTTGGAGGGTCTCCTTGGGACATTGAACTAAGACCTGTGGCAGCTTGCTTGGAAGACAGTAAAGGAAAATGCCATTAATTAATGACATCCTTTTTCCACCAGCGGAAGTGTGGCATTTGGAGTCGGACAGATGGGAATTTAATTTTTATCTCAATCTCCACCTGTGTGACCTTGAAAGTTACTTAAATTCTCTAAACCTCAGTATTATCGTCATCTATAAAATAAGATTCATTTTACTTTCCCACAAGGGCTGATGTGAGGAATGGTAGATGGAAAACAATATGGAGCATTCAGTGTCTGTCGTATGCAGTATCCAGAATGTGCTGTCAGAAGGAGTCCAGCGCATGGCTCTTTTGCTCAAAGGCGGCGATTATTATTGAGACAGGCTTCTCATGACACTGAATGACTTGAGTTAGTCAGGGCATCTGTGCTGGAATCACAGACTCTGCAAAACTCAACTCCCTTCTTTTCAAAATTCCATCATTTTCCAAAAACTTCACTGCCACATTGGTACTTCTCAAAATGACGGTGTGATTTACACTGGGGTTCCTTGAAGTTGGTAAGACCTGACATAGTCCAAGCCATAACTTCAAGAAGATTATTTCTGGGAAGTTCTGAGTTGATGGCTAACCCTACTGAGTGGTGGGAGTTATAAAAATATCCACGTTGATGATGACACTTCTCGAATTTCTATCCCTGACGTTAATATTAACTCTTTCTATAATGTCTTCCAGACTCTGTTACATGGTTTATAAAGCCCTCCACAGTCTTATCCTCAGGACTTTGAATAACTGTCCCTTCTGCTTGGAGCTCTGAAACTCAGTGTAACTGCTGTTGTTGTTATTTTAATTTAAGGTTATTTATTTGTTTTTATTTTGAGATAGAGAGCAAGCATGGGAGAGGCAGAGAGAGAGGGAGACAGAATCCCATGCAGCCTTCATGCTGTCAGCACAGAGCCCGACATGGGGCTAAAACTCACAAAGCTGTGAAATCATGTCCTGAGCTGAAGTCATGAGTTGGTGGTTCGCCGACTGAGCCACCCAGGTACCCCAGTGTCACTGTTCTGAGACTTCCCCACAGAGCCTTACCCAGTCCTGCATTGGTCATCGGCCCAGGGTCTTTGATCTCTCAATAGCTTGTGGGTTGTAAATCCCAAAACAGTTACTTTTCGTGATTCTTGAATTGAAAGGCGATAATCCAAGTTTATATGGAAGGGGACTGTGCCTGTTTCCTGGCCCACGATTTCTGGCAAGCGGACACTGAATGTTCCATAAACAGTGATGGAAAGAATGAATGGACATGTCGGTAACAGCCCTTCAAGCACACCCCGGGGGGGCCACGTGGTAGGATGGCTTTGTATCAGCGGGACTTAGTTGGAAACCACCTCTGCTGTCTCTTACCTGGGTCACCGCAGGCAAGGAACTTCTTGAAACCATAATCTCCTCATCTATAAAATGGGACCCCTAAATCCCTCCCTCACAAGATTGCTCTCAGAATAAATTAAGAAAAAAACAAAAAATAAACCCAAACTCCCCACACAGAGCAGGTGTTTTGCCCATGATAGAGAGTCATTTCAAGATTCCAGCCTAATTGTATCTTCTAAATGTTGTTCCATGCTGGTTGATGTGAAAGCATGTATGTGTGTGTGTGGGTGTGTGTGTGTGTGTGTAAGTACTTGTCTTTGTCATAACAGAGAAGTATGTTACATGCGAATATACATGTAATCGAAGGTGGCATGCAGGAGTTAGGGAACTTCAGATATTGGATAATTGGATTATTCCAATGTTGCTCCCTTCAGCTCAGTCCTGCTGTAAACGGGTCCTTTGGGGACCAAGTCTTTTTTTCCCCAAGTTTGATCTGAGCCACTCTCCTTGTGCTCCAGACACTATCACCCATAATGGTAAAATTTAAAAAAATAAAAATAAATAAATCCCAATTAGTTGACTTAATAATATCAAGACTTACAGAAAACTGATATACTTGTTTTTCTCTGAATTTCTTTAGACCTCCATTACCTCTGGTTTAAAAAATGGGATGGTAAGGTCTACCTGAGATAATTTATTGGTTCCTCCTCCTCCTCTTCTTCTTCTTCTCCTTCTTCTTTTAAATATTTTATTTATTTTTGAGAGAGAGAAAGAGAGAGAGAGAAAGGGAGACACAGAATACAAAGACAAGCTACAGGCTCTGAGCTATCAGCACAGAGTCTGACCCGGGGCTTGGATCTTCTAACCGTGAGATCATGACCTGAGCCGAAGTCAGACGCTTAACTGACTGAGCCACCCAGGCACCCCTGCTTCTTCTTTTTAAACCTATTATATATTTGTTTATTTATTTAATTAATTTATTTTAAAATATAATTTATTGTCAAATTTGCTAACATACAGTGTATACAGAGTGCTCTTGATCTTGAGGGTAGATTCCCGTGATTCATCGCTTACATACAACACCCAGGTTCTTTTTGAGAATCAAAGATTACCTAAAAGAGAGCGGATCCAGGTATCTGTGTTGTCTTGTTTCCATTATGTTCCACTGGGGGTATGGGGTGGCTTGACACCTCCAAGCCTCTTTCTTGGTTCTTCCACAAAGCAGAGAGGGAAGCCTGCTTTCCCTGTTTTGCTGGCTTGATCATGGATCCAACGAGAACAAAGTGTCTTGGAATATGATGTGCAGGATGTTAAGGTCAACATGAATGATGCCTGCAACGGACCTGTCTTTTCTCACAAACCGAGCCCTAACAGTGGATTCTTTCCATGAAGTTTGGTTTACCAGGTAAGACTGAGAAGTGTGACACAGGTATTTTAATGACTACATTTGTAACTGCGTGATGGGAGAGATCAGGGTTGGGGGGCGGGGGAGAATATTCCAAGAAGTTGATTTGGGGTCTCAAAGCTCAGGTTTGAGAGTGCTGTGATGTGCGGGCAAGAAAGATGCAAAGACCATTCTCCCCACACCTGCCTTCTGCCTTGTGTTTGTAGCTATTTTATCCAGAACTTAAACCTTCAGACTTTACATGAGCAGAGAGCACAGTTTTCGTGTTGTTCTTCCCTCAAAGTCATGAATGCTCTTCAAGCAAAAATGAATAGTTTTATACCATTTTATTGGCACCAAATTGGAATTCAAAGATCTAGGGAAGGGCGTCACTAATTCTGTGGCAGGGCTTTGGGCTACATTTGCTCAGAGAATACAGCAAAGGTGTCACATGATAATCCATTGGGTTACAAACAGGCTCTTACATGTCGGCTCACTTATCTGCTAGTTTTCAACTGAAAGTGATACCAAGTATTAATTTCAGTCTACTTAATGCCTGCAATGATGGAGCCCTTGACATATGGACCTTGTCTCCCTCAGTGCCTAGTGTTACAGGGGAAGAGAGACTGTGGTGAACTCGAATTCCCCTCACACACTGGCCCTGAGACACTTAGGCACCAGCCCACACCTCTGGTTCCTGATCTGCACAAATGAGTCTAGATGCCTGCTGTCCCTGAAGTGCTCCTACCTGTCCTGCTCCTGGATATCCTCTGAAGAGGGTGTAATGGACATACTGATGAATATTTACTTATCTCTTAACTCTTGACTTCTATTGGATGGGGTGCCCCGGAGGGGGCTACAGTCCCCCTGGGGTGCCCCTGCAGGCAGACAAGCAAGGAGATGTTGGTGCTCGAGGAAGGATGCTGTCAGCCTCTGAGATATCCTGTCCTTCTGGCCTGTAGGTGAGCACAGCTCTGTCTGTGGCAGTGAGCACCCCATGTTGGGATGGATCTGGTGTGAGTGAGCAGAAACAATGAGCCCAGAGCCGAGGGTGCTCCCATGAAGGTGGGAGGTGAGAGGGTAGCAGACATAGGGAGAATGGGAGGTAGACAGGGCAGCACAGAGGGCAAGCACCTACCTGTGAATTGTCCTGCCCACCTGCCTGCTGTCCCTGTGGACTTGCACGCACACTTGGTCTGCACTGTCAGTGAGGCCGTACCAACTTCTGTTCGTGAGAGTTTTTCTTTTCCTCCAAATTATATTCATCCTTAAACTATCCAACCTCTTCCCCCCTAAGCTAGTTTGAGTGAGTCTCTGTTCCTTGCCATGAGGGAAGCCCCAGCTAAAATATTCACTAAGCCCATAACAAGCCAGCCTCAGATAAACCAGAGACTCAGGCTTCATCATAAATGCTGGCCAAAGTCATCTTTTGGCAGCAAGGTCGGGATGCTAAGAATGAAGATCTGAGGTTCTACCACCTCGGCTTAATTCTTAGCTCACCTGCTTTTTGCTGGGTGACCTTGGCAAATTATTTAACGTTCCTATGCCTCAGTTTTCATGTCTCCTAAATGGGGATAATGATACCTGGTATGACTGTAGAAACATAATGAGTTAATACAAGCTGTGTTCTGAACACAGACCAGCAGAGTCAGCTCTTGGTACGTGTTAGCTAGTTTTGTCCTTTGATTTAACTGCAGCCTTAACCCTCTCATTGCCTTTGTGTTGAGACGCAGGTCAGAGGCACAATGCAGCAAATCAGGAGACAGTAGCCATGGCTCGGGCGAGGCATGCACCCACAAGGGAAGACACAGGTGGGCAGTGGTGACAGAGTCCTGCACCAGCAGAGTCTGGCTTGCAGGAATGGCCAGCACAAATCCCTGCCAGGTACCCAACATTAAGCATACTGTGATTTTGTTCCAAATCCTTGCTGAATAAAGGGGCTCAGGTTGTTACTCTAAGTTTTATCAGGATCTCAAAGATAGGAGGAAGAAACTGAAGGCTGATGGGCTGGCCTTGAAAGCTGATGGGCTTCCAAGATTTGACTCCTGATATGTAATCTGGAGACTAACCAAGGAGGTAACAGTCCCACCCTGGTAAGCGTACAATTTTGGTACTCTTAGAGTCTCCTAGCAGATTTGTGTTATTTCCAGGTCCTTGGGGCTTCTCAGCACATAAACTAAGGTCGACCAACCTGGAATACACCCATTCTCTGCTTCGGGACATCTTGTTTGTGCCTAGCTGGGAGAGTAGGTAAGTCTCTGGAATATATATTACAGGTAGCTCTAAAGGTCTGATTAGTGAGAACCCATACAGCCCCTCCATAAAGTAGGGGTAGTGTTGGAGTTGACAACACTAGCCAGTGGGAATAGGTTGGTATTATGCACCATGTCCAAGGACAGTAACTAATTCAGCTACTAGTATTTAGTCTCTGTCCCTGCATTGCCCCTTCAGATTGATAAGGACGGAAAGGATGTCCTTGAGATGGGGACCCTGGTCTAGTTCCTTGATCTCTACTAGACTGTGATGCTCTTCAGGGCTGAGACAGATCCTGGTTCCTCTGTTTGCCCCACTGATCTATGACTCCTGAAGACCTGGGACAGAATTGTGTTGGGAAAGTATTTTGTGGCTCAAAAAGTATTTGTTGCATATATACACAAATTAACAGGTATGAAAAAAATTCCTTACCTGGGTGAGTTCACAAATGCTGTTCCTTAGCCCTATAGTGGAACACTTGTTTCAACACTGATAGCCTATTAAAATGATTAACCCTTTAGATCCCAGCAGATATATATCATCTCAGAGGAGTTGGCCCTGGCTGTCCAATTAGCCAAGTCTCCTCGTTACACTTTGATGTTGACCTCTGTACCATATTATATACCTATATACGACGCTATACCTTATTATGTACTGTATTATGTACATAATATGTACCATATTATGACAGTAATCCATTAGTCAATTGTGTAATTATGTTTTTAATATGTGATTATATTTTATATAACGACATCCCTTTCCCCCCCATAAGCCTCATTATAGCCAGAACTGCATGATTTTGGCTCATCATAACATTTTAAGTGTCCAAAAGAGTGTCTGGAACATAGAGGATCTCAAAAAATATTTGCTAAGTGAATGAATTAATGAGCAAATATAAAGACTGTGCACAAAAACTATGTTTACTGTAATCCTGTGTCATAAAAAGATTGAAAAGCAACAGTTGGCTTTTATGGATTCCAAGGCTGGCCGAAAAAACAGCTGGAGGAGAAATGGTTTAGGAAATACATAAGAACGCTCCAATTATCTTTGTTACGGGTGTTCATTTAGCCAGACAATTATGTTCCTTTTTTCTTCTTTCAGCAAACAGGGTTCAAAAAGGAGGTGTATTTCCAAAGATACTTGCCGATTTTATAGATGGATTTTTTTTTTTTAGAACTAATGAGTGAATGCTTACAGAAAAAAAAAAAAACAATTCAACTAGAGGGAGTTTTTTCCAAAGCACTCATTTACTGTGGTATTTTTTTCTTAAAATTTTCTGAGAAAAATAGAGGCCTTTATCTAATAATTGGAGTGATGTGCCCATTGGTGTCCTGTGGATATTGGAGGACTGTAAGTGTACCAGCAAGCCTTGGAGCAGTGACTCACGTCCATCATTGTTTCCTTTATTACTGTTATTTTTTTATGTAATATGAATCAAGGTGCCCACTCCCCACTCTCACAATTTGTTCTGAAGCATCATCCATGCTAAGCACAACCTCCAGAAATTAACTGCAATGTTCCTGCAACACACTGTTGGGGGGGGGGAGGGGTACATAATTTGCCTGTCAAGTTCAAATACCAAACAATCGTTTTATGGGTATAGAAAGGATTTTCATGCATATGTTTGGAATCACATAGAAATGACCTAATCCAAGCATGTAATCATAATCCAAGAAAATCCAAGATTTTCTTTTCGTTTTTCATCTTATTTATGTTACGCGGTGAGACTTTCACTTGTAAAGTTTTACTAACCTACACCAGTGTTTTCCAGTTGGTGCTTTATCGGAAGTACTGTCTTCTCTCCTCTTTTGACAGGTTTCATGGCAAATCAGGAATTTCAGTGACAATCATTCATTTATTTCTTTGTTCATCTGTATTCACATATGTTTGCATGCCGTCAACAAAACTCTATTTCAAATCAACAACCTGTCAGGAATGGCATCCGGCTCACCAAGAGCCCTGAATGGCTCAAGGTGTTGTTCACGTCACATGGATAGCCCTTTGTCACAAAATCCACGATGCTGTGGTCCCTGTAGGATTGGTCACTGCACTGGTGGGTCTCTCCAATTTTCCCTGGTCTTGCACCTAATACGCAGAAATAAATAAACTAGAACGTCTGACTTCAGGTAAAAAAGACAGGCACGTTGACAATGTGGCATTTGTGAAGACAGAGCAAAGTGTCAGTGTGCGAGTGACTACAGATGATGGGAGGGGCCCCGAAGCTGACCACTGACAGATAAGTTTGACTGAGCATGGGGAAGATGCAGAGAAAAGGGGGAGCCTGTTGTATCTCAAGAGAGGGTCCTCAATGGAGAGAGTACTTGATACACCTCTGCAAGTTCTTGGACAGAATATTTCATGAGACTATCTTTTCCTATTCCATCGGTTGCCTATTAGTTTTACTGATTGTTTCCCTTGCCTGTGCAGAAGCTTTTTATCCTGATGAGGTCCCAATAGGTCATTTTTGCTCTTGATTTCCTTGCCTTTGGGGATGTGTCAAGTAAGATATTGCTACGGTTGAGGTCAAGGAGGTTGTTTCCTGCTTTCTCCTCTTGGGTTCTGATAGTTTCCTGTCTCACATTCAGGTCCTTTATCCATTTTGAGATGGGCATGGAGGAGGGCACTTGTTGGGATGAGCACTGGGTGTTACATAGAATCCAACCTGACAATAAACTATGAAAGAAAAAAAAAAGAATATTTCATGAGAAAAAAAAGATAATGAATATTTCCAGAATTGGGAATAGGCATATTTTTCACTAGTCAGACAAGGCCTGAGTCTAGGGGAGACTCAGCATGCTCCTCCCGTTTTCCGCTGTTTATCTCCCCTCCCCCATTCTTCTCATCTTCCACATGGCCTCCTCCCCTGAGCTTCTTTTCCAAGCTGGAACTCATTCTCTAGGGGTGCCTGGAGCACACATTCCATGACTGTGACTTCTCAGCCAGCCTGATCCCAGGCTGGGTCCCCTGCCAGCCATCCACTGCACTTGGCCAGCTGTGCGGATTCAGCACCTCTGGTGGAAGGTTGGTGGTGAGTCTTCGGCCCATAGGAAGCATCTAGCTCGTCCTGATGATTCTGCAAGATGGGAGAGGCAGATAGGCAGGCACTGTTTTTCAAATGGACAGCTGGAAATAAAAAAAGGCAGGTGAGGCCAAATGTTCACCAGGATGGAAAATCTTGATGGGGAGGTTGAAATTGAAGCAGCTTCATGAAGAGGAGAGGTGGTTGTAGGCGTGCTGCCTGTATTTGAGTGCCATGCATAGGCAGATAAAACCACAAAAGGTTGACTTGAAAGATATTAAGGAAGGAGATAAGGCCTCTAGGAAGCCTCCAGTGCTTACTATCTACATATAATATCACTATATCTGCACCAACTCACTTGTAAGCCAAAATTGGAAATTCAGGAGCAGAAACTGCCTTTTCTGGCAACTTAATACCATAGGACCCAATTAACTAGGGACAGATAGAAAAGGGGAGATAAAGTATTGTATAATGAGATCATCAGGGGCATGCAAATGAAATCCCACAGTCTTGTAATACTTTGATAGAAAAGATACTTATACGAATCACTATATTTATATGTGGAGCAGCAAGGAGCTGCCCCAGTCCAGGGCCTGTGTGAATCACCCACTGGGCCATAGAGAATTTCAGATGCCCTGAAGAGGCCAGTTGAGATTTGCTCCAACCAGCCAACCAGACATTACACTTTGTGAGCCTGAAGCTGCACCCAGTTCTGGGAAAATGTAGAAGAAGATTCTCAGCCATGTACCCATCGCCTGCAACTTTATTCCTTATGGTGCTGAAAAAAGAAATAACAGGGAAGAGAAAACCAGTAATTTTCATAAACCCAGAACGTACTAGATAATGCTTTTTCACCTAGTGTCTTTAATCTTCTTCACATTCTTGCAGGAAAGAGTGCATTGTCCTTATTTTACCGATTGGAACCCAAGGCTGGAAGGGACAAATGTCTTGCTTAAGGCTGCATGGTGAGAGCAGAGTCTGGGTCACTATCTCAGAAACGCCAGGGGCAAACTGCATGCCTGTGAGCTATAGGGGAGGAACACAGGTGTGTTCCAAGGACTATGCAGAAGCAGGCAGGTTTCCTCCTTCCAGATGTTCCCTGAGCCTCTGCAAAATTCTCTGTTGAGTCTGTTTTATTTTTGTTTGTTTGTTTGTTTTTAATAGTTTATTGTCAAGTTGATTTCCATATAACACCCAGTGCTCATCCCCACAAGCTCCCTCCTCCATGCCCGTCACCCCCCTTTACCCGCCTCCCCATCTGCCCTCAGTTTGTTCTTGGCATTCAAGTTGTTTGTTTGTTTGTTTGTTTGTTTAATCTCTGGCAGAGATATTCTTTTCCTTCTTTTTCTGCTCATGTCCCTTTAGGGCTTACACATAGTGACCAGCTTTTCCTAGACCCCACCCTCCAAACACCTGCTCTCAGGTGCATGTAAGATGAGAGGAGCCATGCAAAGGCCCTGTGTCTGCCTACAGAAATTCAAGTACATTTTGGCATTTCCTTGTGATGTCACTCCAACCAGCCAGTGTCTGAACCCAAGTTCCAATTTATAATCTGTATTTTTAATAGTGTGCATCTGAAAAGAATTAGTTGACAATTCCAACAGCTGTCTTTAAAATAATGCCATTATTATTATTATTATTATTATTATTATTGTCATTTATTCTGAAAACTGAAGCTAAGCCTTTACATTCTCCCTTATGTTATTTGATGTCGCAGCCTGAGGCCAGCTCTATGGATCTATCTACCTCATCTCCTGTCCCTGACTACATACCTGGGTACATCTTTTAAAGTCAAGGTCCTGGTGAACCTCAGTCTTCTTGTCTTTATGATTCTTCTCTTTCCAGCAAGCAAAAAAGAAAATAAATTTCCTTCTCTCTGGGGTGATCAAAAAGCAGGATTAGCTCAGAACTAGACAAGGACCAATGAAGACTAGAAGACGCAACTCTCTAACTTTAATTAGTTATTTTCTGCAGTATGTTGGTCGCTTGTTTGGAGTGTCAGGTCCATACTAAGAAGCTCTTGTGTGTGACGTCCATGTACAACGACAGTCATGAGTGGTTACAAGTGCTGTCAAGACCCAGCGTGAGTGATGCCTCTTATGCAGGTCCCATTTTGTATGTATCTGGTTCTAAATCTTTAGATTAGCACTCGCTCCTAACCCACAGGTCAGTGGTTATTGGACACCAGGGCTTCAGACTCATTCATAGCAATGGTTAGGTCCCCTGGTTTGTATTTCTTGTCCTGTGTCCCCATATTTATGATTATTTATTTCATTCACTCCTAATGCCTAATACTGGTTTCCTGATTTTTATTTTAGATGAAGCTGAAGGAACATGCTTAGATTTATATGACTTCTTGCCTCTAGGCTGGATTCTCTTCATCAGGTAAGACCCAAAGTCAGGATGGCTCTCTTCAACCTTCCTGGAGTCGTATCATAGTTTCAAGAATGCCTATCAGCGTCACGATGCGTTCAGAGACATGTTTGTTCGCCTGTCTCCTATAGTATGATGGAGTCTGTACCCCAGCTGGGGATGGGACCTCATTTTCCTTTATTCTTGAATTTTTTTTTCTTTCATCTGTGTACCAGGTTCCTAAGCACTCAAGAAAAATTTACCGTATCAATGAATAAATGCATGAAGGATGAATGAATAAATACACTCTTCTGGCCACTAGAGTTAACAATGGCCACGTGATCTTCTCTGTCTCATGCCAGGTTCAGCACATTTAACTCTATGGACTGAGGCTTGGATCCATGATGAAGTGGGGTGTAGGGCGATTGCCTTCACCCTGAGTCACTGCAGGTCACCCAGTGCATATGTCAGGTCACCCTTCAAGGATCTCAAAGAATCTCGATGTTGGAAACGACCGGAAGGAAAATCAGCTCTTGTAAAGGCTCATGTTTGAGGGGATGGCGACACAGTGTCTCTCCACACACCTTTCTATCTACAATCAACAATGCATCTCTTGAACGCCAAGTCCCCAAAGAGGTCCATGAGCCAGAAATAGATCCAGCCAATGTTTAAATAACTAAAAAGGGTGATATCTCAACTGAGAGATATTTGGAGTCATCAGTTTTCCACATGCTTTTGTATGTAGTTTTATCTTAATCTCATAATAATCTCAAGGTATGAGCAGAGAAGAAGTTATTAACTTCTATTATTAAGATGAAGGAATAGGTTCAAAAAGACAAAATGAGTGACTTATCCAAGGACAGTGCCAATGAATAGTGAAAACAGAACTCAAACCTAAATGTTCTTTCAACATCACAATGCCATTATTTAAATGAAAAAAAAATTGAAGAAAGAAAAAAAATCATCTATGCACTTATGTCCTTCTATGCATATGAATTAAACCAAGTTTTTCTGTCAGGTGCCAAAAACTATAAATGGTGTATTATAATAATAATTTTAAAAAGCACATGGAAGTCAAAACAGGCCTATGTTTAAATCCCAGATACACTATCCATAATGTATAACCTCAGAGAAATTGATTAACTTCTCAAGGTCAGGTTTTCAACATAAAATTAGAAAAATAACACATATTACAAGCAATTCTGAAGATGAATCATAATGTCTGACACACAGTAGATCTGCCAACCATAGGCTGATTTTTATTACTCTAATTCCACCATATGAACCTGAACCCAGATATAATAACTGAAAAATAAATACTTATTTTATTCATTTTTTATTTATTGGCATTTGGGGGGGCTTTGTGAAGGTGGAAAAACCATATCTTGCTTGATTATAAGTTTAGTGAATTGACTTTACTTGAAGAAAATAAAAAGACATGAAAGATTTCATCTAGTTCTTCTTCTCAGTGCAAAGTTGACTTGCATACACACATGTATCCATGCATGGGACGTGGGCTGTGCCTACTCACTAGCCTTCACCGGCCCTCCTGATATACTCAACACTCCTAAGATTTCCCACTCCCCATTCTCCTATCCATTCTCCCCATTCCAGGCCTCCCATCCCATTCTCCATCAAGCCAGATTGCAAGTTCTTCAAAGCCAACTGGAGTCAAGCTAAGGGCCTTACATAAATAAGAGGTTAGAAAATATTTGGTTGTTGAATCTCACTTCCATATGATAGCCCTTCAAAAAGTAAATACAGAAATCTATCTATGTACTTTTAAAAAATGCAATGATGTGATTTGTTTAATCCCTTGAGTCCTCTCTTGGCAAAATTCAACGCTCCCAAACATTTCTCAGATGTTCAAGTCCCCTTTGCCATTCTGAACCCTCAAATTTGGCTGAACCTCTAGCTTGAGGTGGGATCTTCCATTTCTCAGAAAAGATACTCCAGACTTGCTCTCCACCAGGCTGCTGGAGTCATGTCTCTGTATAAGGAATGGAGAAATGAGCCTGTGGACCCACTTTGGATTCAGAGAACTCTAAAATTCCTGCGTCTTGTAAGATCTATGATGTTTGGAGTTAAGTCTCAATGCATCTACCTGAATAGCAACTTCCAGATTCAAAGAGCGACTCTTTAACAAAACTCTTTGATTTCAGTGCATCTAAGGTAGAAGCACAACAACTGATAAAAGCAGAAATTGGCAACTTCTATAGCAGTTGAAAATTATAAACATCAAAGCTGTAATTTTTTATCACTTCCAGGTTTTTTTTTTAACTTGTGTTTGTTTCCATCTAAACAGCCTGGAAAAACAAGAACGCACTCATTTTAAGCTGAGAACATAGTTCTTGCATTAAATGTTAATAATTTCAGCCTGTGAAGTACTCAGATCCTTTGATCCTTTATCTGGGCTGTAAGTAAAAGGTTTTGCAGGGGGTACAGGTACCCATGTTGAGAATCTCTGCAGTGACTTGAAAACATCATCCCCAATTTTTTGACAGTCTTCCCATCGGCATTTGGGGTCTATGGCCTCAGCTGGCTTTTGTGATAATTCTTGGCTTTTGACCAAAAGGAAGTCGCAGAGGTGACTTCTGGGGCTAGATGGCAAAAGACAAGGAAGGAAGCATGTACTGTGTTATCTGGGACATTTGCCCTTGGAATCTGGAGCTTTCATGTTAGCAGAGTTCCACTTTGAAGCTGCCATGCTGTAAGGAAATCCAGACTGTTGGCAAATATACCAACCTGTGGTATACTGGCATATAAGTACTATATGCCATTATCCTCATGGGGAAATGACACAGAGAGGCCTGGAGATTGCATGGTGAGGGAAATATGACAATCCAGCTGATTGGTGCCCCCATTCTAGCTCCACCTGCTGCCTTACTACAAATACATGAGAATCCCTGAGCCAAAATTGCCCAGCTGAGCCCTTCCTAATTTCCAACCCGGAGAAGCAGTACCAGATAGTAATATGATTGCTGTCGTTCTAGGTTACCAATAGGGTGCAAATTATTATAAAAAATAGTAACTAAACATTGTCTGTATAAAACTTACTTGCAACTTAATTCAAAAACGCTTCCTGAAACAGACACTGTCTGGGCTATAGAGTCCAAGTTGACTATGACAAGTTTCCTGGCCTTAGGGCGTTTCCCATTCTAGAGGTAGAACCAACTATCCAGGTAACTAGGAACCAAGCTTTACAGAGCCCATTGCCACCCTATTGCTATTACTAAGATGAGAATTTACCAAGCAGAGAGCATAGAGATGAGCGTTGCATAAGAAGACTGACTGTGTGCAGGTTCAGAGAGTTACGGGTGTAATGTGTCATCCAGAACAGGGACGCTTTCCCTTGTGGTTGAAGCCCAGGGGGACCTGTCAGGATGAATTAATCTAGAAAAAATAAGACTTAAATGGGGCATTGAAGCAGTTTTGTAAGTGACTTGAATGTCACACTAAAGTGTTCCAAATGTATTCTGTAAGTGACCGTGAGTCAAGCAATGGAGGAGTATCGATCGGGTGCACATTTAATACCTAGTCACCTAAGTGCACATAAACATACACACTCTCTGTGTATATTCATGTACACACACATTTATATGCATGTTTGTATAAATAAATGAAGGGAGATTTTTTAAATTAGGAACACAATCATTATACTATCAATCCAGAAAAGCATAAGAAGTATATGAAGAAATTTAAAATTGTCCAAATCCCAATAACCAGAGATAAGCATAGCTGACATTTCAGAGAATATCTACAGATCATTTCTTCATGTGTATTCATTCATTTAAAAATATTTATTGGTCATTTAACAGTGTCAGGCAGTGATGAATGAGGAATTTTATGGTCCTTGGTTTCATTGTGTTTCCAGGACAGTGACAGAGGTGGATAATAAACAGGAAAACAACTCAACACATAAACAATTGAAGGTTGTAACAAGTGCCTTGTGGGGAGAAAACAGTGTGCACTGACACAGACTGGGGAGGTTTCCACAGAACAGGAAAAGAGGGCTTTGATAAGGAATATTTCAACAGAGACATGATGGATGCACGAGCTAGGGAGGAACAGCTCTGTCAGAGGAAGCAGCAGGCATAGGCACTGAGTGAGAAAGAGCTTAGGGCATCAGGAAACAATAGTCTGTCTGAGCAAAATGAGGAAGGGACTATGTCATGACTTAAGATTTCAGAGGAAATGGAAACTTTATTTATTGTGGGATACTATAAAGAGTTTGAATACCATCCCAATGAAAAGACATTAAACTGACTTTAAATAGGGATGACAGTTTTGAAAACTTACATGAGTATAGGCTATGGTCTGAATAGTTTTCTCCCCTGCCCTAAATTCATATGTTGAAAGCTAACTCCCGGAGGTGATGATATTAAGAGGTGGTTAGTGCCCATTTCAAAAGCAGCCTGAAAATACTCCCTTGCCTCTCCACCATGGGAGGTTATAGCAGAAGATGGTCATCTACGTATAAGGCTCTTGCCAGACCCCAAATCTTCCAGCGCCATAATCTTGGAGTTTCCAGGCTCCAGAACTGTAAGAAAGAATGTTTGTTGCTTATAAGCCACTCAGTGGTCTTCTATTCTAGCAGCCCAAATGGATTAAGACAGTGTATAAATATAAAAAGGACTTTAAAAGGAATAGGATTATAATAAACATGTTACTTTATTGCTGTGTAACATGTTCTGAATGTTTTTATATGTGGGCAAATAAAGCTCGACACTATACTATTATTTAAATGGCTATAGAGTAGGCTGTTACATGCATGTAGTATCATTCATTTAACCAATCCCTTATGGATGGATATTTACTATTTGTTGTTATAAAAAATGCTGTGTAAAACATCCTTTGAGCATGTGTCATTTTTATACATTTCTTGAGTAAGTTGCAGGGGATAATTAACTGAAAAGGCACTCTGAGTGAAGGGGATATACGATATAAATTTGCGTCTTATTGTTAACTTCTTCAAAAATTTGTACCAGTTTTAATTTCCTACAGCACTATATGAGAATGCCCCTTTCCTTAGTGCCCATAGTCACTGATGCTGATACTCCTAAACTTTATCAATATTATAGGCTACAAAATATCTCATTTTATTTCCATATTTTCCCTTTACCTACAGGGTTGAATGTCTGTTCATAGATTTTTTTATTTTATTTATCTCCTTTGCTCATTTCTTCATTGATGTAATTGTCTTTAAAAAAAAAAAATTTGTTATAGCTCTTAGCATAAAGGTAATGAAGTTATTTTTTTAAATTTCAGATTTTAAGTTTTGTTTTTGGGGCACCTGAGTGGCTCAGTCGGTTAAGCATCCAACTTCATTTCAGATTATAATCTCGCGGTTCATGAGTTTGAGTCCCGTGTCGGCCTCTGTGCTGACAGCTCAGAACATGGGGCCTTCCTTGGTATCTGTCTGTCTGTCTCTCTCAAAAATAAATAAATAAACATTAAAAAGTTTTTTAAAAACTTTAAAACATTGTATTTTTATGTGGTCGCCCTCTCTGCTCTTTTATGCTTTCTGTTTTCTGAGGTCAAACTCTAACAGAGGTAGGAAACAATAATGTCATGAAAACCTAGCAAGACCTGAGTCAATAGTGCATACAATAAATTCAGCTATCTTAACAGATATGAAATAAATATATACATCGAAATAGTTTTCTCTTAATAAAAACAAAATGAAAATAGAAACAAAGAATTCCATTCACAATTGCAATAGTATCAAACAAATGTAAGTAATCTGAATAAAAATTCACAGGATTCTTTTCTGATGAGACCTAAAAGAACCCACTTAGTGGGACATGAGAAAATTAGCAAGTGAGGAGGCTTACCTGGCTGGAGGTGAGGGGCGCTTAGTGTTGTAAGGGTGCCAGTTAGCCTGTCCTCAATCCACACATTCAATGCATGTCCAATCAAAGTGTCAATGATTCTCCAGATGCACACAATTATTCTAAAGTTTATCTCAAACATAAATATACAATAGGAAACATAACTCTGAAATGGGAGAGTATTAAAAGATGGCTATAATGTCATAAATAGCTATCATAAATCTCCAATTAAAATAGGAATCAAAATAGAAAGTGGTAAAGTGATGAGAGAGAACCAAATTAGAGCCGAAAACACATAGAAAGTTAATCTATGGCCAAGGCAGCACTGAAATCCGTGTAAACATATGGATTTTTCAATAAATTGCATTGGGACCATTGGAGACATTAGAGACAGGGAAATAATTGAGATCACTTCTTTACTTCTCACTCAAAATAAATACCAAATAGGCAAAGATTTAAATGTAAAAGCAGACAAAATAAAAGTGCAGCCATAAAATACTTGAATACGATACGGTTATTGCCACAGTTTAAATAACAAATGAGGGTGTGAAATATAGTCATGCAGTAGGGATTTTAAAAAAAAGGATGGCCACGGATGGTAGTAAAGAGGTGGCATTGACAGGCTTGGTGATTGATTCCATGCAGAGCAGATGGATCAAGGAAGGAAGGAAGAAATGTGATCAGTTTCTCTCTGGGAACATACTGAAGTCATGCCAATGTCATTACCAAAGGAGACCTCCCCCCGCCTCACTGCCACCCCCACACCTTGTCCAAAGACTGATCTGGACTCTGGATCCTTGACAAGAAATTCATGAGGGACCTCAACTGACATTGACTTTTCTCAGTCATTAGTCCGTATTTCCTTATTTTGACTAAATGTGACTGAAGCCAACTGACTCACCTACTTAGACTCTAGAACTTTGAGACATTGCCAATCAAAACTTGCTTGAATATTTGGATTTGTAATAGCAGGCTCATACCTAATATGTGCTATCAGTTAGCTTCTTTGTCTCCCAACTCATTTCTGGTTATAATAATTCTCTTTATCCTGACTGGTTGAGCTAGAGGCTATATGGCTACCTACTTATCTGGCTGCCAGTCCCTTCAGAGTGATGGTTATGACTTTGCATGAGTTAGCTTTCAGGAAGCTGATCTTGCAGTCAGGGGTACTGCTACAGGTTGGATTGTGTGTTCCCCAAATTCATGTGTTGAGATCTAATCTCCAGTACTTCAGAATGTGATCTCATTTGGAGACAGGGTCTTTACAAGGTAATCAAGTCACCCATCATTAGAATAGGCTCTAATCCAATATGGCTGGTATCTTAATTAAAAGGGCAAATCTGGGTATAGACACACACAGGGAGAGTGCACTGTGAGGATGAAGACAGAAGTCAGGGTGATACTTCTACAAGCAAAGGAATACTAAGAATTGCTAACAAAGCATCAGGAATGACAGGAGCTTGGAGAAAATTCTCTCTCACAATCTTAAAAAGCAATCAATCTCCCCAAGATCTTGATCTGGTACATCTGGATTCCAGAGCTCTGTGATAATAAATTTCTATTTTTAAGCCATTCAGTTTGTGGTACTTTATTACGACAGCCTTAACAAATGACTGCCGGTACCAACACATTTTCCTTTTTCCT
This sequence comes from Hyaena hyaena, assembly GCF_003009895.1. Lineage (NCBI taxonomy): Eukaryota > Metazoa > Chordata > Mammalia > Carnivora > Hyaenidae > Hyaena > Hyaena hyaena. Next base: position 1,126,702 of record NW_024081276.1, on the reverse strand, counting down.
TTAAGGATAAGTGGAATGAAAGGAAGGAGTTAATACTCAAAACTATTACCACTTTGCTACAAATTAAACTTTGGGAGATGAATTACATAGCAGAAATGAAACTAATCATGACAGAGTTTTCTGATAATTCCAGTTTTATTGGTCAGAATTCTTACTTGCAAACACTAGAATCCCTTCATTATTTACACAGAGAAGAAATGTCTTAATGGATACTAGGTAATACCAAGTACCCTCAGGATGGTCAGACAATGAGCCTCTCTGCAGAGCCAGGCACCGTGTATGATCACACCATCATGGCTCTTCTAGGACAACCTGACTCTCATTCAGACACCTGTGAGGAGTGGATGTTAGAAGTCCCAATGTCACCCTGCCTAAAGGAAAAGCTGGCTCTGTCTCTAGATGTCATCTCCTCATTACGCTTATTTCCAAACCCAAGTCCAACCCAAAGAATCCAGGTCATATGCTCTAACCCTAGCTGCAAGAGAGTCAGGTGAGAATTTTCTGTCTTCCATTTCAGGTATGGCTGGACTCATAAGGTTGGAAATTTATAAGAATAAATGGCGAGTGCTCAAATATAGCCATCAAGGGTTCCAGTCCCGATCCATCAGTAACATGCAATGGAACTTGGGCAAGGGCCCACCTGATTTCTGGGCCACTGTGTCATCGCTAGTAAAATAGATAATAGATAGAATGATATGGAAAACCCCTCTCAGATTTATTAACCCCAGGAAAGCTGCAGTTTTGGTCTTCTGTAACTTTGTTTTGTTTTTTGTTGTTTTCAGAATACTTTGGAGTTTCTGAAAAACTATATCAAGAAATGTATTAGAATTTATTTGTTTGTTTATTTAACAACTAAACTAATTGGAAAAAGATGGTATCCTAGATGGAATTCCAGAATAGAAAAAAAGAACATTTGGTAAAGATTTAGAAAGTATGAATTTTTATCATTAGTAATGTAATGATGCAGGTTCATTGATTTTGACAAATGCACTAATGTAACATGTTAATAATAGGGGAAATCGGGTGTGGAGCATAAGGGAACTATGCACAGTTTTCACAATTTTTTTTCGTAAATCTAAATCAAAATTCGAAGAAAGGTCGATTATAAATCAATGAGTCACATTTCCTCTCTGTGAAAGGAAACAAGTTTGTGATAGTTTATATAAGAAGGAAAATAAATGCCTTCCAGTCACAGAACCTGGAGAGGGAGGAGAAAGACAAACCTGTCCTCTCCCAGGCCTGCTGTGCCTCTAAAAGTGACATGCAGCATTCAGCAGCTTGGGTGAACCTTGTGGGCATCATCTTATGTGAAAAGAGCTGGCCGCAGAAAGATGATAAATAATGTAGCATTACCCTATGTTATTTATGACTATACATGAAGTATCTAACATAGTCAAATTCATAGAATCAGAGAGTGGAATGGTATCATCAAGAGCCATGAGGGAGGGAGGTTGGGAATTACTAATCAACAGGTGTGACATTTCAATGAGGCAAGGTCTGAAAGTCTGCTATGCAAGATTGTACCTATACTACATTGTACAGTTGGAAACTTGTTGGGAGGGAAGATCTTGTGTTAAGTTTTCTTACCACAATAAACTAAAATTCAAACACACAAGAAGTTGAGACACAGACCTGAGGATGTTTGGCTCTAATAGAGCATGTGAGTGAGTCATTGGATGGTGGACATACAACCAGACAGTTCTGAGTAATAAATCCAAGGTATCTAAATGGGATATCTTGAAGGACACATGGAGCTTAGCCATATGATGGCATGGCTGAGAGAGCTCTACAGTGAGGAATAATAATAAGTAGAAAGCTCTCTACATGCCAAGCTCACTCTTGAGAATGCTATGTCACAAACGCTGGTGTGATTTTGGTTTCTTCAATCCAAAGCAAAGCGGGTAATGTCCTTAATTTATGAATTTCAGAGCAGATGAAAAAGAATTATGGTTGGTTACCCATGAAAGGAAAGCAAAAGTGCAGCATAACAAGAATATAAATCCATTTGGAACTGTAAGAATGAATGTCCTGTAGCATACCTGAGAGAGGCATTGGAATTTACTATGGTTTGAATGTTCCCTCCCACCCCCCCGCCCAGAATACATATGTTGAAATTTTACCCCCCAGTGTGATGGTATTAAGAGGCGGGGCCTTTGGGAGGTTGCTTAGCTCATGAGGGTCGAGCTGTCATGAGTGGGATAACGTTCTTTAGAAAGACACCCCAGAGAGTTTCCTAGTCCTTTCTGCCATTTGAGTATACAATGAGAAGTCTAACAGTCAGAAGAGGGCCATCACTTGGCCATGATGTCATCCTAACATCAGACTTCCAGCCTCCAGAACGGTGAGAAATACATTCGTGTTGTTTCTAAGACACCCAGTCTCTGGTATTTTGTTAGAGAGCATCCTTAATGAACTCAGACAGAAGTCTCACAAAATCTGACTTCCACGTCAACCTATGTAAAACTTAAGAATAGGGTGGGTAGCTGACATCTGAATTATGGGAAATCACACCAAACTCTTGTCACTGTAACAGGCCAACAGCTCTTTTGTCAGGCAGGGAATATTTAAACTTTGTCATTGAGGTGGTTTTTCATCTCTTGTCCCCAAGAACGGGGTGAGCATCAATTTCTGTCCTCTTGAAACTGATCACAGCTAAACATCGTTTTTGTACCATTTCAAGGAATCATTTTGTACCAAATTAAGGAAGTGCCTTCTGCTGCTTATGCTTTCTATTGGCCTGTTTTTCAGAACCAAGGACCTCTAGATAGTGTTACTGAAAATATTTTTCTGGGAACAACTTTCATTTACTTTATTATTTTAAATATACTCATCTCTAAATTATTGCTTTCATAATGTGGCCATCTTCCTAATGACTGGAACAGCTGGAGTGCTCTACAGTCACCAGCAAACCCAAGATGACTTTCCTGATGTAAACACTTTAATGAAAGAAAAGCCAGTTAAGATACGACCTCCACATAGTTAATACAGACAAATTGTTTCTGGCTCTAATGGACAGTTTTATGGTCAAACACAAGGGATATTGAGAGTATCCTATAAAAGTGTTCCTTTATCTATTATCTGATTAAATTCTCAAATTATTCTGGTCAGGTAGACTGAGTTGGGTCAGCTTTTCTTCTATTTGCAAACATTACACTGAAATTCAGCATTTACTGAACAATTCAGGGCTAATAGAGCCAGAAAATGAACACCAACATTTCTAAAGAGAGGAGTTTAATTCCCTTTGGATTAGGGGTGCTGTTTATACCACTTTTTAAGTTGACATACAGTTGGTATTTACTTGGAAGAATTTGTTTATGAGAATATAGAGATGCTTATATTGACTTCTTATAAAAATTTTGGTTATTAAAATGATTTAACAAAGTCGAGGTTAGACTCTTGTCTAAAATTTTGTTTAGCCACCTCCAGGGAAATGTAGGTCCTATTTAAAAAGCTTAGGGAAGATTTGGAAGCATTCTACAAAAGAAGAAAAACGAGACAATCTGGACTAGGAAGACAATTGTGCTTATTAGTTCCCTTAAATTGAAATGTTAAACTTGATTGGAGAAACAGTTCATATTAATTAACTTGTGCTTTTTCTTCTCAAGAAAGATTATATCGAAGCTAAAACAAAGGTTAAAGTAGTACATACTTTTGAATGCTGGTGCAAATTAATTTTATTTGTCCCTAATTAAATGTTATCAGCAATTGTCATCCAAGCATTCATTTTTATTTATAAGTAGAGAAAAGCTATTATTTTTGTCTTTCTTTTGCCTCTGAGGTTCCTCAAAGCCTTATTATCGTTGGATGTTATTTGGAGGAAAAAAATACCAGCAAGCATTAGTTTTACTTTTAAACTCCAATTCTTAATCTGTGACCATTAATTATGTTTAATTTCTCTCCGGTAAAGCACTTCTTTTTGCCAAGATTTTCCCCCCCTTCATAGAAAGAGGCCCCCACCTGCTCTTTCCAAACAGGAACATGTATGAAATCTGAGTTCTTATCTCACTTGAAAGCCCTAATTCTTTCTGTGAATATTTCCGTGCATGTTCTAACATTTATTTCTTAAAGAGTCCAAAACTTTGTGATTATTTATTTGTACTTGCAACATTCAATGCAAACATATATACAGAGTATATTTGCTTAAAGTGGTTCAAATTTTTGAAATCAGGCATTTCCAAAACGCAAAAGGAAATCTGTAAGAATAGGGTGACATTTTTCCTGCAGAAAGTCATAAAATGACATTAAATGGGCATTACCTCACTTTAGAGAGACTGTCTATTGTTAAGGAAATAATAATAGCTTTGGAGGAAGACAGCTCTTGGTTTGAAATCTGCCTCTATCGTTTGCTGGTTATGTGACCTGTAGGGATTTTCTTAATGTCTTAAAGCCTTGTCATTCTTATCTATATTAGACGGTAGTAATAATTCCTTCAGAGACACTCTTTCCCCAGCATCCTTGTGTTTACCGTCTAGAGTGGATTATTTCCATCAGAATACAAGACCCTTAAAAAAAAATCCCTGCTTAACCTTAATTGTTTCCTTTCAGGTGACAATCTGCTTCATGATTGGTTACCTCCACCTCTAGAACTATAGGGGCTTCATTTTCTCATCCCCCACTGAGTGTCCTCCAGCCTGTCTCCGTCTCCTCCCTACACTGCAAGTACCATTGTCAGGGTCATTCCACAACCTTCACGCTGCCATGCTTTATGGACCTTTCCCTTATCTGTTTCTGCCTTTCATTGGTAATTGATGCAAGCATTCTACTTGATTCTTCTGGAAGCTCTCTCCCCTCTTTGCTCTTGTAATATGAGCAAGAGAATTGACTTGCTTCCCATACCACTAGCTCTTATGGCTCTCCTCTGAAGGCTCCTTTTATCTCTTACTTCCTAAAATCTGCAGTGCCTCCAGGCATGGGCTTTGGCCTCTTTCCTTCTCTATCTTCCATCCCCAGGTAATCTCAAAATTCTGGATTTTGCATACTGTCTACATTTGCTGAATGCTAGTTCAGATCTCCATTCACTACTTCTCTCATCTCTAGACTCGTGTGCAACTGTCTACATGACCTCTCTATTTAGACATCTCAAAGACACTTTAAACCACATTTCCTCAAAAAAAGAGCTCCTGCTTCTCTACCTTAGTCTTTCCTTTTCCAGTAAACCACATAGTGTGCAAACCACTTATTAAATACCAGATTCAAGTTCACTCCTCCTTAGTCCTTACTGGTCACATCAAAGTCATCTATAGATCTTGGCATGTCTTCTTCCAAATGTATTTCCAATGCACTGGGGGCTCCCCATCTTTACACATCCATGCCACCATCCCTTCTATTCTGGGCTGACTTGTGTCCCCCCAAATTCATATATGGAATTCCTAGCCCCCAGTATCTCAAATGTACCTTATTTGGAGATAAGAGTCTTTCAGAGGTAATTAAGATAAAATGAGGTCATGGGGGGGTGGCTAATCCAATAGGACTGTGTCTTTATAAAATGGGGACATTTGGAGACAGACACACACATAGGAGGCAGAAAACTGGTAATGTATCCACAAGCCGAAGAAGGCTAAAGTTTGCTAATGAACACAGAAGCATGAAACAGATTCTCTCTCACAGAAAAGGTCAATCTTGCCAACACTTTGATTGCAGACTTCTAGCCTACCGAACCCTGAGACAATACATTTTTGTGGCTAAATTTTTAAAATATTTATTTATTTTAGAGAGAAAGAGAGACATAGCATGACCTGGGGAGGGGAAGAGAGAGAGGGAGACACAGAATCTGAAGGAGGTTGATGTGGGGCTTAAACTCATGAACTATGAGATCATGACCTGAGCTGAAGTCAGACGCTTAACCTACTAAGTCATGCACGCACCTCTTTTTTTGTGGTTTAAACCACTGAGTTTGTGATACTTTGTTATGGCAGCCATAGGAAACTAGTACACTACCTTTCCTCTGCTCTTGCAATAGTCCCTAACTGGTTCCACCCTTATATGTTTCCAGTCTATTCTCTTCCATGGCAGCAAGAGTGATAGAGTTCAAATGTTCATTGACTGATGAATGGAGAAAGAAGATGTAGCATATATCTATATCTATATCTGTATCTGTATCTATATCATCTATCTATCTACTATCTATCATCTATATTCAGTTATCAAAAAGATGAAATCTTGCCATTTATAACAACATGGATGAAACTAGAGTGAGATAAGTCAGTCCGAGAGAGAAACATGTCATATGATTTCACTCATATGTGAAATTTAAGTAACAAAATAGGTGAACATAGGGGAAGGGAAGGAAAAATAAGATAAAAACAGGGAGGTAAACCTTAAGAGACTCTTAACGATAGACAACAAGCTGAGGGTTTATGGAGGGGTGTTGGATGAGGGGAATGGACTAAATGGGTTATGGGCATTAAGGAAAACACTTGTTGGGATGAACACTGGGTGTCATATGTGGATGATGAATCACTGGATTCTACTCTTGAAACCATTATTGCACTATGTATTAACTAACTTAGATTTAAATAAATTTAAAAAAATATTACAATTATACCACTCCCTGTAAAGATGCCTTCTCATTTGATGCAGAATAAAACCCAACTCTGTATGGATAGGATTTCACCCCCAACTTACTTTTGAACATCATCTCCCACAATTCTCTCCTCCACTCACTATAGTTGGTCACACTCATCTTCCATCACTTTTAAGAATATTACAACATTACTTCCTGTCTTGGGGCTCTGTGCATGCCACTCCTTCTGCCTGAGAGATGGATTGAGTTCCTTTTATGTATTAGGCACTGTTTTAGCCACTAGGAACTCAGCATGGACAAGAAAACAAGTCTCAGGCTGGAAAAAAAATAAAAATAAAGGCAGTGAGAATGTACATATGAAAAATGGCATAAAGCCCACTGACGTGGGAGAAGATGAAGGGTAAGATTTTAAAATATGGAAAACCATGAGGCGCCTGAATGGCTCAGTCAGTTAAGCGTCCAACTTCGGCTCAGGTCACGTTTCGCGGTTTGTGGGTTCGAGCCCCGCATCGGGCTCTATGCTGACAGCTAGCTCAGAGCCTGGAGCCTGTTTCAGATTCTGTGTCTCCCTCTCTCTCTGATCCTCCCCTGCTCATTGCTCTCTCTCTCTCAGAAATAAATAAAACATTAAAAAAATTAAAAAATGAAATAAAATAAAATATGGGAAACCAGAAGAGAGGAGAGACAAAACCAGATTTTTTTTTTTACAAATGGTTTATTGTCAAGTTGGTTTCCATATAACACCCAGTGCTCATCCCCACAAGTGCCCTCCTCCATGCCCATCTCCCCCCTCCTCCCCACACCCATCAGTCCTCAGTTTATTCTCATCATTCAAGAGTCAAAACCAGATTTTTAAACTATGAGTGAGCATGGGGCAAAGGAGAGAGAATTATTGAGGCTATTTTTAAATTTGAGTTCATTAACATACCGTGTAGTATTAGTTTCGAGAGTAGAACCCAGTGATTCATTACCTCCATACACCACCCAGTGCTCATCTCAACAAGTGCCCTCCTTAATGCCCATCACCCATTTAACCCATCCACCCACCTACCTCCCCTCCAGCAACCCTCAGTTTGTTCTCTGTATTTAAAAGTCTCTTATCTTTTGCCTCCCTCTCTGTGTTTATCTTATTTTTCCTTCCCTTCCCCTATATTCATGTTTTGTTTCTTAAATTCCACATATGAGTGAAATCATATGGTATTTGTCTTTCTCTGACTGACGATTCGGGCGATCTTACAGTACAGGAGAGGCACTCAATGCCTCAATGGTGGCTTGAGTTGATGGCAGTCATGCCAGACAGGAACAATGGTGGGGCTGTCGGTAATTTTCAAAGTAGTGTCCAAAGGAATAGTTGACGAATTGGAAGCCGGTAGTATTAATCAAAAGACAGCAGTTATGGATAAGTCCCAGGTTCTTGACCTGAGCAATTTCATGAATGAAGTTGTCACTTATTGAGATGGGGTCACCTATGGCAGGAACAGGTTTGCAGGAAAAGATTGGAATCTGTTTCGGAAATGTTAAGTTAAAAATGTCTATTAGGAAAAAAAATGCCTATGAGATAACTAGATGGAAGTACCATGGAAGCAGTCGGATATATGAGTTTAAAGTTCAGTACAGGGGTCAGTTTAAAGTAATAAGGAAATTTCAAGCCATGGGATTTTATATCTGGACACTAAATTAAGTCGGTGCCTGGCATAGTTGGCAATCAGTAAACCATCACCGTCTGTGGGTATATTGCTAATTCTTCCTTCTGCATTAACCGTGAAGCCAAGTTCAAAAATGATTTTGATTTAAATAATTGTATTGACATCTTATGCAATGGTGTCTATTTATTTGATTGATTAAAACAGAACAGAAAATGATCCTAAATTTCTATAATAGCTCATGTGCTATGTGGGAGGAAAGCATTCTTTTCTAAATGTTTATTAGATACTCTTTTAGCCAACAGACATTTATAGAAACCCTATTATGTGTCAACCTCTGACTGCACCCAGATTACATAATGAAAAATAATAGTCAGTCCCTGGACGTAAGGAATTAAAAATCTCTAGAAGAAACAGGCATCTGGGCTGTAGCTAATACTCCTTGCTACAGTCGGCTTAGCAAGTGGCTGTGGGTTCAAAAGAGGTCATTGATGTAAACTGCTGAATTATGTCTCCCTGTATCATTCATGTACATTTTACAGAAGCAGAATTTAAGTCTCAAAATGTGAAGTGGCTTTCCCAAAGCAAGGCTGGGTCTCAGATCCAGATTTCCTATCTCTGGATTGGGACTCATGACAACATCCAAGTGACACATTGTGATCCCCTTGTAAGACTGACATTTTGGAATGATGCCATCATGAGTCTTCAGTTCCCTACTTGAGAAACTGAGAAAAAAAGCAAATGCTTCCTAGTTGTTTATATGTGTGTTTCATGAACATTGGGTAAGTCAACATGTGTGAATACGTGAAATATAAATCATACTGCTCTGGCTCCTTCTGAGTGGCTTCAGACAAGTTACAAGTTACTCAATGTGCCTGCGCATCATTTTTCCATCTGTTGAAAGGAAAGAATAATAGTAATTATTTGGTGAAGTTGTTGTGAGGATTGATAAGGAAAACACTCTTAGCGGAGTGTGCCAAGCACATCCCCACTTGGGGCCATTATTGTTATAATGATATATAACCAGGATAGCAGGACTCATTATACTCATTTACATTCTCTTGTCTATAGTTTTCAACTTGCCCACTGATCTGACAAATGGGAGAATAAACCTAAAGGCATGAGGGGGAAAAAAAGAGACCTTTTCTTTTTTTTTTTATTTTTTTTTAAGGTTTTTATTTATTTCTAGGAGAAAGAGAGAGAGACAGCGTGAGCAGGGGAGGGTCAGAGAGAGAGGGAGTCACAGACTGAAACAGGCTCCAGGCTCTGAGCTGGCAGTCAGCACAGAGCCCGACGCGGGGCTCGAACCCACGAACCGCGAGATCATGACCTAAGCGAAAGTCGGACGCTTAACCGACTAAGCCACCCAGGTGCCCCAAAAAAGAGACCTTTTCTAAAAACATTTATTTTTATCATTTGTGAAGCACGATTTTTCATGTCATGGTCTCCTCTATTTTCTTCCTTCTGAAGAACTTATGGATAAGAATTTAAAAAGTGCTAAAAAATAAAGCACTGGCATTCCACTCTTGAAATTTTGTACTACATCACTTTGTTTTTAGGAGAGATCCACATTTGGTACCCATTTTAGCTAACCAAAAGAAATAAGGAGATCTTCACTTTTTAAAAAATGTTTATTTATTTTGAAAGAAAGAGAAGGTGTGAGGCAGGGGCCACAGAGGGAGAGGGGGAGAGAGAGAATCCCAGCGGACTCTGCATGATTAGGGCAGAGCCTGGCATGGGGCTCGAACTCACACACCCTGAGATCATGACCTGAGCTGAAGCTGGACACCTAACACACTGAGCCACCCAGATGCCCCAAGATTTTCACTTTTATGGAAAAAGGCGAAAAGCAAAAATTGCACTCAGCATGGGTTTTGCAGCCAGAAGGGCCCATAAGGAGGCAGCTCACTCCCTGGCACCCAGTGGCGCTCCCCAGTGCTTTCCCCAGGAACCACACGCAGCATCTCAGAGTCAAGCCCCACAGGTCTGAACTGTCTGTGAGCATCTGTATTTTATCTCGATTTAATTCGTGCCTCTGTTAGCAAGATGTGTTTTAAGGTATCCGAGAAGCCTACTAATCAATTTATTTAAAATTAGAAATAGTCAAATAGTGGTCTAATAATGGCGTTAGAGTCACTATGGTGAGTGGGGGGATGTTGTAAGAAAGAGTATTTAAGGATTTACTCTTTGTCCTGTGCAGCTGGCTGCTTTTTATGTCTTTCCCTCACATATTTATACCCACCTTATTTGACAGATAAGAAAATTGAGGGTCAGGGAGCACCTGGGTGGCTCAGTAGGTTAAGCGTCTGACTCTTGATTTCAGCTCGGGTCATGATCTCATGGTTTGTGAGTTCAAGCCCTGTGTCTGCACACAATCCACTTGGAATTCTCTCTCTCCCTCTCTCCCTGCTACTCTCTCTCAAAAATAAATAAATAACCATTTAAAAAAAAAAAAAGAAAACTGAAGGTTAGAGCGGCCATGTCATGTGCCCTAGGTCACATGGGTAGTAAGTTAAATAATTAGAAGCCAGGGACATCTTCCTCTAAGTCTTATTGTCCTACTATATCATCCTGCTTCATGGCCAGCATTTATCATGTGATAATTGGTATTTATAGCTTGTACTACATTGTGGCTTTGTGTTGGATACTGAGAGAACACACCAAAAGAGGTGAGCTTAAATATTGCAGTTGAAATGTTAAAGCCCAATAGTTGTCTTTCCTGAAGGATTCAATCTTAGCACTACTGATGTTTTGGGTCACGTCATTCTATTTTTTTTTTTAATTAATATTTATTTATTTTTGAGGGGGAGAGAGAGAGAGAGAGAGAGAGATATTGAGAAGGGGATGGGCAGAGAGAGAGGGAGACGTAGAATCTGAAGCAGGCTCCAGGCTCTGAGCTGTCAGCACAGAGCCCCATATGGGGCTTGAACTTGTGAACTGCGAGATCATGACCTGAGCTGAAGTTGGACACTCAACCAACTGAGCCACCAGATGCCCCTAGGTCACATCATTCTTTGTTGTTGAAGGGCTGTCCTGTGTACCTTAGGAATTTCTGCAACATGCTTGACCTTTAACCATCAGATACCAGTAGATACCCTAATTGCGACTAGTGAAATGTTTCTAGATATAGTTGAGAACCCCTTGTTACATTGTAGCCCCTGTGAGGTCAGGGGAGCCCCCCCACCCCCTGAGAGTTAGCTGTGAAATCGTTAGCTGTGAAATCGTTTACCCACTGTAGAAAATATTTAATTACATACCTGTTGACTCTAATTCTTTTGGTGATGATTTCCAGTGACTCATTCCTTCCTTACTACACTCTGTGCCTCTCTGAAAGTTTGAAAGTCATCAGAATAACAGAAGAGAATTTAGTGCCAGCGAAAGGCCACTACCTGCAAAGTACATTTGCCTGCCCTTTAAAAACGGGAACTTGCATGTTTCCTCATAGGTCTTCAGGGTGCTCTTCTTCCACACGCTGCTCACACAGAAATAAATTCAGCTGTGCCCCAGGCCCAGGGTGTCCCTAGAATTCTGAGTCCCTGGGTAAATTAAGTCACCCTTTTTCTGCGTAAGGAAATATATCATAGGGTTCTGAGGCTCTTGTCTTTTTTGCACACATCCTGCTTCCTTTCTTCAACACACGGATCATGCTCTGAGGTTTTTGTGATATGCTCCCTTCTCTGCCCTTCTCAACCCCATCTCACTCCCCGGCACATGCCATGCTGAATGGTGGTTGGCCTCTGATCCCTCCACCCCCCTGGATAATCCCAGAGCCTTGACCATGGCCTAGGGGTGGTGTATACGTATTGGATCAGTTGGTGCTTCCTTCATTTATTGTGTAACCAGTGGTCTGCCAAGCATTCTGACCGAGGATGCCATTGCCACCCGCCCTTGTGCCGTGGGCACTCAAGGTCCCGTAGCTCAGAAGGATTTGTACTGTTCTGATCTGAGCAATCTCTGACTTCAGGGTAGCCCAGCAGACATGGTTTCTTCTGTGGCCTGTTTTGTGGAAGGCTGTCTCCTCCAGTGCTTGCCCTCAGTCTGTCTGGACCTAATTTTTCTTTCTTCTAAGGACACCATTCATATTTGATTCAAGCCCACCCTAATGACCTCACATTAACCCAATTACCTCTGTAAAGACTTTGTCTCCAAATAAGGTCACATCTGAGGTCCTGGGAATTAAGACTCCAAAAACTTGGGGATAGACACAATTCAAATTCATAACACCCTCTTCTCTTATTTCCTGCTTTCATCTCCCACATTAACTTGTATTTTATTTGCTTTGAGACAATGAGAGTGGGGAAGGGGTAGACAGAGAGAGGAAGACAGAGAGAATCCCAAGCAGGCTCCATGATGTCAGCACAGAGCCAGATGCAGGGCTTGAATCCGCAAACCATGAGATCATGACCTGAGCTGAAACCAAGAGTCAGATGCTTAACCAGTTGAACCACGCAGGTGCCACCCCCCCCCCCAAAATTAACTTCTTGCCCACACATCCCGGCACATTGCTTCTGAGGGAACCTACAGTAAGGCAATTTATATATACATATGTAACTTATTTATAAATTTTATTTATGTAGTCATTTTTCTATAAGTGTCTTATCATTCTGACACTTAGGTCAAGATGTAATTTTCTATATTCCACACATAGAGAAACTGAGGCTCAGAGAAGCTGCACACATTCCCAACTGTACATAGAGAGAAAGTTTGAGCTCTGGGAGGGAACACAGATCCCTATGCGCCCGCATCTTTACTTCCTTTCTTCTTTCCTGGGCCGTGGCTCTCAGACCCAGAGGTCTCCAGGGCGTTCGTGTTTCTGCAGATAAAAGTCCTAACTGTTCTAAGTTTCTTTTCTTTGAGGAAGGTATTAGCACGGCTGCCTGGCCAGAACCGCATCCCTATTTCTCAGATCAACCTAACCAGCCTCTCCGAGCATAGACCCTGGGGGTGCATCAGGTTGGTTTGATGGAAATGCGAGATGAATCGGATCTTGTCCCTAAAAAGTCCCCTGTGAAAATGTGTAGGTTTTAGTACTAAGAACAGTTTTGTTCCCAATGTGGAAAGACATGTTTCCTTTTTAGAGATGCAGAACTAGATAACGGCTAGTATTTCCCTTTCAAGCAAGGCTGCCGGAAAGCATTAGGTTTACCCTTGTCATCAGTGTATTTGAAATGTATTCCCATTGTCTTTGATGGCTTTTCAAATTTACATTCTGATATTTAAGGCTACTGACAACCATTCAACAGTGACACCACTAACCACAATAACAAGTATTACTGATATTAATTAAACACATTATGGGTTAGGATCTATGATTTATATGCATTTTATTATTTCATATAACAACCCAATGAGGTGGTTGAGTAAACAAACAATAGTCAATGAGGTGTTTTACAGATGGAGACTGAGGTTTGGAGAAATGAGTTTATTTTCTCAAGATCATACAAGAGACGTGGGTGGAGATTCATACCCACATCCAGAGCCTGGAGTGAACTTTGTGCTCTGCTTGTCATATTTTAGGCTACCAGAAATCTTTTGTGAAAAGTGGAGCCATATACAGCATGGGGGCCATGAAAGTGCCCTGCTCAGAGTCCCTTTCTCAGAACCTGCTGCAGGAAGCAGAGCTGACCTTGAGCCCAATATGTTGCACCTTCAGGCAAGAGTGCTAGGGCCATGATTCCCCTGGGCTGCCTGTGGCCAATGACTGGCCAATTACCTCCCGATGATGGATGGCACTTCCAGTGAGCTGGCTTTGGCTCACGGACACCTCATCGTCTTGGCTGAGACTTTCACCAGACTGCTGTGTGGTCTGAGGCTGTTTCTACCCATCCCTGTCTCCTTTCACAAGTGTGAAATTTGCACCATGGTCTTGGCTCTTCCCACCTACTTCTGCTCTCTTCTGCATTAGCCTTCATAGGAGTTTCCTCCAGTAAGTCTCTTGCAATTCTAACCCCATCTTTGCATCAGAGAGAAGAAAGAGCATAAAAGAAGTTTATTATTTTTCCATTTTTTAATGCAATCCCAGAGCTAAATCAAAGCCTTGTGTTCAATATATATCTGTTAGAGAAATGCCTCCAATATTCAAGTTGACCACTATTTGAATTGAAAGGCATGTATGTTCATGGAGAGCCAAGACAGGAGGGCATAGAAGATTTCCCTGAGTGAAGAAAGTCAGAAAAGTTAGTCAAGCTACTGCAAGCCTGAATGACGTGGGGAGGTGTGTTCTATTACATGCGTCATACTGGAAAGTCAACCGTGCCATAAGGCATAGGCAGGGAGCTTTTACAGAGCACGGCCAGGTAGTGGAATAGAGATCAAACTGGAGTAAGACTTTGTGTATGAGCTGTATGAAGTCATACGCTAGTTGCTCCAGGGGCACCTGGGTGGTTCAGTTGGTTAAGCGGCCAACTTCAGCTCAGGTCACAATTTCATGGTTTGTGAGTTCGAACCTATGTCTGGCTCTGCACTGACAACTCAGAGCCTGGAGCCTGCTTCAGATCGTTGTCTCCTCCTCTCTGTCTCTCTGACTCTCCTCTGCTTGTGCTTTGTCTCTCTTTCAAAAATAAATATGTAAACATTAAAAAAAATTAAAGATAGTTGCTCTATACAGTGTTTTCCAATAGAAGTATGATGCAAGCTACAAATTGGAGCCATATATATGCTATAAAAATTCTCCAGTAGCTGCATAAAAAGCATAAAGAAATAGGTGAGAAAAATTTAATAATATATTTTATGTTATTTGATATATACAAAATATTATCATTGCAGGAAGAAATATAAAAAATTTTTAATGAGATATTTTCCATCATTTTTCCTACTAAATCTTCAAAACTGGATGTATATTTTATACTTAAGAGCACGCCTCAATTCAAACTAGCCACATTCAAGTTCTCAGTACAACCTGTGTCTAATGGTTCTTATGGAACAGAGACATTCTCTAGTATCGATCTGGAATGGCCTTACAAAACATTGTCGGGAGTTTGTATTTATGAGAGGAAGCACTGCCCGAAGACACCCTGAACAACCCCACAGGTCAGGTGCCAGTGCCAGGCCTTCCAGTTGGGAGCTTCAGTGAGATGCCCAACCTTGGAGAAGACTGACTTTGGAGACCACAAAGAGCTGGTTTCAATCCAGCTCTTGCCATGGCTGAGTGTGTGACTGTGAGCAAACCTGGGCCTCAGCTCTTTCACCTGTAACAAGGTGATAACACCATCCAGCTCTTCAATTGCTTGCTCCTCTTTTCCCATCAATCAGTTACTAGTGTGTGTAACAAGGATTATTCTGTGCGCTGTACATTATTGATTTAATTCATCTGACAACTCCACAGGTGGGTACCACTATTATCCCCTGGTTCTCTTAGACACAGAGATTCTGTGAGATAGACAGAGGTGAAGCGACTCACCCAGGGTCACCAGTGAGGGGATGCTTATAGTATTCAAACCCTGGCCATCCAGCATCGGAGTCCAAGTTCTTATCATTCTATCATGTTGTCTCTGTAATAGGGCCATGAGACCCCAAGAAACAATAACAGCAGCAGCAGCAACAACAACAACAATAACAACAAACCTAAAATCAAGTGCTCAGAAGACAAGTGTTTCTAGACATCACCAGGAGATGACTCTGTAGGCAGCAGAGCTGAGTTCTGTGTGACAATTTATACAAAACAAACCCTATTATCCCCAATATTTAATATAAACCAGTTGTTTGGTGGGCTTGGAATTAATTTCCATCCATACCGAGTTTTTAAAAATTATATTCTTTAATGTTTCATAGCATTGGACAAGCACTTCCATTTGCACTAACTCTCCATCAGTAGGAGGGGAGATGTTAGTCGTTTTCTTTTCTGGAAAGGGAGGGGAAGTTTTAGAGTGGCAAAAAGACTTGTCCATTGTCCTAGAGTAAGTGGTCTGGAAGCAGAGTCTCAGAATTCAAGCCTACAGATCTTCCTTGGCATTCTTAGTCCTGGGTACAGGGCACATCATCACTTGTGTGAATAGTATGGTAAGGACGGTTGCTCCAAAGAGCTACATATCTGTAAACAGGTCCTTTGCACTTGCCTCAAGACCTTTGAGCTTGGCATCTCCTCTATTTCAACAATAAGCATTACCCATTGTTATGGTTAAATTATTTCCTATCCAGAGATGTTCAAGTCCTAACCCCCCGTTAGGATCAGGTTAAGATGAGCCCATTAGGATGGGCCTGTCTCCAACATGACAGGTGTCCTTACAGAAAGTGGAGATTTGGACGAAGAGACAGACCTGAGGGAAGACAAAGTGAAAAAAAACATGGAAAAGATGGCCATCTACAGACCACGGAACACTTGAGGCTTCCAGAAGCTAGGAGAAAGGTGTGGAACACATTGCCTGTCACCGTTCTCAGAAGAAACCAATTCTGCTATCCCAGTCAGTTTGGGCTGCTGTAATAAACTGGGTGCATTATGAAAAATAGAAGTTTATTTCCCATAGTTCTGGAAGAGTGTGATCAGGGCCCAGCACTTCCAGGTGCTGGTGAAGCCCTCTTCCAGGCTGTAGACTGCCAACTTCTCTCTCTGCTCCATGGAAGAAAAGAGCAAGCAAGCATTCTGTGGTCCCTTTTATAAGCAGTAATCCCATCATTGGGGGGCGCCACTTACATGACCTGATTACTTCCCAAACCTGTCACCTCCTAATGCCGTCATTTTGGGGGGTTAGGATCTCAACATATGAATCGGTGAGGACACAAACATTCAGACTATAGCACCAGCTGACATCTTCATTCAGACTTCTAGCCTCAAGAACTGTGAGGTGCTACATATCCTTTGTGGAAGCTGCTTGTCTCTGGCGCTTTGTAACCCCAGCCCATGGAGACCAATGTACCTAGGTCTTCCTAGAGGTGGCTCTGTGGGTGTAAGTGTGGCCCCTCCGAGAAGCTTGTCTTGAGTGTCACCACAGCTGCCCCCGTCTCACTGCTATCATTTCCTCAGATTGTTTCTTTTCTTACCATAATCTGAGAGAGATCTTATTTAGTACATTGTTTATACAAAGTCCACCTTCCCCCATGAGATTTTTAGGCTTGTGAAGATAAGTACCCCATCTGTCTCATTCATCAGGAGTGCAAGGCATGAAGGGGAAATAAACATTTACTGACCAGGTAGGAAGGGGCGGGAGCGGATCCAGGACAGAGCTGGGTCCATCTTCCTCTGTGAAAGCTGCTTATGTATTATAAAGAAGTAGGCAAGTATTATTACTGATCAACATCATGATTTTTATATTTTTCTTTCTGCTTGAGCCCATTTGTGTCCTATTATATCCAGATTTTAGTGTTTTTTACTTACGTATTTATTTCGAGTGAGAGAGTGTAAGTGGGGAAGGGACAGAGAGAAAGGGAGACAGAGAATCCCAAGCAGGCTGGAAAGCAGAGCTGGTCGTGGGGCCCAAACCCATAAACCATGAAATCATGATTTGAGCCAAAGTCAAAAGTCAGATGCTTAAACAACTGAGCCATCCAGGCACCCCCAGATTTTAGACACCAGTGATGGAAATCCTGCCGCCTCCCTGACCGCATTTGTCCGCCGTTCTATTTCATCATCAACAGCGGATCCTTTTGACCTTGAAGTGTACTACTTCCAGGACCTCCTAAAAAGAAATATTTGCTTTATTAACACGTCTGCTCATTTACTAATTGCTTTTTTTTTTTTTTTTAATATCAGAGCCTCTTCTACAGCTGGAGTTTGTGTAACCTTTATCGATTTTACTTTACTTGTAATTACATGTGTTCTTCATTTGCAACTAAAAGTAACTCTTGCCACCCTGCATGTCAAATTTGATCCATGACACTTTAATTGTTGTAATTGCTTTTCTTCGCAATGGGAGTCAACGGGTGCACATGTATTTTTGTTAGGCCAGTTTCTCATCATGGGAAGGACTGTTTGGATGTTAAGGAAGCAGACCTTTAGTGGTGGTCCTTATCAGTGCGCTTTCAATAGCCGAGGCCCCTCACTCCTTCCTGCTTAAGGGCTGGTTCATTGAGGACACAATTACTGTGCACTGAAGGAAGGAGCAGAATTGGACACCGAAAGCTCAGTTCAATCTCGAAATTCCCAGTGTGTTCCTGTTATGGCACCTTGAACAAGTCGCTCCAGTTTTCTGTCCTGCGGGTTCCTCATCTCTAAGGTGGGCACAGTGACATCACACACCTGACAGCGGCCTGACAGGGGTGACTCTAGATGCTCGTTAACATTCTGCGTGGACGGCAGCATCCCCCCAAATGGCAAACTTGGCTGACTTTGTGTTGTTTCCTTCTTTACCTAAATTTTTTTTTTTTTTTTTTACTTCTCCTGAATCCCAACTGGTGAGATTAGAGGGGCATGAGAAAGGCAGAGAGAGAGAGAGACAGAGAGAGAGAGAGAGGCAGAGAGAGAGAGAACACATCCCTCTGTTGTTCCCACAAAGAGGCTGGGCTTTTGAACTCTTCACAGCCTGGCCTCCCCCCAGTTTCACAGAGCCGGTGGGTACATTCAGATCTATTTACCGATTAGTCTTGGCTCACAGGCTGGTCTTGGGGAATTAATAAATGGGGGGTTGACCTACTGAAAACAGAGGATCAGCCATAGAAATGGGAAGTATGGACCTAGATTCCAGACCTTGACATCTCACTGGGGGGGAAGGTTTTACAAAATTGAGAAAAGTGAGGCATATAAAGTATGACCTGGGCCGGGGGGAGGGGAGGGAGAGAGGCTCTCTGTAGGTGGCCCACCTCCCTACTCTTCACCCTAGAGCAAGAAGAGGCTAACAGCCCTGAGATCTGCTCCCCTGCTCCACGGGCAGGTGGATGTGGCTTTGGTAAGAAGCAAGAAAGGACTATAATTCCCCACAAGGCTGGAGGCCCCTCTGTGTGTGTGAATGAGCCTGCATGCACATATGCATGAATGTGTCTGTATTGAGAGAGCTCAGCTATAGACATGTACATGGGGGCAGTGAAGGAAAGAGTACATTTTCTAAAAAATGTTTATTTATTTTTGAAAGATGGAGCTAAAGTGGGGGAGGGTCAGAGAGAGAGGAGGACTGAAGATCCTAAGTGGGCTCTGTGCCGACAGCTGTTGAGTCTGATGCCAGGGCTCAAACTCACGAACTGTGAGATCATGACCTGAGTTGAAGTCGGATGTTTAACTGACTGAGCCACCCAGGTGCCCCAAGAAAACATTTTTTTAAAAAATGTTTATTTGTTTATTTTTGAGAGACAGAGAGACAGAGACAGAGACAAAGGGCTGTCAGTGCAGAGTCCAACGTAGGGCTTGAACTCACAAACCTTGAGATCATGACCTGAGCTGAAATCAAGAGTTGGACTCTTAACCGATTAAGCCAGCCAGGTGCCCCGGAAAGAATACATTAAAAAATATTTTTTTAATGTTTGTTTATTTTTTAGAGAGACAGACAGAATGTGAGTGGGGGAGGGGCAGAGAGAGAAGAAGACACAGAATCCAAAGCAGGCTCCAGGCTCCGAGCTGTCAGCCCAGGGCACAATGCATGACTCGAACTCACGAACCATGAGATTGTGACCTGAGCCAAAGTTGGACATTTAATTGACTGAATCACCCAGGTGTCCCAGAAAGAATACATTTTTAAGCACTCCCTGTGTACAGGAACTGTGCTAGACTCGGCTCTGTTACCAGGTGGAGGTGATTTTGGTGGGAATAAAAAAAGGGATTATAATTCATGAACAGCCAAAGGTCACTGTGTGTGAGTATATGTGGTGTGTGTAAGTGATAGAAGATGTGTGTGGGGAGAAGGGGAGTTGGGTTGGGAGTGTACAGAGTAAATAAAGGTCCTTGCATCGGGACGTCAAGACCCTGGCTCTGTCACTAATGAGGTCAGAAACATTAGAAGGAGTGATTTAACTTTGCGCCTCCTTATTTGGAAAAAAAAAAAACATGAAGTGAAAAGAGATTGATGTAAAGAATGTTTGTAGCATGTGCCTAACACATCCCAGTTGAAAGTAAGCTATCTGTATTACTAGAAATTTTCTTGAACCCTTCTGGCTACAGGTGTTGAGGACTTTTAGGGGTATTGTGGTTTTGTAGGAGTTCTCTTCTTTGCTCTCATGATGGGGTTGAAGGTTCCCCTGCTTTGGAAGCACTTTGATTCCAGGGTGCACTTGGTATCCGGTGGGGTCTGCAGAAGCCCCTGTGAAGTGCCTGTAATAATGATTTTAAACTTGAGTGTTTTGTGAGCCACGGAGAAACTCCTCACCTCCCAGGGTCCCTTAATAACATGTATCAGGCAGCAGATATTTGGTGCCCATGCCATGCCCTACCACACTTCTGCCCACCAGCCTGGCTTTCTGCACCTTCCAGAAGGGAGAGTATAGGGAGTAAAAAGTAATAACAGAGCTGCCACGGGTGACCTCTAGTTTAACCTTATTTTCTGCTTTAAGAATATAGCATGTGTGCTTTGCTGTATTTCTCCTATTCTTTCCCCTCTTTTGCTCTGCTCTGTGTTTGTCCATCTGCCCAGGGTCCCGAGGCCACCCTGCATGTACCACATCCATGAGCCCCTGGGCAGCCTGGGCAGCAGGAAGTGTGCTGTGAGGCTGCATGGAGTGGGGGCTCGTTTGAGTATCTTTCACTTGGCTTCCCCACCTTGTGTTCACTTGACCACAGAATCCTGCTTTCGTCGGGCAGCCCCTCCACCCTGCTGCCTCTCCCTCTGGATCCTGGGATCCACTTCCTCTCTGGCCCCTTCAAGCATAGGAGTGGGAATTTCTCTCCCTAGTGGCCATGGCCTTATCCTTTTCTTTTCTTTCTTTACTTCTTTTTTTAAATAGTTTATTGTCAAGTTAGCTAACATACAGTGTATGCAGTATATTCTTGGCTTCGGGAGTTGATTCCTGTGATTCATCATTTACATACAAAACCTAGTGCTCATCCCAACAAGTGCCCTCCTCAATGCCCATCACCCATGTATCCCACCTTCCCAAACCCCCACCCCCATCAATCCTCAGTTTGTTCTCTGTATTTAAGAGTCTCTTATGGTTTGTCTCTCTGTAACTTATTTTTCCTTCTCTTCCCCTACGGCCTTGTCCTTTTCTTGAAATCTGCCCATCCCTTTATAAACTGTTCTTCTTTTAACTGCTCTGCACACTCTCCATTTTGAATGTGCCATCAGTTGTTGCCCGTGACGGCCCCAGCTGCTATGGATTAACGATTGGCTACCAAATGTCTGTTCTCCTCCACTACAATGCAGACTTGTTGCTGGAAAGAGGGCTCTTGAGGACTTTCTTTCCAGCCCTCTTGACCCAAGGAGGTGTGATATGGCCAATTGGGGCCAATGGAAGATGAGCTATCATGAGGAGTGCTCTGTGGTGCCTTCCCATGCTCTGATTTACTTCCAGAATTATATTGGAGGCCACTGTTTGAAGGTAGAGTTGTCACAATACGTGGGGAAAAGTCACTGCTTGAGCGAGAATCCTGACCTCTAAAATGAATGAGAAATAAACTGTTAACGTGGTAAACCCCTGAGCTGCACCATTGTTCCATCGGCTGTGATACCCTGAATCATATAAAAAGACATCTATTTAGGTTCTTCAAGTATGTTATTTCTAATCTTCATGAGCATCTTCACTGCCATCTTACAGATAAGGAAATGAAGACTCAGAAAGTCTGAGATCACCTAGCACAGTATCTGCTACAGACTGAACTGCATCGCCCTCAAAAATCATATATTGAAGGTCTTACCCCAGTACCCCAGAATGTGATTATATTTAGAAATGGGGACTTTAAAAAGATCATTATGATAAAATGAGGTCATCAGGATGGGCCCTTATCCAGTCTGACTCATGTCCTCATACGAGAAGGAGATGAGGACACAGACATGCAGAGGGCTGACCACATGAGGACACAGGGGGAAGGTGGCCGTCTACACACCAAGGAAGAGGCCTCAGAGGGAACCAGTCCTGCCCACACCTTGATCTCAGATTTCCAGCCTCCAGAACTCTGAGGAAACACATTTCTGTTGTTTAAACCATACAGTCTGTGGTGCTTTGTTATGGCGGCTAAACAAACCAATAAAGTATCATTACTGGGCTGGAGCCCTGCAGGATCCTTCTGGGGGAAGCTCCACGCAGTTGCTGGAAACACTCACGATCTCAGCCCTGGATCTTGAACTTGCCCCAAACAGCTGGGCATGCAGGGGGGTTGCTGGGTCAACTTACTAGGAGAGCTGCACAGACTGGTGAGTGTCCCCATCTCCCGCCTCTTTCTCTATAGCACTCTTGCCCTGCCTTACGTTTGGGCAAGCTTCCATGATCATCTGGGAGGCGAAGCTATTTTTCCGAGGTATGTGTGTAACGTCCTTGATCTCCAGTGTCCTGTGGAGGACGCTGGAGTTTGCAGGGCTTAAGTGTTGGCCGTGCACACCAGACAAGAGGTCCTTTGACCTCCTGGAGTCAGCAGAGGCAAAGTATTCTGCATAGAATGATATCTCCTCACAACTTCTGTGAATTATACCATATTGTCATGTTAGAAATGATTCTGGGCTATTTAGAGAAAGGACAGAATTGATACCGAATGACGAATGAAGGCCTGCCAGAGTCTAGTGATGTCAATGAGCAAGGTTTTAATAGGCCGAGTACTGAAGAGAGAGGGCTGGGGCTCTCCACAGTGGGAGGGACTAGCGCCTGTAGGAGGCTGATGGCCTTTGTTTCAAAGCAGCTCAGCTTCTGAGTAACATGTGGATGGCTCTGACAGCTTTCCTTGCTTCAATTTTGATTCATCATTTTGATGCCATCCATTGGCATAAAAGTCACTGACAATTAGAGTCAGACAGTCTGGGATTCTCCTACGTGTGTGACCGTGGACAAATCTTCTGACCTTACTGAGATTGTCTCTTCCACAAAACGGGTACAGTCAAAATGACTATATATGTTTGTTGAGAGAATTAACCACTTTAGATGCTTGGGGTGGCATTGGAGTTATCATACCAGACCCATCAATTTGAATTCCACCTGCCCCACACACCAATTTTTCTCTCTTCCCAATGTACATGATGCTTAGATTGTTAACTCTCACAACAATCATCTGGGTTAAATTAGGTGATGTGTTTGTAGGCAACTAAATTTTAAACCGTTACTTGCATGTGAGGTTATAGCAGTGATTTTTCCAGCTATTATGCCCCAGAACTTTGCATATGAAAGCAAATGCTTATTGAATTGAATTACATTAAATCAAATTCCCTTGTTTAAATGTTAAGTTTTAATCAATCAAGGCAAAAGTATTTTTCTGGATCATATGGTAAGGTTGCCAGCATTTGTGTATGAAAGAGAAGGAAAAAAAATCCAGCCCAACTATTGACTCAAAGTTGTGAGGCTAACGGTAGACAATAGATGGACAACTTGTCCATGGAAATATATCCTACATATATGTATTGTAGATCCACCATTTTCCAGCATGAAAGTCATTGTGCTGCTATGGTTCCCAAAAAGACACAATAAATAACCCTTGGGACCATTCACCTGGGAAGGAGAAGGAAAACCCATTTATGCATTGATGCTGTGCCTTGGATTAAGGAGTAGCTACAGCCTCATGTCCAGGCTGCTCAGGCAGGATACTGAAGACCATAGAGAAGTCCGGGCTAGATGAGTAATGCTCAACTCAAGGACTGATGGAGATATCATCAATCTGTACCATTTGGAAACTGGCTTGTTTTGGCCACGACTGGTCCCTGAGGCAGCGGTGGAAATAAGAGGGGATCAGAAGTGGTGCTTGAGATGTACCTGGTACAAAGCCCACTCCACCTCAACTGCCCTCTGCAACATTCGACCCAATGCCATGCAGAGACCCAAACCTGGGGGGCTTTAGTTACTGTGGGGACAAACCTGGAGTAAAAATACTTTCCTTCTGGGGTTGTTGGGTAGATTCACCAGACAATGATTAACTTAGCATGATTTCCAGTACATAAACTAGGACTGGAAAAAATGTGAGCTTGGCTTCCTGTCCTTTCCCTTTTAGACACACAGTGCTCTGGATCTCTTTGTGAAGGGTTGGCCTCCTCCAGATCTCTGTGGGGACCCTCTGTAAGAATCTCTCCCTACACCTATGGAGAAGAGAAAATAATACTGGAGATTTTTCAATCTCCAATAAAAAGGGGGCCACACTCCGAAGCCAACAACAACACAAAAAGTCACCATGTTTGTTCTTTGGATCATAGTGTGAGGCTTCATCTTCAAATACAGTTTATCAATCAGAAAAACAACATAGGATAAAAAGCTGGTGTATCTTTTAACATAAAGGGCTAGATCAAGCCTCAAACATATGCACTCAAAGAAGAAAAAATGAAAGAAGAATAAAACACGCACTATGAGGGCTTCTGACACATGGATAGATGTCCACATTAATTTTAGTTTCTATACATTTTAGATTGGAGTGACACTAAGATTCTAGACAGCATTACACCAGGTGGACATCAATGTTTTCTGGGCTTAGGAATAAAGTCCTGCTCGAGGTGAGGGATTCATGTGAATCTCCACTGTATTGGAAAAGGATGTTAACCAGCCATGGATGTTCTCCAAAGATTTACTGAGAAAAGGAGAAAAGTGGGCAAGTCCACAGGGAGAGTAGGGGGTGATCTTAGGAGGGAAGGACTTAGATATAACTCATTCATTCATCAAGCCAACTCACCGATCCCATCACTGTCAGCCACTTGTCAGCGGCTGGGGACAGAGGTGAGCAGGGTCCTATCGTTGCCTTCCCAGAGGACTGATAATGTACATTATTTTATCCTTTAAGTGTGTACCCTAGGGTCTAGCCATAATGAACTCCTCATGGCTCTTTCTAGCTTGTTTCTATGTTTGTGCACACATTGCATCACACTGCATATTTCTGTGAACCTACAAACTTTTTGAATTTAAAGACTACACCTTGATAAACATGGTATACCCACCACCTGCTAGAATCCATAGCACATCTAGGTGATAATAAATAGGTAGACCAAAATAGCTCCTTTTCCCAATATCCTATGTATTTGGTTAGCCTGTCTTCTTGAGTTTGATCACCTGAGGAAACCTAGTTTCCAAGCTTAAAATGTTGAGGACTAGACACTAAAACTTTATGATCTCTCTAAGGCACAAGTACTCAGAGGAAATGTTCCTAGTTGGCTCTCAGCCTCCTGTTGCCCGTTTCTCTCTCTCTCTCTTCCTTTCCTTAACATTGATACTTGTTACAACCAGAAAACCAGCCAGGAAAAGATCTATAGCTCAACAGGACGGCCTAAATGATGCTTTCCCCTTTAACTGAAAAAGTGAAAACAAAGTGTTCAATTCTGTACTCTCCTTTAGCCCATCTGTTTCTTACAGGCCATCATCGTGACAGCTACAAAAAAGGTTGGCCATGAACAACACCTCCTGCTGCTTGAGAAAGACACATCTGTATGTGTCTGTGTTCAGGAACAGACAGGAGTTTAAGAAGAGTACATTTTTCAAAAATGTGGTGCGGCACAACAGATTGAATACCTGTAGACAGGTTTATCGCATGCTTGTGTTTATTTCAAAGGATGGAAAAAGACCCAAGGTTCACTAATTGGTGGTCTGGAGAATGTATGGAAGAAATATATAAGGAAGGTCAAATTTAAACTCTTGGAAGTTTTAGTGGCAAGATAGTTTGGAGGTTACTGGGTACCATGATCCTGTTTTTATACATATGCATATGGAAACCCAGAGAGAAGGGAGTCACCTAAGGTTGCATGGCTGAGGACCCTGGTGGCACCCTACCACTCTTGATTTAGAGACACTTCATCTATAATCGCCTCATTGCACATGAAGGGTAATTCACTCTCTCAAGCCACCTCATCGGGACAGTCCAGATCTGGGAATGGAACCCCATTCTTCATAGTCTCTGAACAATTTTCTTTCCATATTATTATTCTTCCTGGGATCTAGGCACTGTTCTGGGTCATGGAAGGAGCACAATCAAGTGTGCATGCTCCACTCCAGAAAATGCATGAAAAGAACATGAACTTGAAAGACAGACAAGTTGGAACTGAATTTTAGTTCCACCAAATTCTGCCTATAAGACCTAGGGCAAGTTTAATCTCTAACATTCTCAAATTCCTTTTCTGTGCAATGGTGATAACAATCTTTACCATAAAGGGTAGTTGTAGGGTCTAAATGAAATTGTGTTTCTTAACAATCTGGTACAGAATTTGGCACATACTATCTCTCAAATAATACGTATACTCCACCAATTCTTCTTAGTAAATGAGGGCAATGGAATTTAGGCTAATTCAGGATTTTGAAATAAAGCATTGGACAGTACTCTTACATTATCAAGTGATAGGAAGTTGAATATTTTAAAATGGACTTAAATCTATACTACTGATAAACAACACATAAAAAATCTATAGAAAGCACTTAGAAAAGAATCTCGCAAATGTGTTACTTGGTGGAGAACACCAGTGTGGAATCTCAGCAGGATACCAAGGTCAAAGGAGCATTACTTCCTGAAGAAGTCACAGGACTTTATCTGTTGGAAAAGCTGTCATTTGTACGTTTTATGTATACATGCATATACACGTGCATATATACACACATATATACATACATGCATATATAATTGGTTTCATATTTACATGAGCTTATTCCATGTAAAGCCAACTATTGCAAAAAGGCAGAATCTGAGTTACTTCATATTTTTACATCAGATAAGATGACCATGGGACCATTGGATATATATATTTTTTTTGCTCTTTCTTTCCTCACAAATGGATACCATGAGCAACTGGTAATCACAGAAGATCACATTAGAGTTCTTGCTCCATTTCTCAGTGAACTTTCTCCATTTCTCACACCCACCATTTATACTCTCTGATTCTCAGTTGGCTCACTGGTGAAATGGGAGCATTTATATTTCTTCCTAGTCTCCTCAGTTCCAGCTTGATTTTAAGGGCTGAATAAAATGCCCGACATGCAGATAGGAAACACTAAAGCGTGGATACATTCTTTTGACCAGACTCTGAGATGTGGTGATGGATGGAGAAGACATGCCCCGACCTCTTACAAGTTAGTGATGGATACAGAGGAAGAGGGGAGGGGGATACCATGTGAGCACCTGGACAGGATGTGAGGGAGTACAGGAGAGGTCATCAGGCTCATTCATTTGTAGGGATGCTTCCCACAAGAAGTGACATCTAAGGTGATCTGAAAAGCACGAATGGAAGAAACCAACTAAAAAGGAGTGTTGGGGGGGAAGGGAGGGGGAAAAGTCCCGGGTGGAGACAAATTTTGGCATCTACAGAAGAAAGACAGCACACTACTCATCTGGGAAAGAAAAGAAATGTGTTTCAGCTGGATCATAGATTTCAGGATAAAAATCTCTTGAAGGGAGATCTGTCAGGGTGTGCAGATGCTCCCAAGCCACCTCTGGGTGGCTTCAGACTCTGCAATCAGAGGAGGGCTGTAAAAGATTTTATACAAAGTATTATTATGAGTGGCATCATGAATTATACATCAATTCATTTGGCAACTCGAATGAGGAGAGTTCCCTGTGTCAGGAACAACGTGCTTCTCAGAAACAATAGCTTCTGCTCCTGCTCCCTGCTCCCCTTCCTTCCCCTCAACTCCCACACCTTTTCTCTTTGTCCAGACTTTCAGTTTTGTGCACAGTTGCAGTCTCTGTACACCCTTGACATAGGTTTTGTCTTCAAAAGGAAACATCTGAGAGTTCCAGATCCAAACCCAAAGCTTCTATCCACAGGCTAAAACCTGTCTCTTCAGCCAGTGCCTTTAAGGTCAGCCCCATCTTTTCCTTGACTTGGGGGCCATCGTCTGCACCTTGTGAATGGCTGCCTTGTGAAGCTTACAATTACAGATTAGATTTTAGAGACCACAGTGTTTACCTGGCCGTCTCCTTCCCCTGCCTCAAGGTGAAAGCCTGGATTTTGTTCATCTTTTCACTCCAGTTGTGTTTAGTACAGCGCCTGGTTCCACCAGTGTAGGAGCTAACAGCAGATGAGGAAGATGGGGCCCATCCGAGTATTCGAATTGTGCCTTCTTGACTCCCACTTGGGCCAACCTTAGTGTCGGGTAGGTGAGCACTTCCTCTGCACTCTTACGGTTCTAGTCCACAGGTGAGGAGCACCAGGAATCTAATGCTCTGGGTCCCTCTCGGATACCCCATGCCCTATCCTTCCTCATCAAGAATGATGGCCTAATTCCATCAATGAAGAAGCAGCAAGGTACATCCAGCCCTTCTTCTCCCCTGGTCAGATGCCGCCTGCTGAGTGCGTGGTTTTCCTCTACTGGGGAAAGCTGGAAGTGAGGGACTGGCCCTTGCTGGGGCCACCCACCCCTTCCTCCCCAGTCCCTCTTGGGGCGAGTCCCTACAGGGATAAAGCATTCCTCAGTGCCTGCCCAGGAAGCTGCAGCTTCTGCCCTGCTCCAGGGCTAAGCTGTTCAGTTCTAGAATGACTTGGGGCTCCTAGGTAAGGCAAGCAAATTCTGGATCAGATACAATCACATTCCCCGAGAGGATCTTTACTTGTAATGAAGGCAGTGTTGGGCGCCTGGGTGACTCTGTCAGTAAAGTGTCTGACTCTTGATTTTGGCTCAGGTCATGATTTCAAAGTTGTGAGATTGAGCCCCAGTTGGGCTCTGGGCATGAATTCTGCTTGGGGTTCTCTTTCCTCCCCCTCTGTCCCTCCCCTGCTTTCTCTGTCAATCTCTCTCTCTCAAAAGAAAAAAAAAGTAATGAAGGCAGTGTTTTTGTTCTCCTATCTGACTTAAAGTTTGTTTATCTCTCAGTGGGTTCAGAACTCAGGCTAAGTAAGTAGGTGCTACTGATTGGGTCCCCAGCTCGGAAAAGCAGATATTCCCTAGTTCTTCTGGGGCTCCCTTTAATGCGAAGTATCGGCGGGCTGTCTCACAGCCAGACCCATTGCATAGCCTCACCCTTTGTGAAAGTCACAAACTACCCAAGAACTAAAGTCACCAGGCTCTAGGACTCCCTGCAATGAAACAAGCAAAACTCTGAAAACCTGGACAGCCAGACGGCCCACTGCCGGCTCTGGAGTCTGCAGATGCAGCCAAGGGGGACTCGGCTATGTTGAGACAGATGTTTGTATGTCATGTAAAGGAGCTCCTAGGCAGGGATGTTTTGCACAGAGCTTCATCTGTCAGGCTGCAGGGTCTGCTGACATAGATGGTTTGGAAGCCTGTGTCGCCACCTGGGAATTCACTGCCTTACCTTTGACGAAGTAGAATGAGCTCTCTCCAGCTCATTGCATCCTTCCTTCTGTGAGGTGTGCAGGTGGCTCTTTGCCCTAGCAGCCAAAATTTGAATCATGTGAAAGGTTTCAATTACATTCCCCCCTCCCCTCCATACACACATTATAATGTTTAAGGTTAATGATAGCATGTTTTAGAACAATGATAAGATAGAATGAAAAGTGATCGTGTTAAGTAGTGACCTTAAAGCTATATACGTTCAATAACTTAAATTTTGAAAAAATATTTATTTGTTTTTGGGAGAGAGATACAGAGTGCAAGCAGGGGAGGAGCAGAGAGAGAGGGAGACACAGAATCTGAAACAGGGTCCAGGTTCTGAACTGTCAGTACAGAGTCTGACCCGGGGCTCAAACTCATGAACCATGAGATCGTGACCTGAGCCAAAATCTGGTACTTAATCGACTGAGCCACCCAGGTGCCCCAAGTACGTTCAATAATTTAAAAGAGAATTACAGATATTTAAAACAGCATCTGATTTGGGATTCTTTGGCTTCCTTTGCATTCTTTAAAGTAATGGGAAGCATTAGTTTCTGACAAAAATAAATAAGCTTATTTATACAAAATGTGGAAAATAAATAGAAGTACACACACACACACAAATAAAAACCAGCCCTGATCCTACCATCAGAGTCAGCTACTTTTAATCAGAGTATGTTTTATTGTGTAATCTGCCTTTTTATCACTCCCAAATAGATTGCAAACATACTCTCATTCCTTCAAATAGTTTTAAAGCACTACTTTCAAAGGCTGAATAGACTTACACTATACAACTGAAAAGTGTATATTCCCGGAGAGTTTTTATTTTCTCTCACTTCATTATCCCTGTTACTCTAGATAAATAACTCCTGTGGTAAGATAACCATCTAAAAGTAAGAATTAAACCTAATTCCACAACCAAGAGATAAATGCTTTTAACATACGGTGTCTACTGTTTGGCTGTCTGTACTTTTTCACTCGGAGACTCAGCAGAAACATTCTGTGTGCTATTAAATAATATTACAACATTATTTGTATTGGCTGAACAGCATGGCACGGTACAGATACAGATTCTGCATTCCGTGACATTTTCTTTTTCCTCCTTAATACGTAACTTGTGGGCCTGTCAAGATCACCTCACTAGACAGGTGAAGAAAAGGAGGCCTCCATTGGGGGAGTTAGGGTTCCTGACTAGTTTTGAGTTTTGCTTCTTCTAGGACTTGTTCTTTCTGTATCAGGGAGGTTAATGGAGCTCACTCTGCATTTTCTGAGGGTCTACACTGATAAGATCCTCTGTTGAACCCCATAGAACAGAGACAAATGTACAAAAGACCTATTTCTTACTTATGAGGAACTCACAAGCCAGGGAAGTAAGAAGACTCTGAAAGACATGGCCGGAATTTCCATGAGGTATAAATGGTCTATTGTGGCTTCATGTACCTATAGTCACATTGCAAAACAAATAAAGACAGCCACTAATTCTTTGATTCTTCTCTCGTTGAAGAGTCCCTTTCCCATGACTCTGGGCAGGAGATGGTTTGTCTTCCAGAATACAGTGGCTATGCCACTGTGCCACTCTCCAGGCCCAGGCTTCTAGAGACTAGAAGCTCCACTCCCTCTCTGTCAGAACGCTTGATTGCGCGAAGCCAGCCACCACATAAGGAGTCAGGGTATCTTAAGACCACCATTCTGTGGCTGGACATAGAAAGCATTATGCCTTAGAAGTCAGACAGAGAAGGACAAATACCCCATGATTTCACTTATACGTGGAATCTAAAAAACAAAAATCAAAACACATGAACAAACAAACAAAAGCCGGAACAACCTACAAAGACAGAAAACAAACTGGTGGTTATCGTGAGGGGAAAAGGTGGGGAGAGGAAAAAAGGATGGGAAAAATGGGTGAAGGGGCGTAGGAGGAATAGTCTTCCAGTCATGAAATAACTAAGTCATGGGGATGAAGGTACAGCATAGGGAATCTAGTCAATGGTAATGCAATAATGTTGTGTGGTGATGGAGGGCAGCACACTTGTGGTGAGCATAGAATAATGTAGAAATATGCTGAGTACTGTGTTGTACACCTGAAACTCATGTAACACTGTGTGTCAACTATACTTCAATTAGGGGGGAAAAAAAAAGAATGTCACGCTACAAGGAATCCCAAGCTACTCCATGAATAGGGTGTGTAGAAAGAGAGAAATGGCCAAATAGTCCCCAGGTGTACCAGCCATCGCTGCCCAGGCACAGATGTGTGAGTGAAAACATGTTCAAATGACTCGAGGCAAAGCCACCATCAGGAGACAATTGCACAAGAGACCTCACAGAGTAGTCAGAGTAGCCCAAGAACTTAATAGGACATAGGACATAATAATGTATTGTGATTTATTTACTTATTTATTATTTGAGGGAGAGAGAAAGAGAGAATGCAGGGGAGAGGGACAGAGGGAGAGAAAGAAAGAATCTTCAGCAGGTTCCACACTCTCAGTGCAGGGTCCAACACAGGGGTCAATCCCACAACGCTGGAGTCATGATCTGAGCCAAAATCAAGAGTCAGACACTCAACTGACTGAGCCTTCCCGGCGCTTCCATAATATTTTGTAACTTTAAGTCATTAAGTTCTGTAGTGGTGTGTTGCATAGCAGTAGATATTCTCAATCAAGGATATATAGTAGATTGAACATTGTCAACAAATATTTATTCCTTGCCCTGCACTTCATGGATATATTATATTCCCTTCCCCATCAGTACTGGGCATGTGACATCCTTTAGCCAGAGGAAGGAATGTAGGCACAGCTTTGCTCACATTTCTTTTAGCCAAAGGTCACATCTGTTTACTTTCTGAGCAGAGGCTTTAAGAAACATTGAAAGCTTCCACCAACCCTCTGTGCTCCTGACCCCACATGGGAACCACACATCCTGCACAGAGCTTACTCCTTCAGCCTGGGTCCTGACTGAGAAGACATGTGGGACACACTTAAAGCAGCTCTGTGAAGATGCGATAGCAAACACACTGCCACAGAAATGAGCATTTGCTATGAAAATCCACCAACATTTAGATAATGTTTACAAAGTATTATCATAGTAAAAGCTAATTGATATAGAAATTGGTTGCAGCTGTTGGAATGCTTGAGTGAGGCTGAATGTTCCTCTTCCAAGATGGCTTACTCAAAAGGCTATTGACAGGAAGATATGGTCCCTTGCCACATGGACTTCTCTATAGGGCTGCTTGGTATGTCTTCATGACATGGGAGATGGTTTTCCTCTTTCCCTCAGAGTGAGTGATACAAGGACACAGGGTAAATGCTACAATATATTTTATGACCAGTCTTGAAGGTTACATGCCATCGCTTTTACACTATGCTCTTGATTGCACAGAGTAACCCTGGTACAATGTGCAAGGGGAGTCTACAAAGGGATAAATGTCATTTGGAATCACTAGGGGAGGTTGCCACCCCAGGATCCCACCTGTTTATGGTCAGGAAGCATGCTGAGAAAGCTGTGTATGCCCCCAACAAAGGCATAGTCTCCAATGTTCTCTTTCGATGTGGTCAGAGGATAATTGGAAAGAAAGATTTACTGGAGTTTGGGTTTAAGAGCAAGAAGAATAATGCACTGGGGAGCTCCTTCCAGGGAGAAGAACCAGGGGATAACCAAGGCACACCCCCTACCCTATGACAGTGGACCCCACAATGCATGCCCAGGAGAATTTTTTAAAAAATTGCTTATTGCCTGGTATCCACTACTGTGTCCTCAACTTCCCCTTTATAAAGGAGTATGCTGCTTATGGGTATCCTGTCCCTGTTCCTCCCAATGTACTTTGGGTGTGTGGAGGGCAATCACCTGTCTTTTTAGCGTATAAATCTCTTGATTAAGGAGCCATCTTCAAGTCTAATGTAAAGCCCTCCTAGGATCCCATATCTGGAAAGTCTGATCCCATTTTAGATGAGATTTTTGTTTGCACACTTTGTTTGTGGAAGGAGGGCAGTGAGTATATATATATGATATATGATATATATAATATGATTTTATTTCTTTTTTTTTTTTTACGAATAGTTCATTGTCAAATTGGTTTCCATATAACACCCAGTGCTCATCCCCACAAGTGCCCTCCTCCATGCAGTGAGTATATTTGACCAAGAGTGTGGACTGCAGTATACTGTATTGCTGTACAGCAAATAGTAATTTCCCCTTTCCTACTCCCAAGTGACGAGTAAATTTCCCTTCCCTGAGGTTGTTAAGCTTGAGCATGTGATCATTGACTTTGGGCAATGAGATGGGAGGAAGAATTGATGAGCCATTTTCAAGATGAGTTTCATAGGGTCACTGGGAGATTCCCATATTCCACGAGTTCTCTTGCACTCCTGCTGCCCACCTCAAAAAAGCCATATTCAGGATATGATTCTCCTCTTGAATCTTGGGATGAGAAGAGAGTTCACATTGTCCTGAACTAACCCATAGCTTAGAGCAGAATCCTAGCACCTGATAGGAGTGAGGAGTACATATTAGTTGTTGCAAGTCATGGAAATGTTGAGGTTGTTTCCTACATAACATCACTACAGCAAAAAATGGAGGCTACATGGGTATATGGGGAAGATGTTCGGAAAGGTGACTTGAGACAGATTTTGAAGGACCTTGACCAGTCATCTGGAGAACTATTTTTCATTGTATATGATAAGGAATCACTGAATATTTTTATTGTGGTAAAATATACAAAACATAAAACTTAACTGTTCTAACCATCTTGAAGTGTTTGGTTCAGTGGCTTTCAGTACATTCACACTGCTGTGTAACCATCACCAGTATCCATCTCCATAACATTTTGTCATCCCAAACTGAAACTGTATTCATCAGAGTCACTGAATCACTGAATTCTCCTTCTTTTCTCCTTCTTCCTCTTCCTCTTCCTCTTCCTCTTCCTCCTCTTCTTCTTCTTCTTCTTCTTCTTCTTCTTCTTCTTCTTCTTCTTCAGAAGGAAGGGATACTCATATGGTTTTGAGTGACTAGAACTTTGTATGCATACCAGGGGAGATGATTAGAATATTTTCACTGATGTTTGCTTTTCCTACCTCTCCATGGACCCCAATTCAAAGTGTGGACAAGCCATCAGTAATTCCTTGACCTAACAAAGTTTTTTCCATTTAACGACAGAAATTGTCAGAAATTAATGTCACTTTTTGTCTTCTGTAAAGATGTGGGCTCATGGAAAATCACCTCTGTGGAGAAGGAGAGATCAGCAAGGTGGAAAAGTGGGGAAGAGAAGGCAGAAAAAGTGAGGAGAAGCAATTCTGTGAGTTTGGAAAGGAGATAGCCACCCTGGAGATGGAAATCACCATCTCTCTGTAATGGTCCCTCCATTATGGTCAGCTCCATATCATCCACAGTTCTTCCATTATGGTCAGCTCTGGTCTGTGGTTGTGTTTTTTGATAAGGGTGAGCATGTCCATCACTAAGCATTAGCAAAAACCTAGATTTCCAGAGAAGCCATCAGACTTCCAGGAGCCACACTAAGTAAGACAATGAGAATGACATAGTAACCAGGATGGGCTGAGGTCAGAGACCATGGCTCCTTTTTTTAAGCGACACTTAAACCCCCAGACTTCTGGAATACACCCAGTAGACGGTGAGGTCAATGTG
This sequence comes from Hyaena hyaena, assembly GCF_003009895.1. Classification (NCBI taxonomy): domain Eukaryota; kingdom Metazoa; phylum Chordata; class Mammalia; order Carnivora; family Hyaenidae; genus Hyaena; species Hyaena hyaena. The sequence continues at coordinate 1,091,680 of NW_024081276.1, read as the reverse complement.
GAGATTAAATTTCCCACCAAGTTAGTGTAAGGAGTCACACTTAAATTGGTTTAAAGAAAGTAAGGTTTATATGCCTGCATTTGGGGACAAAGTTTCACTCCTCCCTCTTATACATCATGTCATTCTTCTGAGGTTGGGATTATAAACCTCAGTTTCCACTGAAGCAGAAATAAATGTGAAGGATGCCAGGCAGTTAGGGGAAGGTGTTCCTCTCTTACACAGAAAGCAGTCATAATTAGAACCCAACACAGTGGTTGATGCCAAAATGTATGCTTTCCAGAACCCAACAAGGAAAATTCTCAGGACCCATTTGCCTGTTGGAGCAACGTTATCTAAATATGGGAGGAGAAGTACATGTTTACCAACAGGCAGGAATGTCCCGTCTCCTGCCTTAAGTCTTTTCTAATATCATTTGCCTGGGGGCCTAAAGATAAATTATTCTTTGTTTCAGAGTCTATCTTCAGTCAGCACCAGCCAGTCATATTTATAAAGCTAAAACACATTGACTGAAAATATTGAAGGAAAACATACTAAAAAGCAAGACAATAACAACTAACCCCCTAAGTAACACGGCAGAAAGGGAAAAGGAGAAAAAAGAAAATAGATTACTCAAGTAGTTGAAATCCCATGGAATTGTAAAAACAACTTCAAGAGCTAAATCTTGTTCTGATATTTGGCAAATTTGATCATGAAAATAACAGAGAAAAAAATCATGTGCAGGTCAGAAGAGTAATACAGCAAGCACATGACTTAATATTATGAAAAATAATATGTACTAAGGTCTCCTAAAGCTTTGGTGATGAACATAGTGCATTGTGTTATAATTGTCAGTTCATTTGCTCTTCTTCCTCGATACTAAGTCTTTGGAGATAGAGGCTCTGTAGTTAGTTCCCATCCCTGTACCTTTAGTACCAAACAAAACAAAATGGAAATGTAAACATGCTTTGTTCCATCGTACAGGGAATTTTGGATAAATATTTATGAATGACTTTTTTTGCAAAATGCATAGGTGAAAGTGACTGGAAACCTGAGTAGGACAATAACAAAATAAACAATTATTTCTACTTTATAAGCTGTGAGTTATTTAGGACTTATAAGGAGGAACTAATAGGTAAGTTATTCGAGAAGGTAAATCAAAGGTGAACTCAATTCATGTTATAAAAACACAATTTAGAATTAAGTTATAATTTAAAAAAAAATCACTTAATTTGATGCCAAATGAAAGACACCTTGCCAAGCTGGAAGGTCAGGATTTTTACAATAGAAAGTCTACAGCCTCTACTTCTTATTAGTCATGAGATGGTGTATGAGTTACTGAACTTTCCTCAGGGCCAAATTATTCGTTCGTTGTGTAATGAGTACAATGATTTTTTCCCCCATGGATTTTCCTAGGCAGAAATGATAAATGACAAATAATAATTTGTCCTTATTTAAAATAGGCATAATTTTATTTTTTTCATGTTTTATTCTATGAGACTAAAATGATAGAGCATGTTTACATGTTATGTTAGTGTGAGATACTGCAGACCATAAGCTCTCAGCTCTTTTTTCTTAAGTAGAAGACATAATGCTTTCATCTCAGATGGAAATCGTGTTTTTATATTCAAGATTTTAGATCTATTCAGTGCGAGAAATTGGCCTAAAATCAATGTCTCCTGACTTCAATGTTTTTGTGCTGTATTAGTTGGCTTGGGCAGTCAGAAGAAACTATCATAGACTGGGGGCATATATAACAGAAATTTATTTTCTCATCGTTTTCCACAAATCTAGGAAGCCCAAGATTAATGGCCTCCTGATCATTCCTGGTTAATAGACAGCTGTCTTCTGGAATATGTCCTCACATGAGCACTGAGAGATAGAGAGAGAAAGAGAGAGAGAGAGACAGAGACAGAGACAGAGACAGAAGGAAAACCCTCTGGTGTCTCTTTAGTGAACACTAATCCCATCCTGGGGACCCCACCCTAAGGACCTCACCTAACTTTAATCATGTTCCTAAGGCCCCACCTCCAAATACCTTCACATTGGGGGGTAGGGCTTCAACCTATGTACTTGAGGGACACAATTCAGTCTGTGGCATGTACTTTGCATCAGAACACTAATCCTTTTGAGACATCTTGAATGCTCAGGGTCCCTTTAAAAATCTGATAAAATCCACGGGTGGGTTTATTCCCTGGGAGTGGGAAGGAATATATGTATAATTCCATGTGCATATCCATGGTACCCCTTCAGTTCAAAATCCCCACCTTATGGGGCACTCAGGTGGCTCAGTCAGTTAAGTGTCCAACTTCAGTTCAGGTCATGATCTCAGTTTGTGGGTTTGAGCTCCTCTTTGGGCTCTGTGCTGACAGCTCAGAGCCTGGAGCCTGCTTCAGATTCTGTGTCTCCGTCTCTCTCTGCCCCTCCCCCCTCACTCTCAGTCTCTTTCTCTCTCTCAAAAATAAATAAACATTTAAAAAAATTTCAAAATATCCACCTTAGGAACCCTGGACCTATGCTATTATAGGTCTATTCAAATCTAAAAACAGTTCTGAAAAATTAGCAGTAATTATGTAGTGTGCTAGGTGTTTTCTTCATGAAATCTTCCAGGCTCAACCTCTGCCCAGCTTCCACTTTGGGAAAATGAAGTGGCTTGCTGAAGGCCACATGCTTTATTTTCTGTAAGAGCCCCACCTTCTAAGGAAAATCATTAATAGTCCTTCATTCTGTGATTGTTGGGCCCTGAAGAGACTCCAGGGCTACCCTAGTCCAGATCCCTTGGTTGGCTAATAAAGAAATTGAGGCCAAAGAAAGGGAAAAGAATGTGCTCAAGGTCACACAATTCATCTTAGCCTTTACCAATGAGCTAGCTTCAGATTCTTTGGAAAATCATGTGAAATTAATACTCTTGTTATTTCCTAAAACGATTACTCCAGGACTAGGTCTTGTGTCTTATAACCTTTCATTTGGAACCTCCATGACCAATTTAATAATTTAAGTTCTTCCAGATTAACAGTATTCCATCAAGTGTTAATATTTCTTTCAGAATATAGTAAACTGTGTCTATATTTCATTTTCCAATATATCCAGAGCTCTGTAAGTTCTCTTTTACTTCTGATAGACCCAAATGAATTCTCAAAGATAGCTGAACATTTTATTGCTCCCATATAATTTCATATTCTTCTGCAGAGATAACACAGTAATTATCCTCATTGGAATCGTGCCTAGAGTACACTTACATTACTTTTTTTTGGCTTTTAGTAGAGTTTTATTTGGTAGAATACATAACAGTATCATAAAATTATTTACTTTTTCAAAACTTGTCCTAGTGTTCAACATCTATGATTAACCCCCAAGATGGAGATGTTTGTTTCTCTATACTCTCTTTGCTTAGATTGAAGAGTTTGTATTCATCCACTCATTGTCAGTCTTGCTGGATTTGTTGTCTCTAAGACATCTTTGAATCTTTGAGATTAGAACAATGGATAAAGTTGTACCCCAGTGGAGGAGAAAGAATCCATGATTTGGAACCAATGGAATGCCAGGTGTCACCTACAATGCTTCACTGACCAGGGAGACACATAAGAAATTCTCCTGGCTGAAGCAGAAATAGAGTTTCCTTGGAGAAGAAAGGAGGTCCTGGAATTTGTGAAGAGATGGAGCCAAAGAGGCACATTGAGTATGTAATTGGAGCTAAGGTGGGCCAATACTCCAGCTTAAAGATTATTATTTTTTTTTTAGAGTTTTTTAGAGTTCTAGCTTAGAGAGACAGAGTTTGGGTGGCAGAAGGCAGAAGGGCAGAGAGAGAGAGACAGAGACAGAGAGACAGAGAGAGAGAATCCCAAGTAGGCTCCATGCTCTAAGCACAGAGCCCAACTAGGGGCTTGATCCCATGAACTGTAAGATCATGACTTGAGAGGCGCCTGGGTGGCTCAGTCTGTTGAGCGCCCGACTTCAGCTCAGGTCATGATCTCATAGTCTGTGGGTTCAAGCCCCGCATCGGGCTCTCTGCTGACACCTTGGAGCCTGGAGCCTGCTTCAGATTCTGTGTTCCCCCTTTCTCTCTGTCCCTCCCCCACTCACACTCTTGTCTCTCAAAAAGTAGTAAACATTAAAAAAAATTTTTTATAAACTTTTTTTTTTTAATGTTTTATTCATTTCTAGGAGAGAGAGAGAGACCGCGTGAGCAGGGGAGGGTCAGAGAGAGAGGGAGTCACAGACTGAAACAGGCTCCGGGCTCTGAGCTGGCAGTCAGCACAGAGCCCGACGCGGGGCTCGAACCACGAACCGCGAGATCATAACCTAAGCGAAAGTCGGACATTTAACCGACTAAGCCACCCAGGCGCCCTTAAAAATTTTTTTTTAAAAAAGTTCATGACTTGAACTGAAATGAAGAACCAGACATTTAACCGACTGAGCCACCCAGGGGCCCCCAGCCTACAGACTTCTGCATAGAACTGAGCAGAGCTTGGCATGTCCTTGAATGACTTGGAGTCATTATGTGTGTGTCATTCTCACAGCAAGGATCAAGTACCACCAGCGCAGCCACAGCCCCCACCCCCCACCCCCCGCCCCAAAGTAAGGTGCAAGCAAAACTGGGCCTTCCCAACACTAAGTCAAAAGAAGAGGAAAGATTCCATCAGAAGAGAAAAATGAGGTAGGCTGCGGATGTACAAAGACCCCTGGGCCCCATCCCTTCACAGAAGCCCATCTAGACCCACAACTAACAGCTCTCTGGAGCGCCAGCAGCTGCCCAGCGCAGCTAGTTTATAATTTCATTGTAATTTTTTCCCGGGATATTAACATGTGTTTTATTCTTTGTTCTTGTTGTGTTTTTCCTCACCTTGATTTAAGCCCTTGGGCTACTCTTTTTTTAGAGGCAGTTGGTGTTGCAAGACTAAAAGCAGAATTGTGTGAGGTTAACCTCCTTTGCTACCTTCAGCCTCTGAACAAAAACAAAAGCAGGTGTCCTCCCTTTGACCTGGGAACATAAAGGAGCCTCAGTAATGATAGAATAAAAATTTGCAACCTCTTCCAAGCCCCAGGGTGGCTCCCAGTTTTAAACTGGGTTTAAACTGATTTAAAGAAACAGTTGCAAGCTCTCAAGTATCTGTAAGGTAAGATTCTCAGTCCTTGGAGGCCTCCTCTAGAACCATCCCCTCCTCCCCCAGGAGCCAGGCAAGCCTGTCCCTTGGGACTTCCAGGGAGGGTCTAGAAGGCAGTTAATCCACACCCTCATTGTGAATGGAGACTTTTGCCTGCTTACCCCAGACTGTGGGGTATCTTAGTCCTCTGAACTGGTATAACAAAATACCATAAGCTGGGATGCTTATAAATCACAGACATTTATTCTTACAGTCCTGGAAGCTAGATGTCTGAGATCAAAGTGCCACTCGGTTTAGGTGCTGGTGAGACTCTGCCTCTGGGTTGCAGACTGCATCCTTAGTGGTAGAAAGAGGCAGGAAAGCCCTCTGGGGTCCTTTTATAAGGGTACTAATCTCATTCACAGGATGTCCCCCCTCATAACTTAATTAGCTCCCCAAGGCCCCATGTCCCAGTATTATCACACTGGGGGTTAGGATTTCAACATATGAACTTGGGGTGGGGGGGCACAAACTTCGGGTCTGTTGCATGGGGCTATCTGCTTCATTGCAAGTTTCAGACTCCACATTTCGAGGTTCCCACCTGGAAATTTACCGCAAGGTTGGTGTTCCTATTGTGGATGGCAAGTGCTCCAGGGAGAGGCACCGCTCTGTTCAGTGTTTGTGGTTCGATGAGACAGGACACTGACGAAGGCATTGGAGAGTGGGAGATGGTCGCCTGGATGTGAGCTCTTTATCCAAAACTCTGCTCAAAAGCCACCCCCAGGGGCTCCTGGATGGCTCAGTCAGTTGAGCATCTGACTCTTGCTTTTGTCTCAAGTCATGATCTTACGATGTGTGAGTTTGAGGCCCGCATTGGGCTCTGTGCTTCTTTTTGACTTCGCTCAAAAATAAATAAATAAATAAATAAATAAATAAATAAATAAATATTTTTAAAAAAGATTTTGGCTTCACTCAAAGAACGTTTACACCTGTTAGAGCTGTCTTGGGGGGAATGGGGATCACTTCTCTGTCTCTGGAAATAATGTGTAATCCGGCCTAGAAAGTTATTTGAGAGGCACATTACAAAAGAATTCAAGTGCAAGAACGTTTGAATGTTTAAAAGAAGACCCATCAAGACTAAGGTTTTATGGATTCTCGATACCATCATATATGTGTATCCATCTCTCTCATCCCTGTTTGTGGGGCTTTGCCTCGCCACCTCTGTGTTTATAGGATCTGTTTTGTTCACTAGCTCACAAAGGGACGTGTCAGGCCTGCTATCTGCCACAGTCTCACGTAAACGCAGAATACTTTGTTGTTTTGGCTTTGAAAAAGAAAGCCGAGTTTAGAGTTTAGTTAAGGAACAGAAAGTGATTTTCAGAGAAGCAACAGCAATGGTCCCTGGAGCCACAGAACACGAGCTCAAGACGTGTGAAGCTCCCTCATAATTTGCTCTTGGTGCTACTGTATCGAATCTTGTCCTCTGTGTCCACCTCAGAAGATGCCCTGTCCACCTCCCTACCCCCAGGAAGACGCTCCTGGCAGGAGCCTTTGGGTTTCTGGAAATATTCCCCATTCCTACACTCCTTGACATTGGCCCAGAGACCAGGACTCAAGGAGGGTGTCTTCCACTCCATCTGCTTCCACAGCTTGCCCGCTGTTTACTCTGCTCACAGGAAAGGGCCACCTGATGAACTCAGGGACTGCCTGTGGCTCCCAAGAACAACTATTAGGCACCGCTTGGTAACATGGGAGACGGCGGGTACATCGGTTCACTCTCTTATGGAAGGAAGGCAGGCTTCAGGGAAATCACATTTTGTACAGAACCCTAACGTCATTTCACTGAGCAGATTTATAGGACACCAGTGGGTGGGCTTCCTTGTCACCAACAATCCTTGTGCCAGTGCTCTTGGAGAAAGCTCATCTTCCGACCCGCACACCATCTAGTTTCAGGGAACCAGGTGCTAGAGTAAGTAGACAGGGCTTCTGAGCATGATTCTGTGCACAACTTCCCCACCGCAGGCCACTGGTCCAGGAAATCTCGCAGATTCTGTTCAAAGCCTTCTGACATAGTTCCTAAACTCCCCTAAACTGGGGAAATAATAATCACAAACGCTGACAGAGCTCACATAACGCCTTGCTACTGTGACGACCTTTTGGCATATTTCAATTAATTAACACCTATTATAAAATTCTATGGCTAGGGGCTATTAGCCCGTTTTCTAAATGGGAACACCAAGGCATATAGAAATCCTATGATTTTCCTGACACTACACAGCTGCTTTTAGAATATAAGGATTCAAACTCACGGTCTTTAGCTCTCAAATGCTGTACACCGAATTGTGGCATATCGCACCATCTCCTGTGAACGGATTCATCCTAGCTGTGTGCAGTGGGACACATTCCTACACCTCCTTCCTGTATTTCATTTCATATTCATGGTCTTCCTGCCTGTTGGATACTGACCTGGGGAGTAGTTCCAGGTGGATATAATCTAGTCCCAAAGGCTGGTGTGAGATAGACCATGAATGTACGGACAGTGCGATCTCTCTGGCATCATCGTGGAAATAATGTAACTTCTTCTCAGATAAGCAAATTTCACCTGCTGGAACAATTTCTACGGAGGAGTTTTCAAAACACCTGAGTGCATTTTAACACATGTGGCCCTAAACACACATGCACCGTCCTTGATGGTCTGAGTAGTGGTCCCCGCAGTGAACACTTGCAGCACTAGAACGTGAGGTTGGCGCTGGTCACAGCCATGGACCTCAGAGCTGCGGGGCCTGACCTTAAATGGCCACACATTATTGATGTTTTTAATATTATTATTATTGTTGTAGTTTCCAGAAGCTTTTGTCTTTTTTTTTTTTCCTTTGTCAGCTTTCTGCCTTCTACTTTACTTTGGGGGCTGGGATGAGTCCTTTGTAGCCACTGGAAATTTTCTTACATTGTTTTTTGATGTTTGTAGGAAAACACATAGCCGAGGCAGTTTAAATTTAAAAAACAAAAAAAGGTGCATTGCTTGTGGGGAACACAGAATGGGCAGGCCCCTGAGGGTTGTATAGTCTGGGTGATAAGAGATAAAATACTCACATAAAATATGAAACGGGATGGAATTATTGGACTTGAAGAAATCAAAATTAAATCCTATGGGAACAAAAAATCCTATGACAAGTATTCCTTTCCAGCTTGCTCACTACGCACGAAATGGCAGATTTTCCCATAAAACCACATTGCTGGGAGCCGCACCAGCCTCTCTGGATGGCAGTCACAGCAACGAAATGGCAGTGTTTGCACAGCTCCTGCCATGAGAGACGAAAACTGGTATCTCCTTCTGCTACTACTGGCTCATGTTGGAAAGGAGCCTGCTGGTATTGACCAGGCCTCACATTATTCCAGATCAGACCGATATTCCGCACACAGATTCCTCATAAGGAAAATCATATTCCTGCCTTTTCAAAAGAGATTTTAGATGAAAGCACTGTGGATGATTGTCAAAAGGATCTTCCTATGGGCCTTGAAGATCCAAGACTTAAATAATAAAGTGGTTAAGAACACAAGAGTTACAACTGAGCCTGGCCCCTAGACAAAGAGCCTAATTTAAAGTTAAGGAACAAACAAGGGCAGAACTTAAATTAATACTTATACCTTTTCTAACTGGTGATGTATGACAGTCCCTTCCCTAAGGCGTAATTTCCACAAACACCCTCCCTTACACTGGCGGCTGGGATGAGGATAGTTAAGAGTAGCTGAAACATAACCCAAAAACAAAGGTCAACACATTTAGGGCCTCCATGGTGTTCACACATTGAGCATCAAGTCAAAAAGGTTTCCACAAACAACTTATTAACCAGCTCAAAAACATTCGTTTTCTTGTGAGTCAGACAGAGTGGCTCCTAGCCTATTTATACAACTTAACCTATGTCCTAATCCTAGCGTTATTAATTTAGAACAAATATGTATGTCATCCTGTTTTTCACTAAGAACGTCCTATTATTTCCTTAGTTGTAAGATTTACTCAACCTCCCTATGATTGGGATAATTCTGCAAGTATACTTCTGTAAAACCTGTTCTTGCACACTTTCCAAAGCATCTTATCACGAAGAGTTTTCCATTGTAAAAATTCCTTTTTCTGATCTCATGATGTCGTTGGACCTATAAATAAAGACACCAAAACCGACAGGACAGAGATGCCTGCCTGGTGACCAGAAAGATTCTCGTGGCTTCCTCATCCCTCCCTCGCCCACACCGACCATCCTCCAGGGGCCCTTGGACCTGCTGGAGCCGGCCTCCAGCAACACATCACGCTTAGTTTCCGGATGGTTCCGTGTTTCTCTTTTGCCAAATAATTTAGAGGAATGATGCTATCCTCATCTGGAAAAAGCTCTTCTCAACTTAGGCAAAACAGTCCCATCAGGTTTGATGGGCTCAGTTGGTACCCTGACCTCAACCTTCAAAATCATTTCTCCTGTGGACCACCATTAGTGGGAAGATAGTGCATAATGTTTTAAAGTGTTTCTTCTGTGAAAATAAAGGCTGGAGACTACTTTGTAAGAGGCGATGAAGTGTGATAGTCTTTATACTTACCTTACTTTAGCGTCATATGAGCCTACTCCGTTACTCTGAATCCTTTTTGGTGTATCAACTCAGCCACAATCCCCAGGTACTTAAACACACACTAACCTAGGTTCCAATGTAAAGGGACATTTCATACGTGCTTAAAGTCCCTCATCAGTTGGTTTTAAGTTCACCAAAAGGGAGATCACCATTGGTGGGCCTGCCCTAATCAGGCGAACCGGGTTCTGACGCTCTAAATGGTTTGCTCCCCAGCCGTTCCAGCCTGCTTGTGATCTTCCATGCTGTTTCTGCTTCTCTTGTAGAGCCCTGACTGACACAATTATTTAATAGTTACAGAAAAGATTGTTAACCTCAGTTTTCTAATTCATGAGATGAGGGTTTGTGACGTTAAGTGATAATGTACCTAGGTTTCCGGTCACTGGGTAAGTTGGAAACAAACACACAAAATTTAGAATCACAATAGTTCTGGGTCAGGAAGCCAGGGAGAGGCAAAAGCTAATCCTGTTTAAAATTTTCAATATGTACAGTGGACTGTAGGTGAGGTGTGTGAATTTTTCCTGAGAGAGAATGAAACTAAGTATACATAAATCAGAAAAAAAATTCCTTAACAGCAATAATAAATTCCTTGATTTCATTTTGATACCTGGAGAAGGATACATGCTAACCATGCTTGAAGACTCCCTTAGACCCTGCAAATTGGGTTTTCACAGAAGAAAATCTACATTGATTAACTCTTTTAATTAGAAAGTTGTCTCAGACTCTCAGAGAGAATGGATGTAACAAAAATCAAGGAGTGCTGATTAAGGGAGTGAGGGGTGTGTTCACAGAGAAAAGCCATTGTCAATGTGAAGTTTGCTTTGTTATTCAAACATTTCTGTCTGAGCTACCTTCTAGGTAGCCTGATGGATATATGACTTTAAAATATATATGGGCTGCAGCCCTTCTGGAAAGCAGTGTGGAGGTTCCTAAAAATTAACAATAGAACTCCCCTAGGACCCAGCAATAGCACTGCTAGGAATTTACCTAAGGGACATAGGAGTGCTGATGCATAGGGGCGCATGTACCCCAATGTTCATAGCAGCACTCTCAACAATAGCCAACACATGGGAAGAGCCTAAGTGTCCATCAACGGACGAATGGATCAAGAAGATGTGGTTCATCTATACAATGGAATACTACATGGCAATGAGAAAGAATGAAATCTGGCCATTTGCAGCAACGTGGATGGAACTTGAGGGTGTTAATGCTGAGTGAAATAAATCAGGCAGAGAAGGACAAATACCATAAGTTTTCACTTATAGGTGGATCAGGAAAAACTTAACAGAGAACCATGGGGGAGGAGAAGGGGAAAAATAGTGGGGGAGAGGGAGGGAGGCAAACCATGAGAGACTCTTGAATGCTGAGAACAAACTGAGGGCTGATGGGGGTGGGGGAGAGGGGAAGGGGGGTGATGGGCATGGAGGAGGACACTTGTTCAGATGAGCACTGGAGGTTATATGGAAACCAACTTGACAATAAACTATAAAAGAAAAAAAATAAAATAAAATGTATAAATAATGAAAATAAAATAAAATATATATGGGATATCAATGCATTGAAACTATTATTTAGGCAAGTTGGGCCTAAGATGCTATATACTAGCCCACTTTTTTTAAGATACATTTTTTAAAATTAAGGCAAACAGTTTTTGTAAGTTAATGGTGCATGGTGTGATGGAATGAGGGCACCTTTACAAGCAGGGGCCTCACAGTTTGAAATCTGAATACCTGCATCCTAATCATTTGATGTTCCTCTTTGACCAGAGCACTACTTAGAAGGGTGATTAAAATTTTGAAAAAGTAAATGAAGTCTATAAACGTGTAGCAACTCGTACACTCCTGCATTCAACTCTAAACTATGTTTATTTATGAAAACATAAACAGCCCCAAGAAAACAAGTAACAGGAACTTGTCTGTGCCATGTGCAGTGAGGCCGGAGGCAGGGACCGGTGAAGGTGACAGATAGACAATATTACTCTAAAGGAGCCGATGAAATGCTTAGATCTGAGACATGCACTTGCCTACACAGAGCCAGGTCAGATGCTGGCATTTTATAGCACTTCGTGGTAAATTTGTTGCTCTCCTAAGTCTGAAAAGCATCCTGCTTCTCCCACACACATGTGGAAGGAGGCAGGGTAGGGTCCACAGGGTACAAGGGCTGGCTCTGGAGCGAAGTGCTTGGGTTCATGATCTAAACGCTCCCTACCAGCTGCATGATGCTGGACATTTCCCATTCTTCCAGATCTTCATCTATAAATCAAGATAAATCTTCATCTATAAATCAAAATATAATGGCAATTTCCTCACATGATGGGTTGTGAGAGAATTACAAGTTGCAACTATTTTTGAACAACATTTGGCCCATTATAAGTCCTCAATACATGAGTTTATTATTATGCTTATATATAATATATAGTATATATAATAATATGTTTTATTATTTATGTTATATTATATACATAATAATATACAATATAATAATATATATACATTATAGTATATATGATAGTATATGGTGTATATATTATTACACATGGTATATATTATATGTAATTACACAGTGTATTAATGCTAATACTAATATGTAATCATATTAATATATTTTGATATGTGTAACATATAATAACAGTATGAGTACAATTATACTTGTATAATAATGTACAAGTGTAACAGCAAACTCATATTTACTGAGGACATGTATAATAATTATACACTTGTATATAATAATATACTTGTATATTATACAGGCAAGAGGAGATCAAAGCGCAGCTCCCTCCTGAGACTGCAATGGTGAAGGGGCATCTAGGTGGGAACACATGTTCTTGGCTCCAGCTCTGTAGCCAATCGCGTGCTATCACCTGATACAACAATCAACTCCTGACTGTCCTACAGCCCACGACCAATCATCTTCGGTTCTGGCCCCTCCAATAAGCCCTGGGGACAGAGAATCCCTGCTGCGAGTGGAAGGTTCTAACAGAAAGGTAACATGGATTTAGAACACACCAATCTCGGCCTGGCTACAAACCTGGATGGGATTGTGGAACAGCTGGAACAATTTGTATGTTGCTTGCGTGACAAGAAAACCGTCCTGAAGAAGTCCAGGAAGACTGTGCCATCTGTTTAAGGTTAAAGTTCAGCCAGAATTTGTCTTGTAAGCAAGTCCTGCACGTTTGTGCTGGGTCATACTTTTGTTTTCTCCCACAGACGGCTCAGCGCTGAATAGGAGATAGATGTGAGGATCCCCATTTTACAAGAAGAGGAAACAACGGTTCAGAGCAGCACTGTCCCAGCCCAGGCCCGGCCCAGGGCATCCAATGGAAGAGGAGCCCGGCACTGGGCTCAGTTCTGACCACACATCACTTCAGCCCTACTCGTAGCTGGTTCCCTCCCACCTGTGACTCTTTGAGACATTTTTTAGCTGTTCTCCTGTTTCATTTTTACTTTATTTTTCAGACTGAATGCTAAATACCATTTCCCTTGATCCCAATCGACTTCTGTTCATCATAATTCTGGTCCTAAATCCATCAGCCTTCAGGTAAAACTCCCAAGTAGATATGAAACCCAGATGCTACCATCCGAAACCCTCCCATGTAGATGGGGCCTCAGCAGCTCTCTCTGGCCCTAGGATCAGGAATCGATTATTTGCTCATTGTAAAGTAAGTATGAAATCTTACCTTCTGATGCCTGTAAGTCAGAAAACAAACCCAACCTCTTAGCGGCTTCATAGAAACTTCTCGCCTTCTATGTTGCCCGAGACGATGTGGGCTTGGCCCTCATGTCACAGGGCTCATTTGACCTAGATGAGTGCTTTGTTTTATACCAAGGAAGGGATTTTGAGTCATCGTCCTGGAAGAGGAAAGCCAAATAAAGGTGAGACCGTGGCGAGGGTGAAGATTAAACACCAGTGGGAAATAAATATGTGGAATTTGAAAGCAGACTTGGACGCAAGACAGTGTGCTTCAGATGTTATAACCAGAGTCTCAGGGGAAATTCCCTGGTCACCAGAGAATGGGTTAAAAATGGAAACAACGTAGGAGAAACCAGAGAGGGTCTGGACTGTGATGGGTTCTGGAAACCTCACTTGACTGGTGGTATTCTTCTGAGACAAGATGGGCCCAATGGGGTGCCACTATCTCGTGTGGGCCACCCTCCTCAGAGAATAATACCTGATTCTTGCCAGTATTTATATTCCCTGTTATTTGGCTTGAGAAGACAAGCAAAAGGGAAGGACGAGACCATCTACCACCTGCCAGATAATTCTTGAGTAAATTTCATTTAATCTTCACTATAAGCTTTGCAGGTGTTATTCTTCTTTTTTCCTTTTTGCTTTTTTTTTTTTTTTTTTTTTTTTTTACAAATAAAGAAACAAGTTCATGAAAACCGTAGGCATTAAGTGGCAAGTTTTGAGCCTGAGCCTGTCCACCTCTCTGCTCTCATCAGCATGCTACCACCTGCTCAGCATTGGAGTCATGAGGTGGGACCAGGTTAAAGGGAAATGAGATTCAATTACCATCAGGTGGGCTATGAGGGATTGATGAAGACCCTCATACACTACAACACAAACGTAAGCTCCTCAAATGATACTGATGACATGATTCCAGAGAAGTTGGCAAAGTGATGGCCACCAGATTTGTGCCCAGCCTTGGCTCTAATTGCTAACTCCCAGGAAGATTCCTTGGGCTGTCAGTGCACAGACACATCTTATGCAAGTGGCATGATATCTTAATTACAGCTTGTATGGAAGGCAGTGCATAATATGTTCTCTTGAGAGGACTTTACGTAAATTAGTGTCTATTACCCTGAATGACATGCGTTTTACTCATAACAAATGAATATTGAGTGTTGAGCAGCCTCCTGCTTCTGGTATTTTTCAAGCTGCTCACGACACTGTGCCCAAGACCGTCTTAGTCATTGCTGCTTTAATCATGTGGGTCTCCCGCTCAAACGCTCCCAATAATCTGTCATTGACCTCTCCACTCCCTTTTCCACTTCCCATCTGTTTTTCACTTCTCCCTGTGTTCTTTACAGCCTGAGTCTCTCGTTACCCTTGCTTTTCTACAACTGGTATTTCCATCTGTCCTTCAAATGGGCATTCGATTTCCTCCATGCCATTGCATGTTACTGTTGCCTTTCCACTTATCCAAATCCAATACACCTGTTATGAAGGATCATTGAGAGTTCTTAGTGACACCTCGCTCCTCTCTAGTCCTGTGCTCAGAAACAAGGACCTTAAACTTTACCTGAAACAATATTGGGATAAATATGGAACTCGAATATAGTTATGGATATGATATGGTACACATAGAGGTATACAAAGCCAGCTGTCATGTCATGAGGATGCTCCAGCAGCTCTGTGCAGAGGTTTCTCCATCAAGGATCTGAGTCCTCCCACTAACTGCCAGCACTCACTTGTCAGTCATGAGGACAGCCATCTTGGAACCAGATCTTCCAGCCCCAGTTGGGCCTTTGGATGGGACTGCGGCTCAGCCTCCATCTGCCTGGATTCTCATGAGAGATTCTGGGTCAGACCCACGCAGCTAAGTATTCCCTGACCCTCAGAAGCTCTGTGGAATAACAAATGTTTATTGTTTTTCTAAACCACTGAGATTTGCAATGTGTACACAGCCATAGATAACTGATATCAGTGTCTAACATTAAGTCAGGGCTTACCGTGTGCCAAGGATGTTGCTATTTGCTAACTGCTCTACCTACTTTTATAGTATTCATCTCATTCCACAGAAAAGGATTTCTGTGTCTTTATGTCCATTTTTGAGAGGTGGATATGAGGATTTAGAGATACATGTTTAGCAAACCTACACAAGATCACACAGGGGGAGATTCAGGGTCCACAGTGGTCCTGAGGCCCAGGGCATGGGACACGGATACTTACCCACCCCTCAATGCTCTCTTGACGTCTCATATGTCACACTTGCTTATGCCTGTCCTTCTAGTTCAAGGCAACCTTGTCTCCTTGATCCCCTTTATCTGATTTAATGCTTGCCCAGATGAGTTTGTGACATGCCTGAGGTTGCACAGATAGGATGTGGCCTCATGAGATCCTTTCTTTGCGTATGTTTCCCTCACACTGCTGGGATCACAGGTGCAGTGACAGTCTGCAGACTATGAACATAGTAACATCTTTATGTGCCAGGATATCTGTGTCCCCCTTCTCCACCAAAATAAAAGGGGTACAAATCTTTTCCTGCCAGGTCTGAGCAATTTCAGAAAGAAAGCCAGATCCATATAGAGGCCAAACAGAAGCTCTACAGTTTTGTTTTATTTTTTTAAGTTTATTTATTTTGAGAAAGTGAGAGAGGGAGTGACCAGGGAAGGGGCAGAGAGAGAGAGAGGAAGAGAGAGAATCCCAAGCAGGCTCTGCACTGTCGGTGCAGAGCCTGCCATGAGGCTAAAACTCATGATTTGTGAGATCATGGCCTGAGCCGAAGTCAGGAGCTAAATGGTTTACAGACGGAGCCGCCCAGGCTTCCCCAAGGCTGGGGACTTAGCTAGGTGTCGGAGCAAAACACAGAGTTCCCTGAATGCAGAATGGAGCAGTGTCTTCACCTGGGTTCCCTCCAAATCAGGGACTGTGACTAGGACTTGGGTGCATATGGATTATCTGAAAGGAGAGCCCAGGAAACGAGGAATGTGGGGGGTAAGCCTGGGAAGGAAGAAAGCTCCTTGCAAAGATATCTCATCAAGGCTGCTGTTACTGGCAAGGGAGGCTGGATTGTCCTGGGCCCCTAAGAAAAGGAAGGAATGCCTTGAGAAATTGTAGTCTGAAGGATGGGAAGCCAGAGCATCTATCCACAGCTCTTTTCTCCATTGACCGAGCATCACCTCCAGGGCTCTATCTCCTTGGCATTTCTGCTGCACGAGATTGCTGGCCCCAAGGTCCCTGAGGAAGAAAAGGCAGATGCTTGCAAGGTGCTCTGGAGGGGCCATCCGTGGGCCTAGAGCAGGGATCTGGCCACACTGAGTTTGTACCACTGCAGCTAAGTCTGCGACCAAAGTCAGCCCAAAAAGACGTGATGGAGGGCACAAAAGCTGTTCCCATACAGTCCCCTGCTGGGTGAGGCTGGACCAGGGAGGAGCTGGGGGCTCTCTGAAGGCAGCGAGGACCAATACAGAGCAGGAACTGAGCAGAACCAAGCATGCCCAGCTTCTTCTTCCTGAACTTACCAAACCGGGAAGTCTCTGCACCTCCCCAGGGAGGGGTGAGTAAAAGGCGTGGAGAGAGACCCTTCCCTATGCTCAGGAAAAATAATCCTCCTCATAGAAACCACAAGAAGACCACGTATCCCTCCAGGAGTCTCATGACTCTCGTGTCTTTGGAAGGAGCAAAGGAATAAATAAAACACGTGATAAATTTACAACTGTGACTCTTCACCAAGCGTGCCAGACGGGAGGCCCTCAATAACCCCCCTGACACCAGAGTCAATACAAATCAAATATGATAAAAGAGTTCTATCCTCTTTTTCCCTCTTTATTAATTTTTTTTTTTTGCAGGGCTTTGGAAAAGGTCATTGTAGAAGATTGCATTATATTTCAAAAATCGTTAGAGTTCCCCACAGGAAACATTATTACCAATATATTTGCTTCCATTTGATGTCTTTTTAGCAGCTGATGCCAAAAAAATCTGTTGTTTTTAAACCAGTTTCCAAGTGAGCAGATCTTGGGTGATTAAGGGGAGGAAAAATAACAACAACCAATAAATCACCAGGAAATGTTTCGGAGTGAGAAAGAACTGGAATGTGCTGAGGCCCCTCTATTACCCACAGCCTCCTGTGGTGTTGAAAAGTAGACTCAGGAACCTGATGGCCTGGGCTACATCCCAGCAACTCTGCACAAGATTCAGCACCTGGTTCGTCCCTCTTCTTCCCCATAATAGCAGCGAATTTGGAGAAACAGTGTGAGCATTACGTAAGCTATTATATGAAAAGAGCCCAGCACAGAGACTGACGTGTAGCAAAGGCTGTTGAAGTACATGCCAGAGAAACAGCATTGTAGCCGTACAAGGCTGTCCCCCAAGGCCATCTTTACGGCCCCAGTGCAATCCAGGAAACTGAAGCAACGAATCATCCAAGGGCGTTTTCTCCCTCATGGGTCCTTGTCTTTGGACCACGTTGGGCCATTGAGGAGGGCTTTCTGAGCACCTTCCACACGTTGTATTTGGTGTGGAACTTCGGTGGCCATTAGCGACACTCCCTCAAATCCAGGCTCACAGAGACAGGAGACTCGATTCTCTTTCGTTGCTGGCATGGTGCATTAGCATGCTAAGGCCGTGTAACAAAGCACTACAGCCTAGGAGCTCAAACCACAGACATTTGTTGTCTCACATATCATTTATAAATATATAAAAATGCTTCTGCAGAAGTGGATCTTGGAAGTCCCGGATCGAGGTGTTGGCCTCCTTCTCCCCGTGTTTCACACCATCTTCACTCTACGTGTGGTCTATGTCCTCATCACCTCCCTTTTAAGTCTATTTATTTATTTTGAGAAAGAATGCACACAAGTGGGGGAGGGGCAGAGAGAGAGAATCCCAAGCAGGCTTCACGATGTCAGCACAGAGCCCAACGTGGGGCTCCATCTCACGGGACTCGATCTCGCAAACCTTGAGATCATGACCTGAGCTGAAATCAAGAGTTGTGCACTTAATGGACTAGGCCACTTAGGCACCCCTCACCACCTCTTCTTATAAATCATATTGGGTTCGAGCCCACCTTGATGACATCACTGTACCTTAATTCCATCTTTAAAAACCTGATCTCCAAATACAGCCACATTCTGAGGGGCTGGGGGTTAACACTTCAACACATGAAATTTTGGAGGACAGGATTCAACCCCTAATAGGATGAGGTCGAGGAGAAGAGATTTTGAAAAGGAAGCTTTTTGGTACAAATGGTGACCTTAGATAAGGGGCATTTGTATAGGTGGGTGCTACTTTTTCAGAACCACTTTCATATCAGGGAACTTAGGCATGGCAGGGGGCAGCGCAGGAAACGCCATTTATTGACTTGCTGAAAAAAAACAGTGTGCCAGGCCTGTGCTGGGTATAGGTAGACATTTATTTAGTATATAGTTTATACATGTATACATTTACTTATTATATATAATAACATGTAAAATATACAAATTCTATAATTTTATATATTATATCTGGTCTTACGGATGTATGTATGTATATATAATATATAATCTACAGAGATAACATTATATATTATACATAGAATCATACATATGTACATATACGATATAGTATATATAAATCATATTACTCTCTTTGGGCCACAACAAATTGCCAAAAATGTATGGTTTAAAACAACAGGAACTTATTCTCCTACAATTATAGAGTCATCAAAGTGTGAACAGAACTATATTCTCGCCAAAAGCTCTGAGGGAGAAGTGTCCCTCACCTCTTCTGGCTCTGGTGGCCCCTGGGGATCCTTGGCTTACAGCGGCATTGGTCAGTCTCTGCCTATCTGCACATGGCTTTTTCTTCTCTGTCTCAAATCTCCCTCTGCCTTTCTCTCATAAGGACAGATGTCATTGGACTGAGGGCACAAGTAGATAATCCAGGATGATTTCATCTCCAGATCCTTAATGTGATTATATCTGCAAAGATCATTTTTCCAATAAGGTCACATTTTCAGATTCTGGGGATGAGAAAGAGAACGTTATCTTCCTGGAGGGTTTCACTATTCAACCCACTACATATATATGTATTCTGTCTCTCATACATATACATATATATATGTATGTATATGTATATATATATATGTATACAAAGAGAGAAGGATGAAATTATTTGTCTATATAAATTATATATGAATGTTATATATAAATACATAAAAATAATTTCATTTAATCTTCACCAAATACACACACACACACACACCAGGCTGGGAGAGATATGTAAGGTAGAAATGCTTCTGTAGAAGCAGAAGGTGCATTCAGATGTCCCCTTCCCCCTATTTCAGATTTTCCCTCCGGTGGGTTCAGGTTCAGAGCTGCAGAGTCACACCCCTGGGATGGGGGAGAAGGGGGGCATCCTACCATGCCTGCTTGCCCCAGATTCCCTGGGGGTGTCTTGCCTCCACAAAGAGGCCAAGTTTGAGATTATGCACATTTCTAATGAATATGCTCACAGAGAAACCTGAATTTATGAGTGTCATTATTTCTGCTTAAGCAAAATTCCAGCATACATATTTTGATTAAATTTCTTTTACCGGGGAACGACGATGTCAAAAGATCAGAGAATTAGAGAGCGCATTGCGAAGACGTGTGACAAGCTTGGGTAAGGCGGAGCGACCCGGGAAGGGTCTTCCCTGAGCTCAGCAGCTGCGTCTGTGACAGGTAGAATTCTCTGTATCACCACCTGTCCAGGAATACTGACAACTGTGTTAATGAACTGAAAATGAATTCTGCTCATTATTTTAAGCCATTTGAACTTGAAACTATATTGCCTTTAATAAGCAACAGATTTAATGGGCTGCAGATAGCTCAAAATACTAATTAATATCCTCTTTGCTGGGATGTTCGCTATATCAAAATTTCAAACGTGGTGATTTGACTCCATTGTCAGAGTTAAAGATGCACAACCAGATACAAAGCACATAACAACATGAATCGATTTTTCACTAATGCCTTAATTTTTAAGTCACTGTTCCTAAAAACAATGTATTGCTTCTGCCTAAGCATCAGATATAGGAACCTCCTTTGGAATAACACTCATGTGGAATCAGAACTTGATTTTGCAAATCGCCCGTTTGAGAGCATGCGTGAGACTGAAGGAGCTGGGGTGGAGCCAGGCTGTGTTCAGGCAAGACAGTGTTTATGCACAACTCTGTGGTCGAACGTCTGGTGCCCCACGTCCTGCTTTGCTGGGATGTGCCCGGCTTACCCTTGCTGCTCTGGGGTAAGCGCACTCCACTCTCACTGGTATCTCGGGTGCAGGAGACAATTGCAGAGCAGAGATTGATGTTCGAAGAAAGACCTTCTTGTAAGATGCCTTGGTGGCTCAGTCGGTTGAGCGGTTGAGCGTCTGACTCTTGATTTCTGCCCAGGTTCATGATCTTACGCTTCATGAGCTCGAGCTCAACCATCAGGGTTGGTGCTGAAAGTGCATAGCCTGATTCGGATTGTCTGGCCCCCTCTCTCTGTCTCTACCCCTCCCCCACTCAGGTGCGTGGGAGTGTGTCCTCTCTCTCTCTCTCTCTCTCTCTCTCAAAATAAATAAATAGACATTAAAAGAAAGAAAGAGAGACTTTCTTGCAAGGTTGGCCCTTGGCTGCCTCTGGAACTTCGCTGGCATGCGGTTCCCCATGGCCATAGAACACTTTCCCTAACCGTGTGGCTCGCTGTGGCTAGACTGCGGAAACAGTGTGGTGTTCTCGGGTTTCTTCCTGAAAGGCTGGAATTCGGCAGCGGGTGCCTATGTGACCAGGCCGTAATAAAACCCTGACCACTGAGTGTCCAGAGGATTTCCCTGGGCGGGGACATTACACGCAGGTTGCTGCAGTTTCGTGGCTGGGAAGAGCGTGTTGTCTGCGACCCCTCGCCGGAGCAAGAGCATGAGGAGGCCTCATGTGGAGCCCTGAAGACTCTGCCTGGGTCCCTGTCCCCCGCGTTCTGGCTGTGCCTCCTTTCCGTGACACTGTCATAAATCGTAACTGTGAGTACGAGTATATAATGAGTCCTAGTGAATCTCCCAAAGTGGATGCGCCTTGGGGATCCGCAGCACCCAAGGGATTGGTAAACGGTAATATGGTCACTCAATTGATTTTGACTGAGTGGCACAGGGACTCCAGACGCGATCAGGGCCAGGATAAATATTTCACTTATGAAGTTGAGAAACTGAAGCTCCGAGAGAATCTCAACGGCTTGCCCGGGCTCATGAGAGCCTCCGTTCTTTTGTTAGCAGGAGAACTTCATGTGGACGAAACTGACACATTGGGAACGAGACCCCATTTCCAGTGGTGGACCAAGTGGGGCGGGTGACTCAGAGGCTCAGCCTCCCCACCTCTGTGCAGGAGACCACCCCACCCGATGAGCAGGCGGATGGTGAGGAGGGGAGCCCCTGGGCATGTCCAGCCTGGGCTACACAGGCCTTCGGGGAACGTTAGCTGCCAGCCTCCTCTCTCCCAGGCCAGCGCTGGCTCCAGGCTTTAGCACCACCTGCGAGAGCGAAGCCAGACCACCACTCTCAAAATGGAAGCATCAGTGATCTGCCTGAGCTCTTTGTGCTTTCCAGAGAGATAAAATGCTCTGGATGCAATGTCAGCTTTTTTTTTTTTTTTTTTTTTTTTAATAAACTGCTGAGCCCTGTTGGCAGGGGCTGTTCCGATTTCCCTCGGCTTGTCCTAACAACAGTGAAGACAGCAAGTTAGGGAGAGATGGACGTCTTGCACCAGCCAGGCCGATGGGCTGTGTTTTCAAAACTCCCCAGGTCTCTTCCATCAATGGAGACAAGCCGAGATGATAACAGCTGGTTTGAGAGGCGAGGAATTCGGCTTCTCTTCCCGCTCTGCTCCGTCCTGCCCCAGGGCAGCCTTTGTCTGTAGCTCCCGAACCTCTGTCTTTCATGCTGCCGAGGAGGAAAGCATCAGAGAACAAGAGAGGTAGGCTCTAATTCATAATGGGCGCAGGACTCATCCCGGCTGGCCAAGGCTGAGGCAATTAGCTGGATGAGAGAGGCAAGAAGCAAGGGCATTAAGAAGGGGCCACCATTCACTGTGTGCTACACGTGGGCAAGTCCTGCACCACCCCCACCCCCCACCCCAGCCTGCCTCTGGGGGCTAGATTTCCCATTTCATAGATGAGGAACCAAGTAAATGCCGGAGGCAAAGCGATTTGCCCAAGATCACCCGGTTACTAGGAGAAATGAGGCCAACACCTATATATAGAGATCTACAGATATATTTACACTCTTTCCATTACTCCATGCTTTCCCCACCACTTCAGTGGCTGTGTCTATGAGGGAGTTCCTTGTGGGCACTAGTGCGTTTTCAAAATCAGCCTGGTCAGAGTGGAAGGATCTGGAAGGAGGCAATCTCAGGTGTTTACAACCTGGATCACCTGGACTATCAGGGCACTTCGAACTGCCTCAGTCAAGGTCAACTCAGGACCTCGAATAAAGATTGGTTTAGCATGAGGTGGGGTCTTCCAGCCAGGACAGGTGTGTGGGCCAGGGGAGGGAGGAAGGGAGACAGAGGAGTTTGGAGGAGTCCTCCTGTGTCCTAGAGGTGTGGGGGTGAAGGGGTTCCACCAAACTGGAAATACAACCATCCAGGTTCAAGCTTTGCACGTACTGCAAATGACCAGTGACTTTCAGCAAGGCTTGCCTCTCTAGAACTTTTTCTCAATCTGTGTTTGAATACATATTCGTGGTTAGGTAGGGTGTAATTTGAAGGTAGCTTTAAAAAAAAAAAACTTTACACATTCATCTATGGATGGGCATTTGGGCTCTTTCCATACTTTGGCTATTGTTGGTAGCACTGCTATAAACATTGGGGTGCATGTGCCCCTTCAAATCAGCACCCCTGTATCCTTTGGATAAATCCCTAGTAGTGCAATTTCTCGGTCATAGGGTAGTTCCATTTTTAACTTTTTGAGGAGCCTCCACACTGTTTTCCAGAGTGGCTGCACCCATTTGCATTCCCACCAGCAGTGCAAAGGACATCCTCTCTCTCTGCATCCTCACCAACATCTGCTGTTGTCTGAGTTGTTAATGTTAGCCGCTCTGACAGATGAAAGATCCGTGGTATTTATATATATTTAATGGAGTATTACTTGGCAATCAAAAAGAATGAAATCTTGCCATTTGCAACTATGTGGATGGGACTAGAGGGTATTATGCTAAGTGAAATTAGTCAGTCACAGAAAGACAAATTTCATATGACTTCACTCGTATGAGGACTTTAAGATACAAAAATGGATGAACATAATGGAAGGGAAGCAAAAATAATATAAAAACAGGGAGGGGGACAAAACATAGGAAACAAATATGGAGAACAAACAAGGTTGCTGGAGGGGTGGTCAGAGGGGGGATGGGCTAAATGGGTAAGGGGCATTAAGGAATCTACTCCTGAAATCATTGAATCATTGTTGCACTATACGTTAACTAACTAACTTGGATAGAAATTTAAAAAATAAATAAAATAAATAAAAAATAAAAACTTTACACAATGAAGATTTTCTACAAATAAAGATGGTGGAGTAAAGGTAAAATAAATCCAGAATGTTAGAATCCAGATAGGGGCAGTCAGACCATAGAAATATGTTCCTGGAAGTTCTGTAATGAGTAGTACACTGTTCTGAACTTCCTGTTAACCAAAGAAAGAAACACACATGGTCAGTTATAGGAGTCGCATTGTCTATCAGCTAAAAGGAAGCTCATTTTCCTCTACAATGAAGTTGAGGGTTATATTCATTATCTAGGGCTATTGCACAACAAAATACTCAAAACTGGGATGCTTAAATAAACACACATGAATTCCCTCACAATTCTGGAAGTTAAAAGTGTGAAATTAGGGGTGGCTGGGTGGTTCAGTTGGTTAAGTGTCTGACTTTTGCTCAGGTCATGATCTCACAGTTCCTAAGGCCGAGCCCCATGTCGGGCTCTGTGCTGACAGCTCAGAACGAGGAACCTGCTTTGGATTCTATATCTCCCTCTCTCTCTGCCCCTCCTCTGGCTCTCACTCTGTCTCTCTCTCAAAAATAAATAAACATTAAAAATTTTTCAAAAATAGGGGCGCCTGGGTGGCTTAGTCGGTTAAGCGTCCGACTTTCACTTAGGTCATGATCTCGCGGTTCGTGGGTTCGAGCCCCGTGTCGGGCTCTGTGCTGACTGCCAGCTCAGAGCCTGGAGCCTATTTCAGAGTCTGTATCTCCCTCTCTCTCTGACCCTCCCCTGCTCACGCTGTCTCTCTCTCTCTCCTAGAAATAAATTTAAAAAAATTTTTTTTTCAAAAATAATTATGAAATTAAGGTGTTATCAGGGCCATGCCCTCTCTGAAACCTGGCACGGGGGCTGCTTCCTGTCTTTCTCTTCCTGGCTTCTGGCCATTTTTGGCCATCTTTGGCATTCCTTGTCTTGTAGACCTTGTCTTCATGGTCACATGATGTTCTCTCATTTCGAATGTCTGCCTTTGTGTCCAGATTTCCTCTCTTTGTAAGGCCATTTGTTATATTGAATTATGGTCTCACCCTATTCCAGTATGAACTCATCTTAACCAATTGCATCTGCAACAGCTTTATTTTCATTTAATGTCACGCTATAAGGTACTAGGGGGTGAAATTTCATTATATATTTTTGAAGTACAAAATTCTATCCATAACAAGTATCATGATGGTTATGAATGTAGGCTCTGGGCTCAGACTGCTTCTTTGAGTCCTGATTCCGATGGCTCTTAGCTGTGTGACCTTGGGCAGGTTACTTACCCTGTCTGTGCCTCAATGTCCTCATATGTAAAATGACATTTTTAAGGGTATTAAACTCAGAGAGTGGTGTGAGAACTGAGATTATGTACATAAAATTATGAAAAAAATGCTTAACACATAGAATGTACTCCATTTCCATTGCATGGATCTGCAAAGATGAGGGGCCATTCTAAGTTCATATTGCTAGTATCTAGAAAAACTGGATCTTGAGACATGGTTTTCTGAATGTAGGCAAAATGCATTTTCCTCTATATTCCTGCTTAGTTGATTATCTATGTTATTTTTAAATAAATACCCTTTATATATATATGTATATATATAATATGTATATATATATACATATACATTTTAATTTAATGTTTATTTTTGAGACAGAGAGACAGACTGCAAGTGGAGGGAAGGAGACACAGAATCCCAAGCAGGCCCCAAGTTCCAAACTGTCAGCACAGAGCTGGATGCAGGGCTTGAACCCAAGAACATTAAGATCATGACCTGAGCTGAAAGTCAGATGCTTAACTAACTGAGCCAGCCAGGTACCCCACCCTTTATATTTTTTAAGTTTGTTTATTTGTTTATTTTTGAAAGAGAGAGAGAGAGAAATTAGGAGTGCATGTGCACACAAGTTGGAAAGGGGCAGAGATAGAGGGAGAGAAACAGAATCCCAGGCAGGCTCAGCACTGTCAGCCCAGAGCCCTGTGCAGGGCTTGAACCCATAAATTGTGAGATCATGCCCTGAGTCAAAGTCAGGTTCCTAACCAACTGAGAGATGAATCAAAGGAAGGAAATCAGTATCAAAAGTGGTTTAGCTTTACTGAAAGGGAATTAGTTATTGGTGTCCCACAGGCACCCCTTATAAACTCTCCAGGGGACAGGGGCATTGGCTGTTTTGCTCACTAATGGATTCCTGCTGCCCAGAACCATGCCCAGCTCAAAGTAGGCACACAAGAAATGTTCACTGAACACTGCATGTAGTAAAGCTTTACAAGTGGGCTTATGCTCTAATCTAGAAGTCCTGCTGTTGGTAATATCCTTTAAAGAGACAATTAAATTGGGGCGCCTGGGTGGCTCAGTCCGTTAAGCATCCGACTTTGGCTCGGGTCATGATCTCACAGTTCGTGGGATCGAGCCCTGTGTTGGGCTCTGTGCTGACAGCTCAGAACCTGGAGCCTGTTTCAGATTCTGTGTCTCCCTCTCTCTCTGACTCTCCCCTGCTCACACTGTCTCTCTCTCTCTCAGAAATAAATTTAAAAAAAAAAAAACATTAAAAAAATTTTAAAGATAAGCAAAGATTTAGTTGTTCACTTTTGATGAAGAACTGTTTATAAAGCCAAGATGTTAGCAGCAGCCTAAATGTACATTAATAGGGGACTCGTTAAATAAGTGATGGCCATCAGATGGTGTACCATTTGCTAGGGAGAATAGAACCCTCCAAAGAGGTCCAGGTTCCAATCTTCAGAACCTCCGGGTTTACAGACATGATTAAGGTCAAGGGCCTTCACGTGGAGAAATTATCCAGGCTCGTTGATCACAAAAATCCTTAAAAGGGGAGAACTTTCCTATGATCGATTGGAGAGTGGTGGTGGCAGCAGGATCCAAGGGATGCTGTGTTGTTGATCATGAAGGTAGAGGAAGACACCTCAAGCCCAGGAACACAGCGGCCTCTAGGAGATGGAAAAACTAAGTCAATAGACTCTTCTCTAGAGCCTCTGGAAGGCATGCAGCCTTGCGGGCACCTTGAGGCTGGCCCAGTGAGACATAGCAGACATCTGATTCTCAGGACGATAACATAAGAAGTGCATCTTGGCTCAGGCAACACAGAACTCAGTCTTCCAATGATACGATAGAGCGGGGGCCTCACACTCAGACGCCCACAGCTCACGTGCAAGTGCAAGCTAGCTCTAGTGTCAAACAGTAAGTGGAAAGCGATTTAAACTGCTACCAAATCTACCACCTACTGTCTAGTTACTTAGCCTCTTAAGTCATTATGTGCAAGGTAGAGTGGAGTGACCTGAGCCAGCAATCTCTAACATTTGCTGCAGTGGGAAACTTATCTGCATGAATGAAGACTCACGACATATATATTGCTTTTACAGAAAAGCAGCAGCTCTCAAAATAGCAGACACAGTAGAATCCCTTTCTTTCTGTGTGGTAATATTATTTACACAGGAAGAGATCTGAAAGGATATGATCTGATAATAGTAATCATCTGCGAAGATAAGATACTGCAAATGTTAATGTAGCTTTGCCTGTCTGTCTATTCCAATTTCTTTGCAGCGGACCTACGCTCTTTTGAAAATGCACCGCACCTAAAACAGAGAAAGGAAGACAGAACTGTTCCTACCTGGCAGAATAATCCTGAGACCTGCCTGAGAAACCCAACTTGAGCTATAAATTCCACGCCGTCAACCAATTTTTGCCTTCTCTCCTGGGTGCTGGTGACAATCACCCATGATGCCATTTCAGCCAGACCTTATTCATTCTTCTGTGGGGCCAATTCAGTGCAAATCGTGCTGACCCTACAGAAAAGGCAGCCCACTGGGGCCGCCTCCCTGGGGAGCCCTCCACATTGCAGCTATGGAACAGGGCCATGCAAAACTCATAAATCCCCCGCCTTTTTTAATTAACAATACTGCCGAGTGGAGAATACAGTACATATTGCCAGGTCACGTCATCCATCTCAAGGGGCTTGAAAGCAACAGAATTGAAAACGGGGAACCGAATGGAACTTTCCCTGTGGCGATTCCCCTCCTCCCACCTCACCCTCTTGCTCAGCTCCTTTTGGGAGTTGGATTTACTCTGAAGTGCAAAGGCAGTTTCTCCTTGTGGGGAAGAAGTGGGGTCTGGAGCCAAATGGATCTGGGATGGAGCCCTAGCTCCTCCCTCCCCAGCTGGTGACCCCGGGTAGGCTCTGATCTCCCCGACATGCAGCTGCTTTATCTCTTAAAAGGGATGATGGTTTCCACCTACATGTTTATTATGAGGATGAAACACGTAGGAAGCGTTTAATACAGCTGGCACTTTGTGAGCTCACAACATGTCATCGCTTATTAATTATGAATCGTGTTTATTATTGCAGTCGCTGTGTTATAGGTTAGTTCTCCGGGAGACTCCGGAGGAAATGTCTCCTCATCCTGGATCTGCATCTGGGGGTAGCTTGTTTCATGGAACATATTGTTTATTCATGCACGTAACCCAGCCAAATGCCGGAAGGATATCCAGGTAGCTTATAGAAGTGTGTATAGGGTATGAAAATATTGTTCACAGGCAAGCTGTGGCAGAGGAAAATTTAAGATAGGAAGTAGTCAGAGCTACCCATTCATGCTGGAAATGGTTAGTTCCCCAAAGCTGAGCAAAATGTTGTTACTTTTCAGGGCACCTGAGAGGCTCGGTCCGTTGAACTTCCAACTCTTGATTTTGGCTCAGGTCATGAGCTGACGGTTAGTTAGTTCAAGCCCCACATGGGGTTCTGTGCTGACAAGGCAGAGCCTGCTTGAGATTCTCTCTCTCCATCTCTCTCTGTTCCTCCCCTGCTTGTGCTCTCTCTCTCTTTCTCTCTCAAAAGCAAACAAATAAATAAACAGATAAATAAACTTTTAAAAAGTTGTTACTTTTCAAGTTCTGTACACTGGCTATAGGTTTACCACAGGCTTGCTTCTGAAATTCACAGTGGGCTAAGGAAAAGACAATTAGCTAAAGACTAGGAGAGGCGTGAATTTCTTTTTTCTAGTAGTGAGGCCTGGCTGGAGTCCTCTCATGGGCTGTGTCAATGGGGAGCTTCTACGTGAGCGACATCCACAACAACTCAGTAATAAATAAAACACCACTTCTGTGTTTTAAGGACCTCTTTGGTAAAGGACAAATGCGTGCATAACAAAATGCAGTTTTACAGAGTGGCCGTGATGGTGCTACCTGGGAACACAGCTCTCAGAGATCAGGCTTGCCACTGAAACTGGGTTTATAATACGGTGAGCGACAGTTGAGGGGGTGTTGGGGAGAGGTGGGGGTAGTGTGGATCTCTACCCCTGGGCACATTTTCTCCAGTACTAAAGGGGGCATGTGCTTGCACTCAAACACAGAATTCAAAGTCACATCTCAGCCCCGTGGTGGTTTTGTGACTCGACCTAGTCATTGAATAGTCACTGAACATTCTGAGTTTCTATTTCCTCATCCTCAGACTGGAGGGGCGAACACCATAATGCCATTTCCTTCTAGGACTAGTGTGAAGAACAGATGCAATTTTAAAGAAAGTTAGGATAGGTAGTAGCTGTTCAACGAATGCCAGACTGCTCTTCGTTCTACACTTCCTCAACCTCTCCAGTCACTCAAAATGGTCAGAAAACCACTTGAAAGTCTCAGGAAATGCCAAAATGAGATCCCGAGGGTGAAGATGCTCCTAATCGAGTAAACACAGGAACTAACCATGGGAAGCACTATTTCCACTGGCGCATTTAACCCCATCTACACCCCTGTTTCCTACTCTGTGCAGATAATAACAGTACCTACCCAGGGGGCATATTGCAAGAATGAGGTGGCTCAGAGGGGATACTGTTCCCATTCCTGGCAGGGAGAGAGTTGTGATTGCCTCTTCTCATCCACCATGGTTTTGGCATACAGAATGGACCCTATGCATCCATTAGCAAAGTCCACCATCGGTGTGCTAACAAACCTCTCTTGCTCATTTTAGTGAAGACTTTATTTTATTTTATTTTTAAAATTTATTTTTTAAGTTTATTTATTTAAAAATTTTTAGTACTTAATTTTGAGAGAGAGACAGACAGAACACAAGTGGGAGAGGACCAGAGAGAGAGAGAGGCACAGAATACCAAGCAGGCTCCAGGTTCTGAGCTGTCAGCAGAGAGCCCGACATGGGGCTCGAACTCACAAGCACTGGGGTCGACCTGAGCTGAAGTCTGACGCTTAACCGACTGACCCACCCAGGAGCCCCTTAGTGAGGATTTATAAAAAATAAGTTTTCATCTCTCTTCAAAATTTAGTTTTTCCTGTATATAAAAACGACATCATCGGGATACCTCTCTTGTAATTTTCAAGAGCTCAAAATTAAGCAGATTTCTGATAGGACATAGCAGAGTAGTGACCACATTGCACCAGGAAATGATGCAAGATTGGAAATAATGGGGTGCCAGAAATTCACACTGTCAGCAAATGTATGAATAAATTATTCAATTCCAAGGCATCACGTTGCTTCACATATTGCAGTGATGTTTGGAGGTTTTGCAGGTGATTTGGTTAATATATTAAGAAAAACCTTCCTGTTTTCCAGCACAGTATGGTGCATATTGCAGAGTGACTTCTTTATTTTAGCTTTGGAAGCTAAATAGGTCATTGCGCTTTTGTTCGGGAGTGTGGAAGCGGCACAGACTCATCCCAGCTCTGTGATGAGACCCTGTGTCCCTGCCACCAGCACAGAGCTCTTCCCAGATTCGGTATTTTTCATTGGTAAAAACTGCTGAACACACACTTTTGTTCCGTTCAATAAGCCTTCACTGAATCGGTGTGGGTCTGGGGGATGCATTAATAAGATTCACCTCCAGCTTGGAAGATTGTAACTTCCAGGGTGGGAGCCTTCGAGAGTCAATCATTTTAGTCCATAGCCCATTCTTTTTTTGGTTCTAGCTCTCTCTTCCTTCCTTCCTTCTTTCCTTCCTTCCTTCCTTCCTTCCTTCCTTCCTTCCTTCCTTCCTTCCTTTCTTCCTTCTTCCTTCCTTTCTTTCTTAATTCCTCCTGGGACTCATGGCTGGGCAGGTGGCTATATGCTATATGGTACTCTCTAATTTTGTTATATTATTATTTCCGCTCTAGAATATAAGCTCATGAGATCAGGGGTATTTTATGTTCCCGTCATCATCATCCCACTCAGACGGGACTCAATATCCATGAGACAAACCCTCATGCCAACCCCCAGATGCACATCTCTCTCTTTTTTTAACGTTTATTCATTTTTGAGAAACAGAGAGACAGACAGAACATGAGACGGGGTGGGATGGAGAGAGAAGGAGGCACAGAATCCAAAGCAGGCTCCAGGCTCTGAGCTGTCAGCACAGAGCCTGATATGGGGCTTGAACCCACGAACCAGGAGACCATGACCTGGGCTGAAGTCGGGCGCTTAACCAACTGAGCCACCCAGGTGTCCTCCCCACCCCCCAATATGCACATCTCTTAAAATCATTATTTGGGATTGTTCTGAGCTCTCGAGAGGACACACATCAAAGACACACAGGTAGTAAGTGTTGGAGCTCGGATTCAAATCAGGTCTAGCCCCCCAGAGAATGGTACCACCGTTACCAAGTTGACTAAGTCAGGAAGCCGGAATCAGCCTTAACCCTGTGGTCTGCCACCAGGTCCTGCTGGCTGTGTACCTGACTCTCTCTCCCACCTGGTTTCCCTGCCCTGTTTCCAGCCACGTGGTCCAAGCTGCCATCACATCTCATCATCAGGACCACCGCACATAGCTTCCAAACTCCCCTCTCCCTTTCAGTCTCTCTCCTTTCAAGCCATTCCTCAAGCCTTGTATTTACAGGCACAACTTGAATCCTGTCTCTTTGTCCCTCCTGGCTCCTGTAGTCTCCAAGACCAAGTCCCGTGTGCAATAATGCTTCCTGCTTCCTCTGACCCCTTCCAGGTTTTATCTCTGCCCTGTGTGTGTTTAGTATTAGGCACTTGGACTTGCTTCTAGTTCCCAAACATGTCAAAATGGTCCCAAATGCCGAGACTTTGCTCAACATTCTCTCCATTTGAAATAGTTTTCTGCAACTGTCCATCCAGAGAGCCCCACATGCTTTTGGTTGATCATGCAGACCCGGTCCTGAGTTCCCCAGCTCCACCACCAAGTAGCTGATGACATTGGGCAGCTTGCTTTGCCTTTGGTGCCTCGGTTTCTCTGCAAAGAGATAATAAGAGTCTAGTTCATAGCATCCTTGTGAGGATTTAGGAAGCTACTAAGTGGCAAGCACTTAAAACAGTGACTGGTCCAGGATAAGCACTGTATCAATGGTGGTCCCTGGACTGGAAGCCTCAGAACCCCTGGGAACTCATTAGAAATGCAAATTCTCAGCAGTTTTCTCAGCGGACTATGTCTCCTTTTCCTCCCAAAACCCTGGATTCTGTAAGGGTTCCTATGGCTTCAGGCCTTCTCCATGTGAGATATGGGGGCGAATGAAATGTACAGAGTTCCCTACTTCTCTGCCATCTTGCCTGATGGGTATGGGGGGGAGGGGGAGATGGGCATGGAGGAGGGCACTTGTGGGGATGAGCACTGGGTGTTATATGGAAACCAACTTGACAATAAACTATTAAAAAAAAAAGAAATGCAAATTCTCTGATCTCGCCTCAGACCTATTAAATGGGAAACTCTGGGAATGGGGCCCAGCAAGCTGGGTTTCAACAAGCCTTCAGGGAGACTGAAAGCATCTAGGGTTTGAGAACCTGCTGGTTAGCTGCTAGTATTAACAGCAGTATCAGCGTCAGCTTTGGTACTGGCAGGAGTATTGCTATAAATGTCCTTGTCTATGTTTCAGGGTGTGGACGAGGTAAGCTGTTGGCTTGGGGATTGCAATACAAGGGCAAGTTTGAATTGGCAAGTCAATGCCCAATGGTGCACCAACGTGGCTGCAAAAATGTCTATTCCCACCAGCCTTGTGTGAGAAAGGCCTCCTGCTGATCCCCACTTTCATCGACACTTCATAATGACAGACTTTTTAAATGTTGCGCATCTGGTAAATGTGAAATGACATACCCTTGTGCTTTTAATTTATATTTATCTGGTGAATTATTATGAGGTCCAGAATCCTTTAAAATTTTTTTCAATGTTTTATTTATTTTTGAGAGAGAGAGGCAACATGAGCAGGGGAGGGTCAGAGAGAGAGGGAGACACAGAATCCAAAGCAGGCTCCAGGCTCTGAGCTGTCAGCACAGAGCCGAAGCGGGGCTCGAACCCATGAACTGTGAGATCATGACCTGAGCCAAAATCGGACACTTGACCGACTGAGCCACCCAGGTGCCCCCAGAATCTGTTAATACATGGTTTTTGGTCTCTCCTATTTCCCCATCTGGAAAATTTCTGTTCATAGCTATTGCACCTCCCTCCCTTCATTTGGATGTTTTTTTTCTTAGTTATTTATATATCAGATTTGTATTTTTGAAATGTGTGTGAGATTTAAATAAATACCTGTATATACATTATTTAGAATAGCGTACATGATCAGCATAGTTTAAGTGTTGGCCATTGCAATAATAATGTTTAATAATGTTATAGGTTTATAAATTGGTCATTTAAAAAATTCTTTAAATGTTTTATTTCTGAGAGAGAGACAGCATGAGCAGGGGAGGATGAGAGAGAGAGAGGGACACACAGAATCTGAAACAGGCTCCTGGCTCTGAGCTGTCAGCACAGAACCTGACGTGGGGCTTAAACCCACGAACCATGAGATCATGACCTGAGCCCAAAGTTGGACGCTCAACCGACTGAGCCACCCAGGAGCCCCAAAATTGGTCATTTTTAATAGTACTCACGTTATATGCTCAGGTTATGAATGTTTCTTATCTGAATTTGTTGATATAACCATATTTTCTTCTCTTTTAATATGTTAGCATAATGAATCCCAATAATAAAATAATATTAAGCTAATTTTGAATTGGTAGAATATACCTAATTTGGTCAGGACATATTTTTATACAATTCTGTACGCATGTCTGTTAACATCTGTTTAGGATTATGTAAGACTATGAAGGGCTGGTATTTTCTTTGAGAAATACTAACTTGATTTATTCTTATAACAATTATTGTATCATTGTTTTCGTGTGGATAAGCAAAGGGTTCACTGAGGTTTTCTTTTACTTCTTTAGAGAGCTTTGGAAATTTACATATATAAACATTTATGTACATATATACATGTATTAAGAATTTGTCTAATTTCCCTAAACTTTTAAATTTACCAGTATAAATATCTCCCTAATATTTCATAATAGTCCCAACTTTTGTTTATGGTTTTAATCCTTACTGCCTCTCTAGTTCCAAGGTCTTTATTCAATCCTAATTTTTCATTTCTAATATTTTAAATTGTCCTGTCTCTTTTTCTTTGGTTCATCTAACCAGTACATTGTCTTAATTTTCAGTTTTTCCAGAGAAACGACATTGTATTGATGGATTTCCTAGTCGTTAATTTGGAGGCATATTTTCACTTCCTTTGCTCATCTCTTTAGCTATAATATAACTTCTCACTTTGGAAGCCTAGCTCATTAATTTCCTAGTTCTTCATTTTTTACTGTAACCACATAGGATTATCTATTTCCCCCTGGATACTATTTCAGAAGCATTCCACAAGAACATTTTTTTATATTTGATTTCTAAGTGTTTTCTAATTTTCGTGTATCATTTCATCTAATGTGTGGGTTATCTCGAAGCTAAATGTAGAAGCTAATTTTCAAGCTATTGCCCCTGAGTGGCAATAACTACAGTGGTTGGGGGGGGGGGCGGCGCTGTGGAGAGAGATGCCTGTGTTCGAATCCTAGCATTGCTGCTCCTCAGCCACCCAACCCTGGGAAGAGTCTCAGTTTCTCAGTTTTGACTTTGGTCTCATCCTCCACAAAAGAGAGTTGTTGTGAGGTCTCTGTGAGATAACATAATGCTTAAACCATGTCTGGAACACAGGGAGATTTATATAGCTGCTGATATGTTGTGATTTCTTTTACCTCAATTATGGTGTGCTCAAAATACACACTTTGCAGGATACTTAACTCTTTGACGTTGCAGGGAATTCGCGTCAGTTTTGTAGAGCATGGTCAGTTTTCATAAATATTCCACATGTCCTTATAAAATATCTAACTCTCATTCTTCTCAAATGCCAGGAATTCTCCCCTGCACATTTAGGCCATTAAAATCTAGGCACTAGGTCACCAGGTGTTTGTGGAATCAGTGTTTACCCTGCAGGTCAACATAGATGGAGAGCTCAGTCTATCTTCTGGATTCGTCTTTTTCTTATCAGTTCTTTCCACTGGAGATCAATTCTCTTACTCTGATATAACTCATCCATGTACTTTAAATATTTCATATATTTTATCAAACATTTTTAAATATGGTGCATTGAGAGGGACTTCTGTGAATACTGGTAACAAACTGCCTGAAAGAAAAGAAAACTCCGAATGAATGTCACTGGCCACCTGAAGTCATTGAGACTTGGTTTCCCTGTGTGAGCGCTTGGACATCTTATTTTTTTCTTTTTCTTTATTTTTTAAAAAAATTTTATTTATTTTTGACAGAGAGACAGAGTGCAAGTAGGGGAGGGGCAGAGAGAGGGAAACACAGAATCTGAAACAGGCTCTAGTAAATGAACTGCCAGCACAGAGCCGGACTCAGGGCTCAACCTCCCAAACAATGAGATCATGACCTGAGTCGAAGTTGGATGCTTAACTGACTGAGCCACCCAGGTGCCCCAGCACTTAGGCATCTTAATACCATTCTCAAACCCTCAGTTTCCTCATCTGAAAACTGAGTACAACATGTAAATTACTGTGATAAATCTGTAAAAAGATGAATATAACTCATGACACCTAAGAAACATTCCATAATTTAAAAATCTCTAGTATAGTCACATGTTGATTTGACCCATGCTGGGAAGATTACATCATTATTGTCCACATGTTTCAGCTTTGGATTCCACATACACGAAAAAAGAAGGGAAGGAGGGAGACAACTGAAGAAAGTTGTTATTTATCCCTAGAACTGGCTATGACCCTAACTATTGCTAAAGAAATTTATGCAACTTGATAGATGAGGAAGCTGACACAGGCATTGCCAGTGACAATTAAGGATCACTAGCATAAGTGACACTTAAAGATGGCTTGTCCAGTGTCACATAATTGTGAGTTGTCACATAATTAGTAGGAGTTGACCATAATTCTACAAAGAAGGTTTACATATTGCTCATGCAATCGTTGGTCATTCTATGATAGAGAAGGATGGTAATGGCTACATCCAGTGATTCTTCTTTTATGTCAGTCACTCTATTAAGCAATGAAAAGTACTGTTTTGTTCTGTTTTGTTTTGCTTTTTCATACTCAAGATGAACCTGGGAGGTAGGTACTAGTACCTCCATTTTACAGGTGAGAAAATTGAGGCACCAAGAAGTTATGTAGTTTTCCCATAGTCACCCAGCTGGTAGATGACAGAACCAGAGTTCAAACCCAGAACTTGACATCAAGCCGTGGGCTCCGTGGTTTACCCTCATACTTATTCCACTCAGACTGCACAGCTGGGAAACAGCAAATCAGTGTTTGAGCCCAGACAGTTTTTCTCTGGAGCCCACACTTAACCTCTAATCGGAATTGCTTGTGGGGGAGGGGGGGTTTCTAACAAAACACTTCTTTATTTAACCAGTTGCTGAACCGGGTGACTTCATGATTTCATTTTATACATCCCATATAAAGTTGAAACCCTTAAAAATTAAAATTAATAGCGGCAAGTTATCAGCACTTGCTGGGTGCCAAGAGGTTTGCTAAGATCATAACTTCTCTAAGGCTCAGATTCTAGTTTTCAGTGTTACAAAATTAAAAGAGACAAAAATATAAAGTAGTTTTGCACATGAAATAATACTAAGAAATCAGGCAGCTGGTATCCAATTTAGAATGTCTGACTCCAAATACCATTGTACTAGCCACTGTACCACATTGCCTTATAGCTCCACTTAACCGTTTAAGAAGCAGAGGATTAAAAAATAGGGGCACCCGGGTGGCTCAGTCAGTTAAGCATCAGACTTCGGCTCAGGTCATGAGCTCATGGTTGGTGGGTTCGAGCCTTGCATCAGGCTCTGTGCTGACAACTCAGCCTGGAGCCTGCTTTGGATTCTGTGTCTCCTTCTCTCTCTGCCCCTTTCTACTCACTCTCTGTCTCTCAAAAATAAATAAATGTTAAAAATTAAATAAACAATTTTTTGTTCACATAGAATGCAAGTAGTTGGGTTAGTATTAGGTCTAACTTTGGGAATTTCAATTAACATAGGTTTTCCACATTATCAGAGTCTTTCAGTAAAAAAAAAAAAAAAAAAAAAAAAAAAAAACAACTTCATGGAATAGAGAAGGCATGGGGAAAAGATATTGGCCAAGAAGAATTTCAGAATCAGAGTCATGGAATAAAGAGTAAAGGGTGGAAAGTCGATGAAGATAGGGGATGCTAGGCTGCTTACAATTTGACTTTTCCTGTAACTGTGGTAGGCATCCTCCTAAAATGGCTCCCAAATAGCCACACCTCCAGGTAGTCACACCTTTGGATATTCCCCTCAGGAGAGTATCGGATAGTGACTTATTTCTTTGAAGAGAATCTGACAAAAGAGATAAATGGCAGTTCCATGTTGAGGTCATAAAAGATGGAGTTCCATCTTGTTAGGACTCTTCCCTTCACTGAAACTCTCTCTTACCCTCTCACTTGCTCATTTTGATGGATCAAGTTACCATGTGGGTAAATGCTGTGTGGAGAGGGCCATGTGGCAAGAATCTGAGGGTGGAATGTAGCCAAAACTCATGAGGAATTGGAAGCTGCCAACAGCCACCAGGGTGAGTTTGGAAGCTTCTTCTCCAAGTAAAGCCCAAGGGCTATACCCGTAGACAATATATGGATCGCGTCCTTGTGAAAGACCCAGAAGTATGGGACCTAGCTAACTCATGGCTGGCTTCTTGTCCCACAGAAACTGTAAGGTAAGTGCATGCTGTGTAAGTTACTACATATTGGAGGAGTTTGTGACACAGCAATAGATAACAGACAGATCAACTATGACCAAGAGTGAGAAAGATAGAGCTCTTTCTCTGTGCTTCCCAAAGCACTAGTTCTAAACCCTTGTGAGGAAGAAGAGTGCTATCAATGCTAGACACTTTGTTGCTGAATACGAAGACATTAATTTAAAGACTCAAACATTATCAATGATTACAGAACCACTTCTAGTAATGGGCACCTTTTATTCAGTTCCCCTTATCACTCTTTGGCACTAGGCTCCTGATGGAGCAAAATCTTGCAGTGTCTTCACTTAGCTCTTACTATACCCACTATAGTATATTCTTGTACTTTCCAGTATCAACTAGTCATGTTTTAATTTTTACCTCTTACCCAAAGAATGTGTTGTTTAACCAGAAGAGCTTTATGTTTTACCTGGAAAGCATCATCTTAATAGTATTATACTCAATTTTCATCACACTTAATTTTTATATGGGTGCACATTTTTTTATATGGATGCATATTCACTGGACACCAGTGAGGGTTTTATATTATGCCAGATGAAAGCTACTGTCCCAAGTCCCCCCATTAATTTCGTAGAAGCTCTCCATGAGCAGTCCTTGGCTGACTGAAGAATCCCAAGACTCAGCTGCCTAAGGCAGTAACAGATGGAACCTTCTCACAAGTTCTAGGGGGACACAAGGTAGCTTTTGAGGCTCATAGTCTTCTCTAATTCTTCTCAATTCCACAAAGTCTTCCTGAGGTCCACGGAGATATTTACATGCAGAAGCTACTTCTTCTCCTAATGAAAGTATTAAACACTCACCCTATGGTTTACTCTTGGGCCATTATCTCATAGATCTATTCTAGGTTCCCAGTCTCTTAACCCAATTTATAATTGCATGCCGGTGCGGCTTGCAAGATTTCTTGACAGGCTTCATTTAAAATGAGCAGCACAGATCTTGTTTTAATTATTACTTATCATCATCATCATTATCATTAATGGATATTATTTACTAAATGTCCTTTATTGGCCAGTGACTCTGCAGAGTTTTTTTTTTTTCTAAGCATTAATTACCCCATAATTATCCCTTTTTTTAAATAATTGAGGATACTGAGACTCAGAATGGTTCTGACTTGCTCAAGAGTACATCACTAATTAGAGATGAAGCTAAGGCTCAAATCTGACTCTCTGCCCAGTGCTCTTTTTGATTCAAAGCTAGCAAGAGGGAAGAAAATGTACCCTTATGCATGATTAAGGACATTACAAAACTCACTTCTGATTATTTTACGTTTTAAAAGCACCTCACTATCCATCTCTTCTGAATTTTCCTACAGGAATTCTCTCTGCTAATGATTTGATTCTTCTTTTCTGGTTCTTTCCCAAATGGGATCTGATGACTGCAAATTGCTTTATCCAGGTTGCAGCCAACACTTCCTCATAGTGGTAGTAGCCATAGAAGTGTTCCCAAGCAGATAAAAGAGCCTTCCTAGAGTAAGGATTTTGCTGAACCAATGGAAACCAAGAAAATCGAAGCATCCTATTACTTAACACTGTTAGTTTCATGGGCACACTGGCTTATTGGAAGCCACCATGAAATATAAATTGGAACCATTTTCATCATGAGAAGTTCTGACATATGAGCTCATCTTCAGCAGCTCCTAAAATATCACTCAATGCATTAATGGATGTCAGTGGAAAATGGAGGCTCATGTTTCTTCTTGTTTTCCCTCTAAAGTCAAGGATTCTCATTGCACTCCTTACACACCTCCATCTTCAGGTCTACCATGGCCTTGCAACTGATGGCTTGTCTGCCCAGAGCTTTAATACACTGTGAACTCCTTAAGACAGAACCCATGTCATCCACTTCCCTAAAGGGTCTGGACTGCTGGGCACATAGCAATCATTCCAGAAATAGTTTTTGAATAAATGCTTAAGTAAACTAGTAAATTTATAGACACATGAATGAGCAGGTACCTAGCCATCTAGAACTGAAAATTCCCATCAAGAAATTAAAAATAATGATAATTAGCATGTATAATGCCTATCATCAGACACTTCTCTTTTAATTCTATGTCAGTTCATGCTCACCACAGCACTCTGACACGGGTACTGTCATGAATCCCATTTTATAAATGCGCATCCAAAATTCAATGAGGCCACACTTCTTGCCCAAGGTCACAAAGACATTTAATGTTTGGAAGACAGAATCTGAGCTATTTGCTACCATGCCAGATGGCCCGATGATTTCCTATTCTCCAGACAAATGGGACATGAGTAGGTGAAGAGGTCACTCAGGATTCCAGGAGAGCAAAGTAACTGTTCTTTGTGTTTTCAAGTGTATCATACCACCTAATCATGCTAACCGAATTTGGCTAGGAAAGGCCAGAGACTGAACAGGAGTGCAGGTTTTCAGCCTCTACATCTATTACCTTTTCCAAAATAAGTCCAGTCAAATTATGATCAAACTTAGAGAAGATGGGAAATAAATGAGGGGAATGAATAGTCACTATATCACACTGAGAATTCAGAACTCCACTGGGATTTTGTTTCTTTTCATTAAGTTCTCATGATAACCTTGCAAAATGCATTTCATCTCCTTTAAGCTAAGCCCCAGTTGAGGCTCAGAGAGGTTAGGGAATGGTCTCAAGGTCACACAGATAGAAAGTGGCAGAGCAGGAACCGGACGCAAATCTGCAACTCCCAATACATTTTGTGTGATGTCAGGCTTTTTGCAAAAAAGGAGCTTAGAATTGGTCTTTCATTACTGTGTGTACCTGAGTGCAGAGGATCTAGCAGACCAAGTCAGAAACAAACAGTAAAGATAAACCCTCGGTGAGTTTGCTCGACTCACATTATGGGATGAATCACCACGAAAGATAAAGGTGGAAGCAGCCAGAGGAGGTGACCTGGGCCTCTGATTCTGCTCCCACCAGGCCTCGGGCACGGCGGGCCCTCATGGAAATCCCCCTTTGGAGTTGAGAGGTTTGCAAGTCCTACAATCACAGGGAGGGCACCTGTATCTGAAAGCCTTTCTTTCTTTCTCTAAAAAAATTTTTTACAAGCTCTTGTTACATGGTTCGGTTATTTCAAGTTTTCTGATGGTTTGGGGACCAAAATAGGCTATTCTAAGAGACACAGTGAGGGCAGTTACTAACTGGGACGTACTCAGGCAGTGAAATTCTGATATGCCTCTGGGTCTGAATGTCACCTTCAAAGTTCCTATTCTTTTTTTTTTTTTTTTTTAATTTTTATTTATTTCTAGGAGAGAGAGAGAAAGACAGCGTGAGCAGGGGAGGGTCAGAGAGAGAGGGAGTCACAGACTGAAACAGGCTTCAGGCTCTGAGCTGGCAGTCAGCACAGAGCCCGATGCGGGGCTCGAACCCACGAACCGCGAGATCATGACCTAAGCGAAAGTCGGACGCCTAACCGACTAAGCCACCCAGGCGCCCCTCAAAGTTCCTATTCTTGATCAGAGTTCAGAGTACAGATACCTTTCTTTCTGTGAAACTTGCAGATGGCCCCTTTTTCCAGGAATAAAATATATAGTAAATAGCACCTATTAATTTGATTTGAGGGAGGTATTCTTTCCGTCATGTACAAAATACCTGACCTTGTGCAGGTGATTGAAAATCTCTATGCCTTAATGCCTCACCTGTGAGTTAGGATCAATGACAGGAAGTCAGAGGGGATGGCTCTGGGCTGTAATGAGCTAATGCCCAGCATAGCACATGGATCTGAGTTGGCACTCAATCAATGATGTTCTTTGCATGCTGTATTATCTTATGGATGAGTCCCAATTGTAAATCCAATAAATCCTAGAAAGCATTTTTACTGATGATTTTCATAAAAGAGCACACAAATTGCAAATGCCATCTTCTATTTATCTGTTTGGTCAGGTTTGCCATATTTGGTGAAAATGAATTATTGACCAGTTGAAGTTAATGAAAATGAAACTCTCAAATTTAATAGGGTCATGATATTTGATGCAAGGAAAAGTGGAATCTCTGTTCTTGCACTGATTTTTTGATCCCATGGAAGCAATAATGATAGTAATGATCCTATTATTGGTAGTAGTGATGGTAATAGTAATAGGAGGAAAAATAAGCACTATTGGGAAGGTTCCACATGTTAGACCGTGTTTTAGACATTATCTACACTCATTTCAAAATAATCTTGAAAAGTAGATAGCTTAAGCATTAGCTCAATTAGCTGATAGCAATTATAAGTTTTTCTCAAAGTTCTTTGAAATAAGAGAGAAATAAACTAAGTAAAAGCAATAGCAGGGAACAATATTTTTTAAGCCAAACAGAATTAACAGTAGATAAATTAGTGACATTATAATGATAATGGTATTAATAGTAACCACCATTGCTAGTACCATGCACTGAATGCTTACCTTGCACCAGGTGTGGGGTTAAGTGCTTTATATAAATTATACTATTTTAAAACTTATAGTTTGAATATGCTAACTACACAGAGAATGCACCTGATTGTGATCTAGGGAAGGAGATACTAAACAGGGGATCTCATGAATTGTACCCAGTGAGAGATACCCTGGGCTGTGAAGCTAGAAGGTGATCATGCTTTGTGCTCATCAAGCAATAATAGGATAACTCCCTCCTCTCTTAGTTCATAGTCCCCTCAAAACAGAGCCTGAGATAAGGATTTAGGTGCAGACTGTATTGTTGGGAAATGATTCAAGAATTTAGGAGTGGCATAATTAAAATGAAAAAGCAAATGACCTGTGCATTAATGAAGTGTGCATTATTTTCTTTAAAAAATTTAAAGTAGTCTCTACATCCAACATGGGGCTTGAACTCACTACCCTGAGATCCAGAGTTGCATGTTCTACTGACTGAGCCAGCCAAGTGCCCATAGAGTGTGCCTTATTGACCTGGTTATCAGAATCAGAACTTGGCTTCCATTGCACCATGGGCCACATAGAATCTTCTCAGAATGATCTCTCTAAGAACGGGGGCCTGCAACACTTATCTATCAGTCTCACATGCCAGTAGTTGAGGAATCCCATGCAATAAGTTCTTGCGCCTTTAGTCTTCCCTGAATGTGGGCACCAGAAAAAGCCCTAGGACAGAAAAGCAGGAGATGTTAAAACTCTTGCTTGAGGGTGGTGCCTGGTAAGCATGCATGGAGACAACCCCTAGGGCTGTATGAAATCAGAAGAAATGGGGCACAGAGCACCTCAAACTCCTATCTCTTGCATGTGCAGCCCTGATTGTCTCTGTATAAAGTCACTGACTCCTCATGGCGGTATGCAGACATAATCTCTAAAGAATAATCTGGGGGTACCTGGGTGGCTCTGTCAGGTAAGTGTCCAACTTCAGCTCAGGTCATGATCTTATGGCTTGTGAGTTCCGGCCCCAGCGTGGGCTCCGTGGGGACAGCTCAGAGCCTGGAGCTTGCTTCTGATTCTGTGTCTTCCTCTCTCCCACTCACACACTGTCTTTCTCTCTCTCTCTCAAAAATAAATAAACATTAAAACCAAAAAGACTAATCTAAAACAAATCTTCCAAAACCTCATAGTGGTTAGTGGGAAAAAGTATGGTACCACACCATTGCAGGTGCTTCTGTGGCTGAATCTGAGATTCATAGTCTTCCTCTTTCATTGTACAACTTACATTTGTCCCACTCTCAGCCAACAGCACTTCAGATTGTCTAAAGCACTGACATGTTAGACTGATCCAGACCTTCCTCCCTATTAGACCTCGTCCTTGTTGGGCACGTCTGCTACAACTGCCCGGTCCCTATTGTCACAAGGCACAGAAGCACCAAAATGTGACTGAATCCTGAGTGAACCTCCCCGCATCCATTAAATAGTAACAAACTTCATCCCTATGAAAATTGTGTCAGTCGCCTTAACCAGTATGATAACCCTTTTTCCTGACGGGCTGCTGCATGAAGAGTGCAAAGGGAACAGGTGGAGGTCACAGCTGCAGGTTTGGGAACATCCTCACTGTAAGCCCTGGTTGTGACAGGAAGCACCGTGTTTGCAAGTGGGTCAAAGGAGTCATGGGAGAGGGGCCAGTTCTACCTTTACTCATAGATTCCTGAGTGAATCTGCGAATTCCTGCGAATTCTGTTTATTGAGAACAAATTACTATAAATCAATCGTTGTTTCCAAGCATGTACCATAACCTGAAGGATAGCTTCCCAATGTGCAAGGTGT
The DNA here is from genome assembly GCF_003009895.1 of Hyaena hyaena. NCBI lineage: Eukaryota > Metazoa > Chordata > Mammalia > Carnivora > Hyaenidae > Hyaena > Hyaena hyaena. Next base: position 1,047,657 of record NW_024081276.1, on the reverse strand, counting down.
TGTCCTTAAATAGTGTTTTAGCTTAGCTTTTTATAGATTTTTTCCAACTTTGTGTCAAGCTATTGCTTCTAGCTGATGAAGGATGTGGTAGGATCGGTGAATATCTTTTACGTGCATCTATAGTCGCACTTGCTTTTCAATAAAATACATCCCTTGCCTGAGCCAATGTAATGAAAGATCTCATGTTTATTAATCAAATATTCTCTATCCCCTTTAAACATTATTTTTGGCACAGATATGAAAGTTGGGGAGGGCAAATTTATATCCATTTACTTTTTCCAATAAAGAAAAATTGTTGACCTGCCAAACATTGGCCCCAACATAACCAAGTACCAAGTGGCAGCTTGAAGTCTTCAAGGGATAGAGCCATATTGAGGATTTAAAGTCCATCTTTCCTGCTACAAGCTTGGGTGTACAGTAGCAGAAGACACTATATTACATATTGTAAGAATCCATGCTACCAGGCTCAATGTATAGCCTGCATCCTTGTCACCATGGCTATGTCAATCATGAGGACTGGGTGGCTGAGGACCCAAGGACTGGTGGTCATGCTCTGGGTGAATCATCATACTTCTCTGGATATTCAGTGGTTCTTCTGATGTGGATATATTCTGATGAGCATTAACATGAGACACAAACATTCATACCCTTGTTTTCTACCACCATATATCTATCTACATGTGTCTTCCCTAGAACTCTGAGTCTCCAATTTTCAATTTTTCTCCTTCCTGGCTCCTGCCAACTAGCTAAGCTCTTTATCACTACTCAGGAATCCATTTTTAATCTTAGACCTGAACCATTTCTCTTCCCATATAAATGTGAAAAATTTCATTTTCTGGATGAGCCTCTCTAGGACGAAAGCTACATCCAGAAAACCCACAATATATCCAGCAAAGCCAGGCCATCTCAAGAAGCTTCATGATGACCACAGCTAAATTTGCCTTCCTCTATGCTTATACTTTACTCCCTCCCACCCTAACATCATCATGTATTTGAGTGCACTGTGTCTTCTTTTCTTTCCAGTTGTAAACAATAACAATGGCAAGGAACATTTGTTTGTGTGCTTGTTATCTTTACTGTTACCAGAAGAAGTTTGACTAATCAAACCCATTCCTGCTTTGGTGCAAGTTGCCGCTGAGAATTATCTTTGTGGGAGGCAATTTCCCAGCTCTTACCACAGAAGCCGAGGCAACGCAAGATTCCTAGAGTATACAGCAGCATGATTCAGTTTCAACCAATATGATGGCTCAACCAGAGTTTAAACACTGAGTTACTAGTGCAAAGAGGCATAGACTATGCAGAAATTATTTTCTGTGATTCATTAAATAGACACAGTATCTCACAGCAGTTGAGGTATCAATGGCAATGTGATAGCCAGGCTGTCTTGTAGGCATGACCTTGACTCAGGCTTCTGCTGCCAGGTCTGTTTGGTTCCTGTCCATCCTCTAAGCCTGTTCTCCAACCTCTATTAATTCAGCAAGTCAGTACATATCCTTATAATTTCCTTTTCTGCCTTCATTAGAGTGTTTTTTTCTGTTATTCACAGTTAAAATTTGGACTAAAATGGTATCCTATCCAAATTTATTCAAGGACAAATGAATCCACTAAATGGGGAAGAAAGGTAGATATGATTGAGTTATAGAAACCATCACAATTTTGTGGGAAAAAATACTAGAGTCTGAGTCAGGAGATGTTAATAATGATAATGAAAATAGGTATTAATAATATTAACTTCTACTAGTATATGGGTCTAAAATTCTCAGTTCTTTCAATTCTACTATCCTAGACCTGGCTCTGTATCTTATTGATGTTTGTGGTGTGCTGGTAAATGTTTAATGACCAGCATTTAAGAAAAGAAGACACCCTGATTTATAGCATATTGCCAGTTTCCCTGGTGTGAATGCTCCCGTGAGCCAATCTCAGGCTATCAATTTGACATCATTGATGGTGGAATTAGGAGCAGATGCCCACAACTGGCTCTTCTAGGCTGATATAAGTGATATCAAGTACACCACTACATATGATTTTGATGAAATCAGTTAATTTCCTCAGATTCTGTTTCCACATCTTCAACACCAGGAATGAATAGGTAATCTCTAGGTGTCTTCCCTGGCTTCAAATGTAGTTTTAATTCTGAGTATATAGTTGCACAAAAGATGAATTAAGCATAACACCATCCCTTTGATGAAAATTTTGGTAAGATTTGTGGATTCACTGTAAATAGAATCAGCTGTAAATATTTTTGAATTGGTGTATCATGACAAGAAATGTACTGTGATTAAATTTCCATTTTTAAAAGAAAAAAAATGAAACATGTTTCTACTTCAGAAATCCCATTGCCAGCTTGTTGGAAGTTTGTGGAAACAGTATTTTCAGTTGACAATGTGCATCAGTGTGGTGGGCAAGATACCAGGAGAGAAGGCCGAGAATTGGAGATGTTAGAAAAAGCGAAAGACTAAGAATGCAAACTGAAAAACCTTATGCTTCACTCAGCTGACATCAGGAGGCTTGTCTCACACTCTAGCAAATATTTGAATCAGTTGAGAGATTAGCTAGAGGAACTAAAATAAGTTTATTTAGACATTTGAATTGGACACTCTCATCCTAGTAAAATAATTTGTGGCAGCCTACCTAACTATGTACTGCCCATTTTCTTTTCTAATGAATCACCAAGCTTCACAGCCTCAGGCAGCTAAGTGCTTGGGAGAAGTGGGGGAATAACCCTCCATAATACCCAGGGTTGAGGAGGAGAGTTCTGGGGTGAAAAGTGTATCTTGATTAGTTTAAGCCAATATTGGCAATTTCCATTTCCATTGTCATTCATTAATTTGGAAGTGGTATCAACATCTGGCCAAAGAGAGTTTGTTGAAAAGATTGGGGGAAAGTTTTCTTTATCTTTACAAAGGGATGAAGGCAAATATCATTCCTTTATAATCTCTGAAAGCTATTTTCATGTGCTACTTGAAATTGTGGCAGGCATCTTGGGGAAATAAGGAAAGCTGGCTAAGATGACCATCCAATACACTACAGATGACAAGCAGAAAGGCAGAATGAAACTGCATCCTTGGTGAGGTCAAGAGTCACTGAATTAACTAATCTTGGAACTCTTTTACTTTTGGACCCCTTTGTTATGTGAAATAAACAAATTTCCTTATAAGTCACTTCTGAATTGTCCAATTTTCTGCATGCGCATATTATAAACATACTTTCAATTATCTTTGAATACTCGATATAGCCCTTCTTTCAACACATATTTAGTGTAAATAAGTCAATTAGATAAATATAGTTGGAAATTAGTAAAGACAAAGAAAAGTAAAAATTAGGTGGGGGAAATAAAGCTTGACCTTGGTTAGAGATAAATAAATGGTAGGAATGTTCTGCTTTATTAGTGTGGTCAGAGAGGGTCTTGTAATAAAATGCTGTCAAAATGAAGCATGATGAGAAAAATAGAATAAAATGATGAGCAAAATGTTAGTGACCGGGAGGAAAATTTCTTACTGGCCTAATGTGTGTAATATTGAAGTTTCCAAAGAGGAGTGGTGTCAGGTGTGTGTGAGTGCATACGCACATGTGTGGCTGTATTTGAAAGAATAGTATCAAAGTTTTCCTAATTTTTATGGATACTATAAAGCCACAGATTCAAGAAATGTAATCACACTCAAACATAAGAAATACAAAGAAAACTATAGCAAAACACATAATAATGAAATTTCTGAAAACCAGTGGTAAAGCAAAAAATAAATAAATAAAGGCAGACAGAGAAAAATACATTATATACACAGGAACAAAGGATAATAGCATATTTCTTATTGAAAACAGTGTATGTGAGAAGGTGGTTGAATAATGTCTTTAAAGTACTGAAAAAGCAAGCAAAAACACCTCTTAACATAGAATCCTTTGAAAAGACAAAAATATCTGCAAAAAAATGAAAGTAGAATGTATACAAAACAGTAGATTCCATTTCTTTTCCATTCTCTTCTCTTCTCTTCATTCATTTTTGTTTTTACAGGTGGATTGTGACTTTTTATACTTTTTTAAACAAAATAACTGAGAATTTAGTTGAGAATCTGAGCTTCCAATTATACATGGCTGCAAGCCTACCCCACCTCACCTTCCCCATGCTGGAGTGGTATGTGCCCTGCTTCTACCATTAGTGGGGGATTCTACCTTTGTGACTATCCTAAATCCCTCCTAAAAGAAATGTTAAAGGAAGTTTTTAGGCAGAAGTAGAATGATACCTGATGGAAATCTACTTCCATACAAAGGAATTAAAGGCACTGGAATTGGTAACTACTTGGATAATTACACAAGATTAATTCCTTACTGTTTATATATTATCAAAGATAATTGTTTTTTTATTTAAAACATTAAAGCTTACTTATTTTTGAGAGAGAGAGAAATGGAGTGTGAACAAGAGAGGGTCAGAGAGAGAGAGGGAGACACAGAATCCAAAGCAGACTCCAGGCTCAGAGCCTGAAGCAAGGCTCAAACTCATGAACTGTGAGATCATGCTTGACATGAGCTGAAATTGGGCTCTTAACCAACTGAGCCACCCAGGCACTTTACAAAGATACTTGTTTAATACAAATGATAAACATGTATTTGGTGTATTTTATATATAAAGTAAAATGTATGACAAAAAATAGCATAGAAGCCATGGGTGTATACCGAGTTTCTTACAATGCATTGGTGTGTTATAATAATGATTAGAAAGTAGACTGTGATGGGGCGCCTGGGTGGCTTAGTCGGTTAAGCATCCGACTTTCCCTTAGGTCATGATCTCACGGTTCATGGGTTCGAGCCCCACGTCGGGCTCTGTGCTGACTGCCAGCTCAGAGCCTGGAGCCTGTTTCAGTCTGTGACTCCCTCTCTCTCTGACCCTCCCTTGCTCGCTCGCTCTCTCTCTCTCTCTCCTAGAAATAAATAAAGCATTTAAAAAGAAAAAAAGAAAGAAAGTAGACTGTGATAACTTAAAAATGTTTGCTGTACAAATCATAAAGCGACCATTTAAATAACACAGTGGTACAGATAATAGGCCAACGAAGGATAAATGTAGTCATAAAATGAATTCAATTAGTATTAAAGAAATCAGAAAAAAAAGAGAACATGTGGGACAAATGTAGAATAGGAAGATCATCCACTTAAATCTGACTATATCAATAATCATATTAAGTGTAAGTAGTCTAAACACCCCAGTGAAAGGCAGAGATTGTCAGACCGGGTTAGGGCAAAGCAAGGTCCAGCTACGTGCTTTCTCCAAGAAATGTACCTGAAATACAGAAACACAAACAAATTTTAAGAACAAAGGTAAAAAAAGATATGCCATGTGACCAATAGTCAAAAGAAGCTAGGTGGCTATAATAATATCAGAGTAGATTTCAGAAGAAAGATAATGATAAGTGAGTTAATTAGTCAAGAAAGTATAATAATCTTAAATGTTCATTCACCAAAGAACAGAATTTTAAAACACATGAAGCAAAATTGATAAACTACAATAAAGTCACAGTTTTAGTCAGAAATATCAATATCCCTCTCTCAGTAGCCAAATAGACAGCCTATGAAGATATAAAAGATTTGATCAACAATACCAAATAACTTGACTAAATTGACATTTGTAAAATATTCCACTAGAAAAAAATTACACATACACACATTCTATCTAGTACACACAGAAAATTTAACACTAGCAATAATATTGTGAACCATAAAACAAATCTTAATACATTTTAAAAGGATTCTGAAGTTTGCTCTTTGAACACAATGTAATTTTAAAAAATAAGTAACAGAAATATTTAAAATGGCAAATATTTAAAAATGAATTAACACAGATCTATATAACCAAACAAAAAGAGGAATAAGAAAGTATTTTAAACTGAATGAAAATAAAATTACATATTAAAATCTATAGGGTACAACAAAAACAGAATTTAGGGGGAAATTTATGGCATGAAATACATATATATGAAAAGCAAAATGATCTCAAATCACAGAACTCAGGTTCCACTTTAAGAAAATAAAAACAAGGGGTGCTTGAGTGCCTCACCTGGTTAAACATCCAGCTCTTGATTTCAGTTAGGTCATGACCACACGATTTGTGAGATTGAGCGCCATGTCTGGCTCTGCACTGACAGCTTCGAGACTGCTTGGAATTCTCTCTCTCCCTTCCTTTCTATCCACCACTCCCATGCTCTCTGCACCTCTCTCAAAATAAATAAGTAAAAATTAAGAACAAAGGAAAGTGATAAAATAATTATTAGTATAGATTAAAAATAATAAAATTATTAGAAAAAATGTTAGAATGGAAAATTGATACAATAGTAAACAGAAAAATCACAAATGATCAAAATCAGGAATGAGAAAAGAAATCACTCTCAATATTGTAGATATTAAAAGGATAGTAAGGAGATATTTTAAATAACTTAATGTCTATAAGCTTGATAAGCTGGATGAAAGGATAAATTCCTTGAAAGACACAATAAAAGTCTACTCAAAAACAAATAGCATAGATATTCTCACCTCTATTGAAGACTTTTCATTTTACCAAAAATCTTTCTACAAAGAAATCCCTAGGCCCAGATAAACTTCACTGGTGAATTCCACCAAATATTTAATGAAAAACTAAAAATAATTCCAAACAAACTTTTTTAGAAAATTGAAGAGAATACTTTTCAGTTCCTCTCTGAAGCCAGCATTTTACTGATAACAAATCCAGATATACATACTATAAGAAAATGAAACTATATAATAATATCATTCACAAATATAGAAACAAAAATTCTAAACCAATTTTAACAAATAAAAACCAACAGTATGAAAAAGGATACTATATTGTGATGAAGAGGCTTTACCCCAGGAATACAAGTTTGCATAATATTTGAAATTCAATCACTAAACCTCACCATATTATCTAAAGAAGAAAATTCATATGATTATACCACTATGTGCAGAAAAATATTTTAACAAAATCCAATATCCATCCCTTTTAAAAACTCTCAGAAAATTGGGACTAAAAAGAAACATCCATAACCTGACAGAAAGTATCTACAGAAAACCTACACATCTAACATCACACTTAATGGTAAAGGCTGAATGCTTCCCTCTGCACAATCAGGGTATCTTACCCTTTGGCTCAGTCATACCATTTGAATCCAACATTGTACTAAAGGTTATAGCTGTTGTTACTAGGTTGAGAAAAGTAAATAGAACATTTAAATTAGAAAGGAAAGAGTAATGTTTTCTTTATTTATTTATGATAAAATTACCTAAGTAGAAAATTCAATGTATCTATTAAGAAACAAAACAAAACTATTTAAACTAGTGAGAGAGTTTAGCAACTTTGCAGGATACAAGATCAATCTACAAAAATCAGTTGTATTTCTTTTTCCTAGCTAGGAACAAAATATATCTGTACACAGGAAACTATAAAATATTGCTGAAAGAAATTACAGCAGACATAAATGGGAAGATCTGTTGTTCTTATGTGAAAGGAAGCTTTATATTCTTAAGTAGTTGGTCCTTCACAACATGTCTGTGGATTCATTGTAATCCTAATCAATATCCCAGCAGTCTTTATTTTTGTAGAAATTGACAAACTGATTCTCAAATGTATATGGAAATGCAAACAACCCAAAATAGCAGAACAGCTTTGGAAAAGAAGAGCAAAGTTGGAAGACAAACAGTACTTTATTTCAGGATTCATTCTGTTCTTATTATAAAGCTGGAAGAATAAACATAGTATGGAATTAGTATAAAGGCTGGAAGGTAGATCAATGGAACACAACAGTAAGTTCAGAAATAGATCTACACAGATGTGTTTTATTTACAAAGCTGAAAAAGCAATTCAATAAAGAAAGAAAAAATTTCAACAAATGGTACTGGAAAAACTGAATATACACATGCAAAAATGACCTTCATCAATACCTCATGCCATATACAAAAATTAAGTCACAATGTATCATACACCTAAATATAAAACACATAACTATAAAATTTCTTAAGGAAAAGATTGGATACATCCTTTATAAACTTAGGTTATGCAAAACTTCTTAGATACAGAGCTGCATGTATAATTCATAAAAGAAAATTCTGATGAATTAGAATTAATTAAGGGTAAAATCTGCTCTTCAAAAGATACTGTTAATGGAATAAGACAAGTCATGGATTGCGGATGAGGGAAATATTTGCAGAGCATATATCTGATACATAATACGTAGCTTACATATATACAAAGTACTCCTAATGTTCAATAATATGAACACAAACAACCCAATTTAAAAAAAAAGACATAACATTTGAACAGACATTTTATCAAAGAATAAATAGAGAGCACATAAGCCTATCAAAAGATGCTCATCTTCATTAGGGCCTAAAAATGCAAATTAAAACCACTCTCCACCTGTCAAAGTTTCTACAATTAAAAGGATTAATGACTTTAAGTGTTGACAAGGATGTGGAGAAACTGGAACTCTCACACATTACAGGTGGAAGTATAAAAGCGGTATAACCAGTTTAGAAATACTTTGACAATTTTTTTTAAGAAAGTTATCCTAGTGCTATTATATGACCCAGACATTCTACTACTAGATATTTAGCCAAAAGAAGTGAAAATATATGTCTACAAAGCACTTGTACATGCATGGCCATATTTACTATAGTTAAAAATGGTAAACTACCCAAATGTCCATCAGAAAACTGTGGCATATCCATATAATGGAATAACACTCAAAAATAAAAAATGATAAATGAGTGATAAACTCTAGAGTAGGGACAAATTTTAAGAGAAATATGTTGGGTAAAAGAAGCCAGACAAGAAATGAGTATACATTGGATGATCCTATTCATATAAGTTTCTTAGAAATACAAATTAATGTGTAATTACAGAAAGCAGATTAGTAGCTGCTTGAATATGTTGGGAAGAAAGAATTACAACAGGGAAAAAGAAAACTTTAGGCAGTGTAAATATTTCAATATCATGACTGTGATGACGGTTTCCTAAGTGTATATGTGCATATATTTATACATGCATGTGTACACCTCAACCAAACAAGTATACATTTAAATATGTGCAGTTATTATTGTGTTATTGTATGCCAATTATATCTCAGTAAAGCTGCTAAAGGCAAGCCAAGAACAGAAAAAAGAAATGAGATCAAGAGAAGCAGAGCCAGATTCTGTCCAGCCTTGCAAGTCCTAGCAAGGAATCTTAATTGTGTTCAAAATGCAGTAAAGAAAAAAGATTTTAATTGCCTTTGTGAGTGCTCCACTTTAACCTAAGTGAAACTCACTCACTCCGTGTTCCAAGCACAGTACTAAGTGCTTTCACTTAGACACCATTTTGTCTTACCAGCATCCCAGTGATTATTCTTCTTACTGATAAGGAATTTGATGATCATGAAGACCAAGTGATTCCCGAAAGGGCCAGGTAGCAGTGCTAGAATATGATTATGGCTTGTCTTGCTGAAAAACACATTTGTGCACAGCTGCACAGAACGTTCTGTCCTAATGGGTAGGTGCTTGCATTGCAGAAGAAGAGAGGAGATAAATCCTCAAACAACTGTAACACAAAATGGATCATGTTCACTGTTATTCAAAGATACAAACAAAGAGGTGTAAAATCTCGGTGGAAAAGGTAGAGAAATATTCTGAAGGAAGGAGATGAGTTGAAAGTGAGAAATGTTTACAGAATAGGTAGGCTCTACCTGGACCTTCAGTGATGGATACGATACGAACAGGTGAAAGGTGGGGAAGCAAAGCTTACTTAGTAGAAGAAATTGCTTAAGGAAAGCTAAAAGTCAAAAAGTAAAGAAAGTCAAAAAGTCAAAAGCAAACACAGTTCTTGGAGTGTAACACTTCAGCTTTTCTGGGAGGCACTTGAAGTGGTTGAAGGAAACAGAGTAAAACACACTATTTGGAAATTTGGCCAAAGTCTGATAATTTGGTCTAACCCAAAGCTAAATTGTGTGTTCCCTGGATGAGTGGTCAGGTTCTTACTGATGGACAGTGAATGTTCTCTGTTCTGCGTTCCAGTGGCTTGGATGAAGCCATGATAGCTCAAGTTTTGTTGTGGACAGAAAAATTTCCATAGGTGTACAGAGAATTAATGCTGAGAGACACCAATAAATTATCTGATCTAATTTCTTTTATAGATAAAATAATGGCTGAGAGAGGTGAGGTATCATGTTCAAGGTCATTTGGTAACAAAGTGATATTTAAGGCCAAGTACAAATTTCCCAAACAAGTTGATTTTCTCCTGCATCATGATGCCATCTACCCTGAGCCCAGGGATTTATCTTTCCTGAGCTTCCTCTACATGATTTTAATAACAAGGAGTTAAAGTTAGGAGAATCTGATGGAGGTGAGATTATCACAGCAAACAACACTTTGTTGGAAACAGATTGATGCCAGTGCTTGTGGGCAGAAGTCTAAAAGTAGCCCGACTGGATTGCTGGATTGAGAACCTCTTAATATAAATGAAAATTTTATGTTGGAAATGGAATGCAGCATGTTTTGAGCTTGAAGAGTGTCTGGGTCTTGGGCACAGAAATGAACCTGCAATCATGGGACACACAAGGCATGATGCTTTCTATGTAATCATACAAGTCATTGATGGGATAAGCTGAATAACTAAACTGGAACCTTTATTTTTGCAAATTCATTAAGGAGATATCTATTGAGTACTTACTATGTGTCATGCACTCTGCTTAGGTCAGTATAACAGATACTTAGAGGAAATCATTGTTGTTGTCTATTGTAGATGTACTCTCTGCTTCTTCTGGCTCCACCCAGTGCCGTTTTTTTTCTTTACCCCTGTCCCACTCTGTGTGGTTTAGGTGTGCCTGACAATCACAGTATCCTGTAGCTATTGGGTTGAGCAGGGCATTCACCCAGATCTGCCCCAACCACGTTAGCCTATCCTCCTAACAGCAATGAAGTGCCAGGAATGAGCATTAGACCTGATCCTAGCCAATTAGAATCTCTCCCTGGGAATTTGTATATGACCACTAGAGAGAGATGCTTTCTCTTTTAATTTATACCATCAAGAATGTGATTCCAGAACACTGAGTAGCCACTGCTTGGCAAAAGCCCACTTGAATTGTGGGCAAATAAGACCAGTTCTCAGAAAGAAAGAGAACAACAGCCAAGAGGTGTCAAGTTCTGCTGTGAATCCTTGGATACGATCATGCCACCCCAGTGCTTCCCACTCACGTGGATTAACACTCTTACTGTGGTGTTTAAGCTAGTTTGAATGCGGTCCTTCTAAAAGGAAGTGTTCACACTTAAGAAGTAATACAAAAGACATGCCATCGTGAGCCCCACTCTGTGCCAAAGCATATGCTGCAGGGGAAATCCAGAATTGAGTTTGGTATGCTCCTAACCTTGCAGGGGTCACAACTAGTTTGGGAGACAGGCACACAAATCCAGACGGCAATGCCATAAGAGAATAACAATAATAGTATCAGTATCAGCACACTTGAAAGATAAAGAATGGGTCAAGAAAGTCATCTCAAACCTGCAGACACCAGATAGCATAGTCCTCAATGACAAATAGTTGGTCTGAAACAAAACTCAGGAGCAAAGGCTTTCAGCTGGAAGGAAGCTATCTGCAAAATATGGGATTTTAAAGTAGCTTTGCACATCTGGAGAACTCTGAAGTTAGTACTGTCAGGAAGAAGCCACTGGAAATGAGGCTGGAGATGCAGGGAGGAACCAGATGGTGGGTGCTTTGAGAAAAGATAGCCTTCCAGCGAAGGCAAATGCTAAGATGCCTTAAGCCATAGAATAGTGACATAGTCACTCAACTGAGAAGACTCATGCATAGAGGATCCAGGGCTACCGTGCTTGCTGGAAAAATGCCAGAAGACACAGAAATGATGCAAGTCCAATGAAGAACATCTGATGTCACTGCTGTCAGAGAAGCTATCATTGAGTAGACTGCAACTATGGCCGCCCATTGGAGACATCCCCCCAGGCCATCGAACCCCAAAAGAAGTGTCTCCCTGCCCAAGACACCTGCTGATCTTGGAGAACATCCAATTACCATGCTCATTATTTCTCAAGGGACCATTTTCCTGGGCACACGTTCCTCAGGGAGGCCAGGTAGCCCTTCAGCCCGTCTAAAGTTTATTCCTGCAACTTTTTCCCACTCAGAGGGAAATTTTTTCAAGTGTTTGGGATTTGCTAGCTCTGTAACACAATGAGATTTAAGCTGTTGAAGGCTAGAGTTGTGGCCTACTGATCTCTGAATCCCAATATGTAGATCCTTACTCATAGGTAGATGTGCAGTGACTGTTTACTGAATGGCATTTTGGGGCATATTCCTTCCCCTCTGTGAGAATATCCAAAGCAAAAACTGCATACCTTCAGTTTCCCGAAAGCCTTGATGCGTTATTTTGCCATTAATTATCTAGCAATCAGAGGTTTGGGCTTAATATTTTAAGAAGCAGAATTTTAATGAGAAATGAAGTGTAAATATTTATGTCCAAAACAACATAGATGCAATTAATCGGAGTCCCAGTGTGTGAGGGTCAGAATTTCTAGGCATTGTGTTCCCTAATTATATTCTCCAAGCTCTGCGTCTGCGGTTTATTGCTACTTCCCCTTTGGTATGGCCCCGTTTTTGTAAGTACAATTACTTGGCAATAAATATAGGGTCCAAAACAGTCCCCAAGAAGCAATGCAGCATAAGCACGCTGAATCTTATCCTAGCCTAAGAAATCCTATTTTACTATCTGTTTAAAAAGATTGACTCTTTATGCAAACCTGTTATCAATGTCTATGTATAATTGTCTAAGCAGGTACTTGTCTTCTCCAACATCTGCTAACACTGGCAGGCCCCAAAATAAACCTCCGCATTAGCAACTTGCACTTTACAAAAAAAAAAAAAAAAAAAAAACATTTATCCGGAAACATCTGCTGAGCTATTTTCTGTTTTCCCCCCTCCGTTCTTCCCTCCCAGGTCTGTTGAGGCAGAGTGAGGTGAATGTACAGCTTGAGACTTCGGAAGGGAAACAGCTACTTGGAAGAAAGGAAATGAAAGCTAGAAAGCTCAGGGAAGTGGATGGGGTGGGGGCAGGATGACATCTCGGGCGAGTGGATCACTCTAGAATGCAGGCTGGAGCACTAAGTTCATATACTGACTGTGCCTCTTCCCACCTGGGTAGATTCAGGCAACCAGCTTTACTCTGAAAAACATGGCGCTTCTTTTAAATGCTTATAACAATGCCAGTTTCAGAAACTTACCCTGAAGCCCCTTATATCATTTAAGAATATCTGTAAATGTATTTAGCATACAGTGTCATTCAATATAAACCAATTGAATAAATTCTTTAAAATTTTTTTTAATGTTTTATTTACTTTTGAGAGAGAGAGATACAGACAGCGTGAGCAGGGGAAAGTCAGAGAGAGAGGGAGACACAGAATCCAAAGCATCATTTGACTTCTGGGCCTGGCCTCTTCCATGGGTGCATGGATTCTGGAAATCCTGGGAAAATCTAGCCCTTGAGTCCTTGACTGCTCATAAAGCTCTTTAGCTCCAAACTCATATATTTTTCTAAAATACAACTAGCTTGGGAGGCATTCTCAGGTTTTTAGTTGTTTTCCTATTTTTATTTCAGGTATTACCTCCTCAGACATCCAATCTCTGCTCTACTTCTCCAGTACATTTTACACGTCTGAGTGTATTAGTTATGATGGTTGGTAGAGTAGATGAGTGTTAATTTTCAGTGCTTTTCCATGAGACAAATGTTATTCGTGTGGCATTCAGATTGGGGTGGAGGGGTTGTGTTCCACACAGCCATCCATGGACTCACACTGATAGAGACTCTGTTATCATCAACATGTGACTTCCAAGGTCGTCTAGGGCATTGATGTCTTCCAGGCAGGTGGGAGACTATCTTGTTCCCTGATGGCCTCTTGATCTGTAAAATGGACATGGTAATAACTGTTGGGAGGAAATAAATGAGTTAAAATACTCAAAGGGCTCAGCATAGCATTAAGGATATTTCAGTAACTCAATGAGTGTTTATTTTTTAGCTTCCTAAAGTTAGCATCTAATAAATGATACCTACTGGTGTAGCAAGGCTCCCTGGATCTTTACACAAGCAATGGTTTCTCAGTTATTCCTGCTCCTCTGTGAGCCACTTGGATCTATCCAATTCCTTAGTTCCTGTTGCCTGCAACCAAAACTTCTTCAGTTTGCACCTTTACAGTGCTATGCAGTTGTTATGAACTAGGTTAAATCTAAGGGTTAGCATCTAGACTCTAGCATCCCAGTCCTGCTATTTAATTATCTTCAAGCAACTTACATCTTGGATACAGAAGTAAAGAGATTGCTATATATATCACAAATAATATAGGCCTCCAAGGTAACCCACCTTGAACTGACCAGATAGTTGCTGTTATTATTTTTTTTCTTTTTTAAGTTTTCTGGAAAATGTTATTTCCTATGTCATGTTCACAACCGCAGGTAATAGACACATACTTAGTTTGGTTGTGTTCTTTATTCTTCTTCAGTTCACTAATCACATTTTCTAAGATTCGTGTTTTAAAATAAATCCACTTAATGCGAGTGTAAGTGGCTGTTGGAAACTTCACAGGATGCCCTTGTTCTTCCAACACATCCATACATTTGTTTCTTTCTTTAGCTTATGTGACTGTCCAGTCTTTAACAGCATGTCCAGTCCAGTTTAAATGTCATCCAAACACTCCTGACAAAAGGGGACCCCTCATACCCCCAGCCTCCTTGGCCCCTCCTCCTTCCCCAAGTAATTACAAGCTACCCTACAGATGCAAGGTCTTTTATTTTTCCAGACTGGTTTTAAAAGCCCTATGTACATAGTGTTGTTCTGCCTGTAGGGTTTTTTTTTTTTTTATCATGATTTTTGTTTGTTACCAATTGGGATCATACTGTTTTTCTCACTTAACAATCTGTCTCTGAGAAATTTACATGTTAATAAAGATCGACTTAGTTATTTTAGAAGCCACATAGTGTTCTATACAAAGTCCAAGGCCATCAGCTATTCCCTTATTATTATTATTTTTTTTAATATTTTTATTTATTTCTAGGAGAGAGAGAGAGAGACAGCGTGAGCAGGGGAGGGTCAGAGAGAGAGGGAGACACAGACTCAGAAACAAGCTCCAGGCTCTGAGCTGGCTGTCAGCACAGAGCCCGACGCGGGGCTCGAACCCACGAACCGCGAGATCATGACCTAAGCGAAAGTCGGATGCTCAACCGACTAAGCTACCCAGGCGCCCCAGCTATTCCCTTATTAATAGGTACTAGATAGTTTCCTGACTTTTGTTATTCCAAGCAATACCACATGAGCATCCTAATGCCTGATTTACTAGATTCCAGTGAAAGTGTTTCTCTGGGATAGATCTCTAGAAGCATCAATAATGCCAATCTGCGAATGTAAGATTTCTAACAGAATGCAAGCCTCTGTTCCTTAGCCCTTCACTAAAAATGGCCATTATTAATCTTTTGCCAAGTCAGTGGGTGAGGAATAGTATCTTGTTCTTTTAATTTGCATTTCATTGGGATTGAACAGCTTTTCACGTATCTATTGATCTTTTGTATTCTTCCTTCTGTCAGTTTCATGTTCAATTTTCTATTGGGCCATTAATCTTTACTTCATTGATTGGAGGGAGTTATTTATGTATCCCAGATATAACCATTTGCTTACAGTATACATCGCATGTGTTTTCTTCTTTTCTAGATTTCTACCTACCTTTGGTTCCTTTCATCTCCTCCTTTGAATCCCTCATTTGTCATTAGACTCTCCAGTTGTTTGGAATTCATGTTGACACTAAGCTTAGCTCCCTTTACCTCCATCCTGGGAAAAATTTACAGATAGTCTAGCTTTTGGTCCTGGAAGTGCACTTTTGTGTTCTACAACCAACAGGTCCCTTGACTTTTACACCCCCTGGGTCTTTTTGGTCAACTAGTGTACGTCCTGAATTTAGGATTTCATTTCTCCCAGGGCTTGTGCTGCCCTGAATAGTATGGTGTAGACCACATGGCTTTTATTCTTCTAGGTCAGCATCTTACCTCTCTACTTCTGGCTGTGAGAGAAGAGGCTGATATTTATGAGCACATCACAATTCAACTACACTCAGTCATTATTATGACATAATTACTATCACTCCCTAAACAGTAATAATTCTTCACCATTGCTTTCAGTTTTCCAGAACAGAGTTAGAAAAATGCTCTTGTTTAAATGACGAGAGACAAACTAGAGACATGGTGTTATACTCAATGCCTTCCCTTCCTTCCTTCTCACATCCAAATGTGTAGAGTTCTGTTCATTCCAGTTGCTGAAACTCTGGATCGCTGGGTGTACTAAGTACAGAGGCGCAAAAAAGAATATTGAGTATTTAGGCAAGAGTCAGGAATAGGAGGGCAGAAGGAAATCTGGAGGGTGGAGACATTTCTGAGGAGGCATAGAGAATAATCAGAGTTTTGTAGGTCAGAGCGATGACTTTGAATCAAATTCCAAATGAAATGGGAGCCATTGGAGGACTTTAATCTATGGACAAATATGCTCTAGTCTTTGTTTCTCAAAAGGTTATCATAGCTGTTGAGTGAAGGAAGGATTTTTAAGGGATGAGAATTTTAGAAGAGATCGTACATGAGGTTTGAAGGTGTGTTCAATGGAGAAAGATAAGATGCAAAGCATATTTTCATGTTCAAATCTGTCCACTGATACATCAGAGAAAAATCAATGTCTTTGACGCATTTTATCTTTAGTATTCTGTTTTCAACCATCAGCTAGAACCTAAGATTTTACCTTTGGGAGACATGTCCAAGAGGAAGGGTGTTTTCAAGAATAAACACCGATAATTATCATTCTTTTATTTTAAACATTTCTGTGAGGCTAAAACTATACTGTTTAGACTCACCACTACTATTATTCTGACAGAGAAATAATTGATCTTGTCAAGTTAATGGAAATGAATTCATGAGGAGAGGAAATTCTGGTTAATACAGCCCAAGTCAAAAAATGATTAATTCATCTGTGCCCTACATCATGCTTTGCAATTTAAAAAAATAAATTTCTTTCAGATAAAATTGATTGAAGCTAAAGTTATTTTTTATGTGAATTTTTCATAATGTTCTTGGAACTCTTCATTTTTGCGATTAGAGGTTGTAGGAGCAGAAAAATTTTCCTCCTTCCCTTTTAGGTTCTTTGGTTGGTCTAATAATTAAGTTTCCATAAGAAGGATTAATGAAAGAAAAGCAAACAAAAGCTTAATAACATGTATACCTCCTAAATACATGAGAGAGACTCAGAAAAACTAAGTAACTCCCCCAAATGGCCAAAGTCATCACCTTGAATAAACTCTTCAACTAAAGACAAAAGAAGGTGTTATGGGTGGGAAGTCAGTTATGGAAGGTGACCCAGGAAAGCACAGTAAGCAAGGGAAAGGTTGTTATAAAGATTTAGGTCATTGTCTCCTCCCCTGATAAGTTTCTAGAGATCTTTTCCTTTATCTTCCTTTTCCTGGTATGGTGAGGGACACACCTGTAGAAATGGAGATTTCCCTTATAAATGTAAATGTCTCTTACAAAAGGTAAGTCCTGTCTGGTCTCAGAGTTTCTCCAGTGTTGGCCGTTTCTTAAAAAAAAATCATCCTAAAATAACCCTTATGCCAAAGAGATATATTTTGAGGTAGTAAATTCTGTTCCCCTACAAGATCTAGTCATAATAGGGTTCAGCTATAATTCCCTCATAGGCACAGTGTATTTGTTTTTGTTTTGTTTTGTTTTTATAGGTTAGCCTGGAAGAATGACCTTAAGAACTCTAAATACGTAAGTGCACACCCACACAACCACACACCACCATTTATATGAGATTTGACATCATCCAAGTTACTTACTTCATCTAAGCATTATTTTCCTCATGCTTTCTTCAACATGATAATTACAATTTACCTTTATCAGTCATAGCATCTTGAGATAATCAAGTGAGTTTTATGGTTATAAATGTTATGAGACACACTTTTGTTGATGTTACTATTATTATGCAACAAAACTAGACACGATTCAGCATCTTGATATAAAATTCGCTTCATAAAGTGTGTTTCAAAAGTACTACTTTGACAGAACATTTTCTGAAGTATTTTTTTCCAATAACCTGGATTGACTTAAATAGCTTGAATTTAATACATTTCAAGATGTTTTCCCACCCAATTAATATTTGTTGAATGAGTGAGTGATGCCACCAGATTATGTCAATGGGACTTTAGAAACATTCCTTAATTCTATTCACTCCTTTTCTTCCCACAACCTTGGCTCACCATCTCCTACTATGACTGACTCACTACTTTTGCTACCCTCCACTCATTCTTGTACTCCCTTTCCCCAAAGAATGTCACAAATATATCTCATCAATCACTGCTGTGCTCCTAAATCTTCCATGGTTCCCTGTTGTCTGCAGTACGGCAACAGTCTAGCTCCCTACCGAGGCTTTCAGACCCTCTACTGACCCCAATCAGTCTAAACGGCCAATTGCTGAGATTCACCATGTGGTTTTAACCTCCTTGCTTGGAATTTCTTTCCTCCCCCCTTCAGCTGTCTGGCTCTTATTCATTAATAACCCAGCTCTGGAATAGCCTCTGGATAATGGCTTTCACGATCTCTCACTGTTGAGTAATCAACATTTCCCTCCACCTAGGTGATTGTGTGCTTTGCATATAACTGTCATTTTATATTGTGTCACGACGTTCCAGGGAGAACATGAACTTTGGGATTTCAGGGTCTATGTGCTGCTCATGTCTTGAATCTTAGCCAGGTGCCTGGCATCAGGCACTCAAAAATCTGGTGAACTGATTTCCATTGGTTTTAATTTCATTAGTAAGTCTTGTCCGTTTTAACTTGACTAATATTTATTTTGCATCTGCTCAAGGACACATGTGAGGGGAGACCTATAAGATCAGCTGTGCACAAAGCATATGGATCTCTGCCTTTATGGAACTTCCATCTAGAAAGAGACACCATCAGTGTACCTGTTAATGACAACTGAGATTGTTCACTCAAGTGAAAGCCCCATGAGAGCAGAGATGTCTCTGTCTTCTAAACTATATGCATTCAATACATATGACTGAATAAATGATTGGGCTGATGGAGTCACCTCAACTCCTAGAGATTAGGTTAATGCCTTGCAATTATATCTGCTTGCACTTTTCAGTCTGGAATCCATTTCATGCAATGGATCATACTGGAGACTTTGGCTCTATTTTAGGAGACAGAATGTTACAGGGCTAGCAGCCATCTGTTTCCTATGAGCAAATCTACAACAGTAAAGTGTGAATGCAGATTTTTATAGCATTTATTGCATTTTTTGTTATAAATTGTTTGCATTATTTATTGAAGGGAAAGTAGAAAATAAAAAAGGATGGAAAAGAACATGAACATTACCTAGAGGTAATCTGTGGGAACATTTTGATACTTTCTCTTCTGGCTCTTTTGTGTGTTTGTAGAGAATGTGTGTTGTGTATGTGTACATATTCATATATACATACAAGGTGATCCAGTCTTGAAACATAGGCAAATGCAAAATAAACGATTAACTTATGGCATGTTACAATACTTGATAAAATAATATTATCCAAATTTCTAGAATTTATGGTATATGTGACATATGTTAATTGACATGTTTGGTACATATATGTTGACAGTGCTCCTCTCTGCGACTTTAGAAGAGTTTATGTTACATCCCATTTATTCTCACTATCAGGTGGTTTGTTAGAATAAAGCAAGGGTTCTACAAAATTTCACCTAACACAGAGAGAGTATTTGCACAAAATACAGTGTAAAGGCAAAAAAAGAATGTCACCACTTTCTAATTTTCTATAGAAAATTTTTTCTATTTTGTAGTTTGAGAAGCTCTTGCTTGTGCTCCCCTCCCCCAGAGCCGTCAGACTGACACCCACCAATGAAGGTAGAAACACAGACATTTAGATACAGGATCCACTGGGGATGCGGTTGGGTTGAGTGATAGCCCTACATGCCATGTAGATTTCAGACCACTGGGACTCTGGACTTCAAATGTTGCAGAGATGACATAAGGCAGCTGAGTTTGCCATATTGATACAAAAGTGGTAGATCCCATGCAATATTCCTAATCATCTTGAACATTACTCCCTTCTCCAATAATGTTGATTTCTCCCAATCTTTATGCTAATTAACACATCCTCTGGTGTATATTCTAACGGTATTTGAAATATCAAGTAACCACTCTTAAAGGGAATGATTCTTGATATGCATACTTTAAATGTTAAATAGCAGATGTATTAAATTCCATTTTACCACAAATATTAAACTTTACCTGCAAGCATCACACTATCTATATGGAAGTATTTTTAAAGCAAATTGTCTTGCAGACATTATAAGCAAAAAAATAAATATCTTTGAGTTAGATACATCTCTATACTTATTATACTTATTAGATACATCTAAATACTTATATTTATTATGTAAAAATCCATTGGTAGATTATATATGTGACCATATAGCTATAAACACAGATATGCCTAAATATAACAAAATTACATTATTAAACGTCAGCTTCAAATATGGGTATTTTTGTTGCAAAATTATTGTTGCACAATTTCCACAAATATCTGCATTTCTGGCATGCTGTTTTCTCCAATTAACATTACATCTTGAGCACTCTTTCTTTGCTGAGGATATTCTTCAAATGCAAGGTTAAAAAAAAACAAGCAAAACTGTTCATTCAGGCTTTCTTTCCTAGATATTATGCAGTCCGTCTCTTAACATAAGAAAAAAATGACTACTGTTTATTGCATGTTTGCTAGGTGTCAAAAATGATGTTGAGGATTTGCAAACATTATCTCATTTAACTCTCCCAGATGCAGCTCAAAGGATTTATGTAACTTACCTAAGCCGATATTCTAATGTTCAAATGTTTTCAAATACTAAACTGTCTTCAAGAGCTTTAGAAAAGTTGATAATTAAGCAGAAAATATCAAATGCATACTCTATTCTAAGCAGTATGTGGAGCCATTTTTAAATGCTAACTTATTTAATATTTATTCTCTCCTATAGCTGAGAGCTTGTCAAAGCTTTTTTACAACCACTATGTACTTTGATCCTTTAATCAGCTACTGAGGTGGTCCCAAAGAATCAAAGAATGTCAGAGCTCTGGGGTGAGCTGTCCAAGGGTGCCTCTTGTGCCCACTGATCTCCAGGAACAGGGACCTCATTGCCTGCTGAGACAGGCCACACCCCTGCTGCTTGGCTCTAACTGCTAAAGTCCTTGCTTATGGTTAGGAAACCAGGTGATAATAATGTCAGAAGATTACCTGGAGATCAGAGGGGGATTTCCTCACTGAAACCCAAGCTTTTTAGGATTTGGCTTTCAAGCTGGTGGTATCTCAAGCTGGCCACGTACTCTCTCTCCATTGGGCAAATTCTTTCCATGATCAGATGGGCCCCACTGCAAGGTAGAGGTTAGAATGCTGGCCTTGGACTGACACACCTGCTTTGTGTCCCACCTGCCATTAACTAGCTGTCGGCAGCTCATTTTTCCTCTAGAAGTCTTGGTCTTCTCAGAGGTAAGATGAAGATACCAATACTTGTCTTGCAATGTTCATGTCAAGTTGAGGGAAAATGTATGCGATACTGCAAGGTCAGTACTTGGAACATATTAGGTGCCCAGTGATTAGTATATAACCCTTAGAGGGATTAATAACAACTTGTGTTTCATTTATTCATTTTATAAATATTTATTGAGCAACTGCTAAGTTCCAGGTTCTGTAATAGTTGTCCAAAGATCATGTGGTAGATAAAAAAAATTTAAGTTAGGTAGAGAAATAAGCTATAGGAATAAGATGATGAATCTTCTCTTCCTCC
Source organism: Hyaena hyaena (assembly GCF_003009895.1). Lineage (NCBI taxonomy): Eukaryota > Metazoa > Chordata > Mammalia > Carnivora > Hyaenidae > Hyaena > Hyaena hyaena. The sequence continues at coordinate 1,025,786 of NW_024081276.1, read as the reverse complement.
AACTTCCCTGTGGAAGAGCGTCTATTTAGTGACCTCAAAGTTCTCCCATTAGTTTCCTCAGGCTGCCATAACAAATTACTGCAAACTGGGTGGCTTAAAACAGCAGAAACTCTTTTCTCTCACAGATCTAGGGCAAGAATCTGAAATCAAGATGTCAGCAGGGCCATGCTCCCCCTGAAGGCCCTACGGAGAATCCGCTCTTGCCCCTTCCAGCTTCTGGGGGTTTCCGTGTTCGTTGGCTTATAGCAACATCCCTACATTCTCTGCCCACATGAGTTTCTTCCCTGTTCTTTTTCTCTGTCATCTCCTTTATGTCTTTTGCAAGGACACCTCCATTGGGTTTAGGAGACATCTTAATCCAGGGTGATTTCATCTTGAGATTGTTATATTATCCTCATCTGCAAAGACCCTTATTCCAAATATGGGCGCCTTCCATGTTCTAGGGGAACATATCTATGGGGAGCTAAAATTCAACCCATGGCACCATGGATTCCCAACCTTTGCCTTCTGGAAAGTAAAACTCCACCAAGTCAAAGCATTTGTGTGTAGAAGAGGAAGGAAAGAGACAGGAAAGACTCGCATACTTCCAATGAAATCATGCTCGCTAGGTTATTATTAAATCACAGTGGCCTTCCATCTCTACCTCCCTGAACCATGCATTGAATCCAGACAGATGTGCACTTAACTTTTTTCTCAGCCTTAACTTGATGTGGGAGTATGGGCAAGTGATTTAACCTCTATGGGATTCAGGTACCTCGTATATAAAATAGGAATAATGGAGCTGAAGGGTAGGGCTGTTATAAAGATTAAAAGACACCATGTGTGTAAACCATCGAGCCTCCTGACAGACGCATAACAAATCCTTAGTATGCAGCTGACACTTTTGTTCCCGGCCTTTACTGGCTTACATTTCCAGGTTGGGTTTCTCTCACCACAGACAGAAAATCACACCCACCGAGTGTGGATTTAATTCTCAGAAGGCAATTTGATTTCCTTTATTTCTAAGCTCTTGGGAGGCAGCAAACTCTACCCATGTCCTGCCAGAAAATGTGAGCCTCATTCTGTCACTCTTAGAACGTCCACCCATTCCTCCAATGTCATTGTCTTAGCCTGTCTGCAATTCATTGAATTGCTCTTTTATGGAGCAGCTCCCAAAGATGAGGACACCAGCTCATTCTTATGTCTCCCGGGTCTTACTGCTTTCCTGGGACTCAGTATATAGTCACTGCCAGCTTCTAATTTCAATTGGCTAACAGGTGTTTATTCCCCATAGCCTTGCTCTTTTTACTTTCCCCCAGGTTAAACACTTGTATTTTTCTGTATTCTTCATATAATTGAAGTTCCTGAAAACCTTCTACATGCACCTTGCTCATGCAGCAAACTCCTCTACTCTTTCTAGCCATTTATTACAAAGCAAGGCCCAGATTATCACTAACCTGGGCTAGGCACTGGACGCAACCCTGCATTTCTCCACCTGCTCTGCTTTGGATGGTCTGTCTTTCTGGGCAGTCCTGCCCTCAGGCTTGGGGTGTGGGAGGGCATATTTTGGGGGAGAGAGGAAGGCAGCAGTGGTAAGGCATTGGAACCACCCGAAAGGGTGAAGTTGGAGGTCTTATTTCCCTGACTCCTTTGGGGCTGGGTTGCCTCTACCAAAGCCCCAGCTTCTGTCGGGTGGCCCTTTTCATGCAATTCTCTCTTTGGAAGTTGGAACTACTCCCTTCCCTTGTTCTGACTCCCCACTGTTGCAGACATCCGGAAATGAACCATCCCATGCAACTCAGCTTAAAACCCGGACCACATTATTGCATTGAGTCCCTTTCCTCATAGCTCCTCAAATGTCCCAGTAGAATATGCCTTTTTATTTATTTATTTACATTTTTGCTATTGGGACTCTGCCAGACACTGTAATTAATACCACGGGTGGCACCAGAAAAGAGAACCTCAACATGAGATTCCAGGCTTAAGATGCTCAAGTGTTTTGAAACACACAAATAGCCTCTTCTCAGTAGGGAAATGGAATAGGAGGAATCGGTGTCCCACAGAGACATTGTGATCATGAGATTATCACCAGTGAGGCACGCGGTGAAGCTCAAGTGCAGAACATTTTGTTGACAGAGCCAAGAAAATGGGACCCACAAGGACATGGCACTATATCTCTGCCCTCACTCTTATGTCATCTTAGCTTTCTTGACTTTTCACTCATGATCAAAATCAAGGACTTTATTTACCATTGACTGAAATTTCTGTATACATACATGCACACAAACACACCTTTAAACAACATAAAAGAACTTCTATAACTGTTGGCAATGTTCCATCAGGGGATGGAAGAAGAAAAGGAAGAAAGGAGAAAATAAACGTGAAAGATTAAAAGACTTGTCCAAGCTCCCAGAGCTGGTAAGTGGCAAAACTTGAACCCATGCTCCTAACCCACATCCACCAACCTTCCCCACTTCTCCAGACCTGTTCCTCTCAGGAAGTATAGATTACCCCTGCAGATACTATCAACTCAGTCTTGCTTGACTGAAAAACTTTCATAGCGTTCTTAAATCCTTGAAAAGAAACTGGCTTAAAAACACTTTTAATCCTTGAAAACACTACTAGCTGTAGTACACAGATGAAACTACAAACCAGTCCTTTGGCACTTTCAAAGCACAGCTTGGTTTACCCTAATTTCTCCATGTGGACAGCACCATCCCTGGTACAGTGCACCAAACATTCAGTCTCTGTGCGCTGCTCTCTATTTCTAGCTCTCTCTGTAAATATCCTCACTACCTTTGAAAGGAGTATAGCATGTACTTAAAACCCTTTGGTGAAAGGCCTCTTAATTGAGTCCTTTGAATAATGAGCAATTACTGTCCTTTCATGAGGAATATCTTGGGCAGGGTCTGTAATGGGAATTGACAAGATCTGAAAAAGTCTGAGAAAAGTCAGGTCTTCTATACCACGACTGCATAATTATTTGAAACCTTCCTAGACTTACGATGGGGTTACATCCTAATAAACCCACAGCAAACTGAAAATATTGTAAGTTGAAAATGCCTTTACCACATCTATAACCCAGTAAACATCAGAACTTAGTCTAGCCTACGTTAAAAAATACACCATGAAATTTTCTTTCTTTCTCTCTCCCTCTTTCCTCCCCCCAAACTTTTTAGAATTCTTTTTTCCTTCTTCCTTCCTTCCTTCCTTCCTTCCTTCCTTCCTTCCTTCCTTCCTTCCTTCCTTCCTTCCATTTCTCAGTCCTCTTATTAGAATGGCCAACATCATTTCTGTACATTCTCACTATTATCAAACATTGTTTCAGGTAGGTTTTGTTACAAGGATCTTGTGTAACACATCATCCTAAATTCAGTGGCATGCTTGACACTGTAGAATTTATTTCTTTCTCACATGGTTCTGTGTTGGCTGGATGACTCTGTCAATCTAGACAAGGCTTAGCTTACCTGGGCTCCAAGATCTGAGACAGGTTTAGATTTGCTCCACTGTCTCTTAACCACTTAGATATCTGAACCAGCAGATACTCAAGGTATGTTCTTCTCATCACGAAAGGGAGGTGTGCAAGAGCATAATCTCTAATATATGAACACATGCTATGCCATTCTTAAATTAATATCCATCAGATGATTAAATGTAATTGACTGAATCAAATCATATGGTCAAACCTCCCATCAAGGAGTGAAGATGTATAATCAACACGCCTAAAACATGGCAAACCAAAATCAATGAAGTATCAAGGAAAGAACTATTTGCTGAATGTAGTCTGCCGCACCATAGATAATATCATTTAAAAATCTTTGCCAAAATGATACAGTAGATTTTATTTGCATTTCTTCCATGTCTTCTAAGATCAACTTTTTACATGTTTTTTTATTTTTTTATTTTTATTTAAAAAAATTTTTTTAATGTTTTTATTTATTTCTGAGAGAGAGAGAAAGAGACAGCATGAGCAGGGGAGGGTCAGAGAGAGAGGGAGATACAGAATCTGAAGCAGGCTCCAGGCACTGAGCTAGCCGTCAGCACAGAGCCTGACACGAAGCTCAAACCCACAAACTGTGAGATCATGACCTGACCCGAAGTTGGACGCTCAACCGACTGAGCTACCCAGGTGCCCCTTCATGGTTTTTTAAACATTTATTATATTTCTTTCACAAATCACCCTTTTGTGCTGGATCTGTGGGGGTGTTTCTCATAATGAGTTGTATAAAACTGAAGATATTCATCCTTCCATATATGAAGGAAAAATTACTGTAAATTTTCCTGTTTTTAAATTTTGCATGTTACGCTTTAATATGCAAAGTTAAATGTTTTCTATGTTTAATGTGTGGCATTTTTAGTTTATGATTTCTGCCATCAATATCATGCATAGAAAGACTTCCTGCCACAAAATCATACACCTGTGTTTCCTTCTGGTTCTATTTGATTTTGATTTTTATAGCACATATAGACATATAGGGTTTTTTAATTATGGTTTTCCTTCTAGGACAGGCTTGAGAAAGGGATTCTTTTATATTCCCAAGTGAATAACCGTATTTTATACTTAAGATGGGCCTTAAAGGAGAAATTAAGCAAAAGAGTGAATAAGCTGAGTTGGGGGTGGGATAGGGGGACAGTTAAGGGAAATTAGGTCATTCCAAGTACATGTGAGCAAGCCGGGGCTGGTAACGAAGAGTGGGCAGGGGGCTTTAGATGTTCACATCCTCCAGGGCATGAGCTTGGTATGGGGCTGTGGCGAGAGAGGTCAGGGGCCGAATCACAGTGGACTCAAGGTCATGGTGAGGATGCCAGTGTTTACTCCAAGGATGACAGGCAGTCTCATTTGCTCCATGTTTGTCTAGTCACTTCTAACTCCAAGGACCCTTCCAGCAGGGAACAGGTTAGAGACCCAGCCCCAAGATCACATGGTCTATTCTTAGCAGCCAGCTCCTCTCTCTCTGCTAAGAGAGAAAGAAAGAGCCCTCTGTTGCCTGCTGGGCTACTCACCAGACCAAAGGCTTGGCTCAGAGAAAGCAAGAAGCCCAGAGGACTGCCTGGGGTTTGGGGTTGGGGAGCAAGACACTGGCTGCCCCAGGAAAGGAGGTCCCTCCCCAGGGCAGCCAGTGAAATCTGCATATCATCCTGAGTGCCGAAGATCAAAAAGCCCACATCAAAATGTGGAAGAAAAGTCTCCTGAGAAAAGTGATGTCCTGATGCTTCCTGGGCATCAGATGGAATTCAATCAAAGTGCAACATGGAGGGTGAGGCCCTGCAGAGAAATTCACACCGGATCTCGCAGTTCCCAAAGGGGCCAATGATTCAATTCAGAACGTTTTAATTGATGACTGGCATGGGCTGACAACTGAGCCAGAGCTCTGGGGCTGTGGGGGGAACAAAACAAGATTCCCAGCCCCAAGGAGTTGCCCATCTAACTGACAAGACCCAACTGTATACAGTTCATACCAGGCCTTGTGTTAAAAAAGAAATTTAGGAAAATTGTTACTAGGTTAACAAAGACAGAGACACAGAGAGACAGGAGAGAGATTGATTTGGACCAAGTAATCAGGCTGGCCAGCCTGTAACACAAGCAGGGTTTGGCCACATAGTTTGAGGGCCCAGCGCAAAATGAAAAGATGAATCCCTTGTTCAGAACACAGAAGAAGAAATACCATTAAAGAAATTAAAATGAAACCTTTCTCTTTTTTTCTGAGGTCTCTCTCTCAAGTTGTCATGGTGATTTTATTTACATTTAATGACATTCCCAGTCAATAAAAATTAAAATTTTAAATTACCAGCATGAAGTTTCCCATTCAGCTCTGTAAAGTGCAATGTCAGTCTTAAATGTATGGATAAGAGCATTTACTCAAAATCAGAAACACCAAATTGCACAATTTGTACTTTATAACTCCTCTGTCCCTCTGTGCATGTGTACCCCATCCTTATCCCAAAGTGGGGATGGTGCATGGAGCCAGCAGCTGTTCTTTCACTTCTTTACATGTGCACACCCAAGCAACACTCTCCTTTGCCTCAGTGATGAGTGGGGAAAGGCCAGAAGGTGAGAAGACTGTGGATCACCCCATCTTCCTTTCCCTTCTATGTCCACATTTTCAGCGGGACTGATTGGCTAATATAAGGAAGGAACGCTGTAAGAAAAGATGTGCTATATGGTTCTTGGTCTTTTGTGTTTCTTTGAATGACATTGCCTTATTTCTGTTCGAAGCAAGTTCTGGTTCAAACACAAAGCATAGTTCTGAGCTGTCAGCACCTTCTATTCAAGCAGAGACATGACACACTCGCCTTATATTGACTTTGAGTCTCATTGAACTCCCATGCAGCACAGGTCCAGCAGAATTCTGTGCTCATGGAGGCCTGCAGTGAAACGTGCAAATGGAGGGCAAGGCGTAGTGGGCACGTGCTACATTTACTCCCTCCGCTCATGGGCACAACACATTGTGGGCACACCGCATTGTGCCCTGGGTCTTCACTGACAAAACACAATCCATATACAAAATTATTAAGAAGTTCAAGAAGGTGGGGCACATGGGTGGCTCAGTCATTTAAGTGTCTGACTCTTGATTTTGGCTCAGGTCATGATCTCTTGGTTCATGAGTTTGAGCCCTGTGACAGTCTCTGCACTGAAAGTTCAGAGCTTGCTTGGGATTCTCTCTCCCTCTCTCTCTGCCCCTCCCCTACTCACACATGCACACACAGATGCTTTCTCTCTCTCTCTCTCAAAATAAATAAACAAACATTTAAAAAAAGAATTTCAAGAAGGTGATGGTTGGTCATCAAACCAAGCAAGGTGCTTTTCAGAGAACCAGGCTCTCTGTCTGATTCCACAGGTCATGCATTCCCAAAGCTGGTCCTAACAATAGCTAACAAGTACTGGTTTTTGAACAAGCACTTAGACTCAGTGCTGTGATAAGTACTCTCTATATTACTTAATTTAGTGTTCACATAGCCTTTAAGTATCTCCATTACATGGATGAAAGAACTGAGGCTTAAGAGATTAACTATTTAGATCAAGATCTCACAGAGGGCAAATGATGAAGCTGGACTCAAACACCTGCTGTCTGACCCCCGGTTCCAAGTCCTGGATTTTCTCTTCATGGAGGTAGAACAGGTAACAGATGAGCCTTCCAGAGAGAGTGGGGAGAATGCAACCTTGGTGTGTGTGCGCCTACATTCGTCAACTGTAAAAGGATTTACACATTTCTCATTTAATCAACACCTTCTAGAATATGTGGATTAAACTGGCATTTGAGCAATTTCTTGTGGCAGAGGGAAACTATTTTTTTAATAGTTTCCTTTGAAAATCATTCTATTCCCACTCTGAGAGATTCCCACTAATTCTGTGAAATTCAAGCAACAATGCTTGGCATGTAGGATTACTGTGAGAAGTAAAAGAGAGATGCCATGCCAAGGATTTAAGGCAATTCTTAACATTAAATAAGTGCTGTGTAAATAGGAAGTAATGCTTTTTTAAAGTACCATTTTAAGAACAAACAGGTTATCCAAGCCAGGCCAATCAAAGCCCTCCCTAGAACTTCAGCTGGAACTCTTCATAAAATTTATCTCTCTCTCCGGGCTCATAAGCTGTCATAATCCAGGAAGTCTATAGCTTCTAGGGGCCATCTTGACTCTATACAGGGTCAGAATGAGGCCAAGCAGAGAGAAGCAAGGTTGAAAATGGAGAACGAGAGAGAGAGAATCAGATCACATTATGTGAACTCCTATATCTAGCCAAACCTGAAGCTAAAGTTTCTTGGATTTCCAAGCATATCCCTTTTGCTCTCCTAGTTTCATCTGAGTTGTGTTTTGTCACCTGCAGCCTATTAAAGTGCTCTGATGAACAGCGAATGACTTATTGTAGGAAGACACTAGCATCCACACATGCAAAGTTAGAGACCTGTGGTTATTTGCCCACTCGTTTATTCATTGCTCAATGAATCAACTCATTTGATAAATCAATCAATAGTGTGTTTTTCCCAATAGTGTGTGCTGGGTGCTGTGCACACAGAACTCTTAGGGAAGTCCAAAATGCTAACGAAAAATGACACATTCTATAGTTGGATTGTCAAACATCTCAGTTTGCCATGGATAGTTTGACAGGACATCACCTGTTGTTCTGAAATAACTATGAATAATATTCCATTTACTCTTAAAAGGTTTTGGTTTGGAAGCCAAATCACACAGCCTCGTACTATTTTGGCATTGTACATACGGTGTGGTGGTGGCTTAGGGCAAAGAAGATGTAAAAACATAAGTGCCATACGGGCAGAAGTTTACCTGTTTTAATTTTATGTTCCATGTGTTCGGCCTTCATCAGAGGCTCACTGAACATTTGTTGAATGAAAGGAAAATGCAGCCTGGAGACTCAGGGCAAAGAAGGGTGCACTGGACTAGAGACTAGAAGGCTAGCGAGGGGTTTTCATGTGACAACAGATAGAGAGCAAGGCATTTGCAAAAGTAAAAGGGTATGACAGAGCATGTCTGCTTAGGGTCTAGGTGAGTCTGGTGCGGGACCACACACAGTGCATGCTGGGAAGACACTGAAGTTGAACCCACAGGAAGACAAAACCCTTAGAAAGTTTGTCTGTCTTCAAAAAAGAAACGAAACGGAAGGGAAACATAAACTTCATTTTGAAGATGATGGTAAGCCACAGGGAGTCTTTTTTTTTTTTTTTTCATTTTTATTAATGTTTATTTTTTAAAGATTTTTTTCTAATGTTTGTGTATTTTTGAGACAGACAGAGAGACAGAGAGTGAGTGGAAGAGGGGCAGAAAGAGAGGGAGACACAGAATCCGAAGCAGGCTCCAGGCTCTGAGCTGTCAGCATAGACTCCATTGCAGGTTCACACAGACGTGGGGTTCGCACAGAGCCGGCCACAGGGGTGCAGGGCCCGAACCCAGGTACCGTGGGATCGTGACCTGAATCGAAGTCGGATGCTTAAGTGACTGAGCCCACCAGGCGCCTCAAGCCATTGGGGAGCCTTAAGCAAGTTAGCACTTTCTATATCGAAGACTATTTTGCTGAAGTAGCAAGAAGGACTCAGAGAGAGAAATGGGGGTAGACTCACTAGAGGCTGTGAGAATCTAAGGCTTTGCTTGACCCCATGGCTCCTTGAGGATGTTTCTACAGACCTCCGGCAGGGTAGGAGGAATAAAGATAATGCAGAATTCTTTTTCATTAATGAAAATCAGTGTGTTCAATTGAAAAGAATACACTTTGAAATTGTCATTTTATTTTTATTTTTAAAAAATAGTTTATTGTCAAATTGGTTTCCATGTAACACCCAGTGTTCATCCCCACAATTGCCCTCCTCCATTCCCATGACCCCCCTTCCCCTCCCCCCATCAGCCCTCAGTTTGTTCTCAGCATTCAAGAGTCTCCCATGGTTTGCCCCCCTCCCTCGCCCCACGATTTTCCCCTTTCTTCTCCCCCATGGCCCTCTGTTAAGTTCTTCCTAATCCTCCTATATGTGTAAACATATGGTAGCTGTCCCTCTCTGCTTGACTTATTTTGCTCAGCATAACACCCTCAAGTTCCATCCATGTTGCTACACATGGCCAGATTTCATTCTTTCTTATTGTCATGTAGTAGTCCATCGTATAGATAAACCACATCTTCTTGATCCATTCATCCGTGGATGGACACTTAGGCTCTTTCCATGATTTGGCTATTGTTGAGAGTGCTGCTATGAACATTGGGGTACATGCGCCCCTATGCATCAGCACTCCTGTATCCCTTGGGAAAATTCCTAGCAGTGCTACTGCTTGGTCCTAGGGGAGTTCTATTGTTAATTTTTTGAGGAACCTCCACACTGTTTTCCAGAGGGGCTGCACAAGTTTACATTCCCACCAGCCGTGTAGGAGGGTGCCCATTTCTCCACATCCTCGCCAGCATCTAGAGTCCTCTGATTTGCTCATTTTCCTGACTCTGACTGGCGTGAGGTGGTATCTCAGTGTGGTTTTGATTTGTATTTCCCTGATGAGGAGGGACGCTGAGCATCATTTCATGTGTCTGTTGGCCAATTGGATGTCCTCTTTGGTGAAGTGTCTGTTCATGTCTTCTGCCCATTTCTTCACTGGATTGTTTGTTTTTCGGGTGTGGAGTTTGGTGAGTTCCTGATAGATTTTGGATACTAGCCCTTTATCTGATATGTCATTTACAACTGTCTTTTCCCATTCTGTCGGTTGCCTATTAGTTTTATGGATTGTTTTCTTTGCCGTGCAGAAGCTTTTAATCTTGATGAGGTCCTGAAATTGTCATTTTAAACTTTTCCCCCCAGTTCTTTTTATTACCTGCTGTACAAAATGTTGGCAATAGTGAGTGATGTGCTTTTAAGATATTCTTATTTGGAAAAACAATATGACGCTGGTTGTATGTCATTAGTGACCCCTACACTGTTACAACACTTACAACCTAGGGGAATTGTTATGCATCCCTCAAATCACAAAGTTTACTCCCTCTGGTCTAAGGGAGAGTTGAAACATTGCTGAACTCGGGAATTGACAGCTGGGTTGCAAATAGGGGATAGATTTGAGAGGTATTTAGTACATAAAAGGAAAAGTCAATGATTGATCCTATATCAGGAGTAAGACTTCTACTTCAGTTATCTGGATTCTTTAATTGCAGCTATGAGTTTTTATTCCAAGCCCAAATAATGCAAATAATCCCCTCTTGTATCCATTTGTGTTTGCATACGTAGCTATTTCCTGCATTCAAACTATCATATTCTTTTTCCTTGTTGAATATAAATATTTTCATCTCTTGGATGGATAAGCAAAAAAGTGGGATGTAAAGCCATGTTTACACATATCAACTGGCCCTATATTTTCTAAGAACACGACACATTTCTTTTTCATATATAATAGCATGTCATTTGATATAGATTTATGTAAACACTTGGGAAAGCAGAGCTTGGTTTACATTTTTGAATAATTTCTTTACTCTTTAAAGGAAGTATCTTTCAAAGATACATGGCCCAGGGGCCAATATTCATCTTTCAGATTTCAGTTTAAGTCAGCAGAGAGAAAGGTTGCTGCTGCTAAATCATCAGCTCTTATGAGGCTGTACTGGGATCATGAAGCTTTATTGGAGCAAATAGACAAATTTCTGCTCATGGACCCCCCTCGGCCCCCAGCTATCTAAACTAGTCCTCTGCAATGTCTTTGGTAAGGCAAGAAAGGAACCATACTCATTAATCATCATTATTATGAACCGGAAATCTAAATTGACATGAATTAATCTTCCATCTGAGGATGTCCCCACACTTGTCAATCATCTCTGATAGTTATAGATGCCAACCGTTTTTCTTTGTTTGTTCCTCATGACTGAAGATCAGGTAACTGAAACTTAAAATTCACTGTCTTGACTTCTACCCAGAGGGTCCCTGCAAAAATGTAAGACAACCCAGAAAATATTTACAGAAAAAAATAGAAACACATTTTTTCTTCTAAGTCAAATGGGGAATAACAACAATTGTGCGGCTGTCATGACCATGGCAATGAGAAAGTGAAGCTTAGTTCATGTTTGGGGCAACACTTGTGTGCTGGGCTGGAAATGGAGGACCATGATCAGAGACCACAAACATAAAAGAAAGAAAGCAGTGGGGAGACCCCAGGCAGATAAGACAAGGTCAATGCCAGTTAGAAGACAGAATTCATGAACTGTGGCAGGTAGCAGCTATCCAAAAGAGGCAGCCAACATGAGTGCTGGCTGTCAGCACAATCTAAGATGGGGAAATGGAGGGGGCTCAACAAGACAACTGAGACCAGAGGCCAGGAATCATCTTGCTTCAAGTGCCCAGGGCACAGAAAACTCTGTAGTCACTGAAAGAAATAAGAGATATTATACAGAGATTAGGGAAGGGATCCCAGGTCATGGAGTGGGGGAAGCGCAGCAAGGATTCTAGAAGTAGGAGAACTGGAAGCCCAAGATCAGTTTCAGAGATGAGTGTCTGGGTCTACTCCAGGGTTTTAACGGCCCCTTCAAATGAGTTTCCCAGCAGAGGCACTATAAACAGGTACCTATTTGTGCCCATTGATACGTCCAGGCACTTCTATAGGTACCTCCAGTGTCTATTCTTCATACCAAGTCACTGTCCCTTGATGTCATTGATTTGGATCTTTCACTTTGAAATCATTCTCACTTCCCTGCCTGACTCCTTTGATTTGATTCTTCCCTACCACACTCTACCTGGTTCCTCTTTCACCACCATCTCCTGCCACTAGACCCAAAGCTCCATGAGGCCAAGGATCATGTCTGCATTTTTAACTTTTCCCCCAGTGCCTGATGTGGTACATAGCAGAGTTCTTGGTACGCAGTAATATTCAAGGAACTTTACTGAATGGATGAATGCATTTTGACATTATTCTTTATAGGAGTATTTTTATCCCTACTAGAATAAAAACGAATATCATGTCTGTTGTCCCTTTACTTGGCACCATGGTGGCATGCACTCCTTATGTCAGAAGTCACCAGCCATGATGGCAATTTAACAGAGCTAAGATGATAGTGAACAAGATAGCAATTGCGTGAGTACATCAGAGATCCAAGGAACAAAATAGAGGTTCAGGGCAATAGCTGAGTAGAAGCAGATTGACCAGATCTTTCTCATTTAAGTAAGATCCAGAGATGATAGCGAGGTAGGTGTCCTTGATGAGTACTAACTGACTTCAGCTCTGGCACAAGGAGTTAGTAGGACAGACAACTTGTACAACTGAACAGATGTTGTCGTTTGGCTGGCCATACTGCTTAGGCAATGAGAGAAGAATATAAAGGAAATGAAATGACTGCTACCTTCTCCCTTACGCAGCCACCCATCCTCTGCTCCCACAGCTCCATACAACTATGAGCCTTCAATACAACAAGAAATGGCTCAAAACCCAATGCTACTACTACTGTACGAATCAGTCAAGTCCACAAAGATTTACTCAACACTTCTCAAATTCATGAGAGTCAAGTGCATGGAGTCAAGTGCCTAATTCCGGCATTGTGAGAATCTTCAGTGATGATTAGAGATAATGTCTCCTATCTTGACCTAATGGATTGTCAATCCAGAGGGTGTTCTTGAAACTGCAAATCTGACCATATCATCTCTTCTTTGTAATCCCTCAGTGACTGACCATCAGCCTCAAAATGAAGTATAAATTCCTGGCAAAAGCAGACCATGAACGTTGTCTCCCTCTATGTCCTTGCTTGCTGCCATGCCTCTCTTTCATGGCCTGCTAGCCTTCTTTTTATTTCTTGAAAATTCCAAGCTTGCTTTTCTCTAAGGGCATTGCCCCTGCTGTTTCTATGTCTAGAATCACCTTGCCTCATATCTTAGCATGAATGAGCCAGTGTCATTCTTTAGGTCACAACTCAAAGGTCACCTCTGCAGAGAGGCATTCTCTACTATCCTATCAATAGTAGTTTCTGTTACTAATTGTTTCATTCCATATCTTGTTTTTATTCTCTCCATTGTAGCTATCATTAGCTAAAATTTATTATTATTATTACTTACATTCACATGTGAAATTTAAAAACAAAACAGATAAACATAGGGGAAGGAAAGGAAAAATAAGAAAAAAAAAAAAAACAGAGGGAGACAAACCATAAGAGACTTTTAAAGAGAGGAAACAAACTGCAAGTTGCTGGAGGGGAGGTGGGTGGGCTAAATGGGGGATGGGCATTAAGTTGGGCATTTGTTGTGATGAGCACTGGGTGTCATATGTAAATGATGAATCACTTGTTTCTACTCCTGAAACCAGTAGTATGCTGTATGTTGACTAACTTGAATTTAAATAGATATTTTTTTAATCAAATAGATAAAATTATTATGTGGTAAATAGCATGTTCTTACCTGATAACTGGCTATCACTCATCCTTCTTTCCCTTCCTTTTGCTTCTTTCCTCTTTTTCTCACCTCCCTGTACCCTTCCTTCTCATCTTTTCCTTGCATTTCTCCCTCTATCAACATATTTTGAAACTACGGAACTCTGTTGTATGTCTAATTACTTTTGATACATATTTCTTGAGGAAGCACTCTTAGGATTTGCCCAGGATGTTCTATTTATTCTTCCCACATTTAACCAGCTCTATAACTGCTAAGCAGTGCTATCCTTGTTTTACAGATAAGGAAACACACTTAAAAGATTACTTGAGCTGCCCGAGCCAACCCAGCTAGCCCAATGGATTGAAGAATTCTGAGCAAGCCAAGGTCCCCCTCCATTTCACTCAGCTGCTGTTGGTAACAAAAGGCTGTGAAGGATTTGACACAAAAGCAAAAATGAACAAATATGAACAAGTGGGATTACTTTAATCAAACTAACAAGGTTCTGCACAGAGAAGGAAATCATCAACAAAATGAAAAGGCTACTTACTAAATGGGAGAAAATATTTGCAAACTGCATAATTGATAAAGGATTAATAACCAAAATATATAAAGAACTCATATGACTCAACTGCAAAAAAAAAAAAAAAAAAAAAAAAAAAAACAATTTTATTAAAAAGTGGACAGAGGATCTGAATATTTTTCCAAAGAAGACATATAAATGGCCAGCAGGTATATGAAAAGGTGCTCAACATCATTNTAATCAAACTAACAAGGTTCTGCACAGAGAAGGAAATCATCAACAAAATGAAAAGGCTACTTACTAAATGGGAGAAAATATTTGCAAACTGCATAAAAAAAAAAAAAAAAAAAAAAAAAAAAAAAAAAAAAAAAAAAAAAAAAAAAAAAAAAAAAAAAAAAAAAAAAAAAACAAAAACCAATTTTATTAAAAAGTGGACAGAGGATCTGAATATTTTTCCAAAGAAGACATATAAATGGCCAGCAGGTATATGAAAAGGTGCTCAACATCATTCATCATAAGGAAAACAGGAATTAAAACCACACTGGCATATCACTACACCCCTGTTAGAAATGCCATCGTCAAAGAGACAAGAGATAGCAAACGGTGAGAATGTGGAGAAACCCTTGTACATGGTTGTCAGGAATATAAATTGGTGCAGCCACTGGGGATAATGGTATGGAGTTTTCTCTAAATATGATCTATCAATCTCACTTCTGGATATATATTCAAAGGAAATGGAAACAGGATATCCAAGAAATATTTACACTCCCATGTTTATGGCAGCATTATTTACAATAGCCAAATTATGGAAACAACCTAAATGTCCATTACATATATATATATATATAAAATGAAAACCACATACCTTGGTTTGTGAGCATAATTCATTCCAGAAACATGCCTGTAATCCAAAGCACTTGTATGTCAAAACACATTTCCCTACATGAAATAATGGAAACTCAGACGATTTGTCCCACAACCCAAAAGTGTTCATATAAAAATGATTACAATGCTGCAATATAATACAAAATAATAAGAATATGCAAAATATAAAGAAAAATAAACAAATTAACCTGAACTGACCTTTGAAAACTTTCGTGGCCAGTGTGAGGGAGACAAGAGAAGGGAGGGTTATTGTGTAGAATGACTTTCACTATCACTAATGGAATCACTGCTATTTATCGGCTCAATGGAATCTTTTTTCTTTTCATGCAACTTTCACAAGGAACCTATCCAATGACACCTGCTTTTGCTTCCTCTTGAGGATTTTGTGGAAATGTGACATTGCATTGTCATTAAACAGATTCACCGCTCACACTGCGACAGCCTTATTTGGGTGGTGCTTTTCTACAAATCTTCTGCTGTTTCCCACATTTGCACATCTCCCTATCTCATTTGAAGTGAGGGATTCTTCCACCTTTTTCTCCTCCTCCTCTGCAGACAAGATGCAGATGCAGACTTCTTATAAAATCTTGCAATTTCAGCCATTCACATACCTCATTCATACTTCTTGATGATTTCCCTCTTAATGTACACCATAATCATCTCCTTCTTCTTAGCACTTACCTTTTCAACCTTTCTCTGCATAGGGGCCATTGTATACACTCGCATGGATGTTGACTGTAGTACAGTATTAATAAACTCATGTCATATACTGTATTTGATGTAAATGGCAATAAGGCAGCAGAAGAAAGGGTCTATATCTGCAGGCAGGCTCACCTAGAGTGAAGCAAAAAGATTCCTAAGCTTACTCTTATATGGAAAAACAAAGGATGGTCCATAGGTGCTTTGAAGTGACAAAAAATACACCAGTGTCAGTTGTGGGCACCTTCCAACATTATGAAAAGTCACTGATTTCTGCCAAACACTGTGGCCTGAGAGTGAGCATCTGAGCATGGGAGTCAGTCACCTACAATCCCACAGTGAGAGAGAGAAAAACCATTGGCTCTCTTTGATATATGCGTGCTTTGGATTACAAGCATATTCCTGGAATGAATTATGCTCACAAACCAAGGTTCTACTGTGTGTGTATATGTATATGTATATAATGTGTGTGTATATATTTATATATAATGTATATATAATCTGTGTATACATATAATGCATACATATGTAATGTGTATATGTATATAATGGAACATTTATCAGCTATGAGAAAGAAGGAAAAATCCTACTGTTTTTGGCAACATGGATGGACCTTTAAGGCATTATGGTAAGTGAGGTAAATCAGACAGAGAAAGATAAATACTTCATGGTCTCACATGTGGAATAAAAACCAACACAGAACAGGGGCACATGGGTGGATCAGTTGGTTAAGCATCTGATTCTTGATTTCTGCTCAGGTCATGACTTCACAGTCTTGAGATCCAGCCCTATGTCAGTCTCCACACTGAGCATGGAGCCTGCTTAAGATTCTCACTCCCTTTGTCTCTGCCCCTCTTCCCTTCTTGTGCTCTCTCTCAAAATAAATATAAATAAATAAATAAATAAATAAATAAATGTCAAAAATACAGAACAAAACAAGGCAAACTTATAGAAACAGAAGACAGAAAAGTAGTTACCAGAGGCTGGGCAGGGGTGAAGGGAATAGAAGTTGATAAAAGGTTACAGACTTTCAACTATAAGGTGAATAAGTTCTGACGATTTAATACAGAACATGGTGACTATAGTTGACTGCACTGTATTTAAAAAGAAAAGACTGAGACTATGTGTCACAAAGTTACACAATATCCACCCCCCCCCTCCCAGATTTTAGCATCACTCCTGAGATTACTTCCTTCCAGGAAACACAGAAACCTCTGGAGAACCCTGGCATTGTATCAACATCTCACCCTTGTTCTTATTCACCAGGATGAAGTCCTAATAGTTCCAGGTGAACTCATTCAAAGCAAATGGCCACACATGAAAGTTAGTCCAGAAGAAATTGATTCACTAGAACTTCCTGACTTCTTAGTAGGGACTAACTCAGTTAAATACTCAGCATTAATGGCTGTCTCACAGCGTACCAGAAAGAGGTATGTGCACACTGGTTTCTCCAGGAGTGCAAAAGTGGATGGCCAGTGCTCTCTAGTTTTTAACAATTGTTTTCCACAGTGAGCAAAATCGCTTTGAAGTCTATGGAAACCAACTAGAAACATTACAAGGAAGAATGGATGTTTCCTGTAAAATAGAAAGACACATCTTCCGCTATTAATGTGGGTACACTAAAAGCATCTCTTTTTTCCTACTGTGTTGGAAATTTATTGAATAAAATATATTGTACTGAATGCAGTATAATCAGCCTTACCTCATTTCTTAAGAACAATGCTGTTATTTTTTTTTCTTTTTGAGCGTTCCAAATGGTTCTTCAATATTTAAAGTGATGTATAATCATCTATGAAATCAACTGTGGGCTCTCAGGACATAATAAACAAAAGAAAATGCTGGGAATATTCATCATTTCAAGTATCCATATTATCCAATTTATTTCAGGGTGTACCATTGCTTTTCAATTTTTCATTTTTGCTATCAGAATGTAGGCTAGCCTTAAGCATAATTCTGGCTTACATGTTAAATAGTTTATCATGAAGAATTATTATTTTATTTTTAGTGTGATTTAGCATCAAGATGATCTTATTGAGCTTACTATTTTAAGCCAACTATATTTTATTTGGAGGATTACAGTTTGGCTCTTCATTTTCCTCAGGAATATATTTGTTGAGCACATGGCTCTGTAAAACAGTAGAAAGTGTAATGTACTTGCAACAGATTCTTTGAATGTATACAAAGACCAGAAACAGAAAAGAGTAGAGAGGACAATTAGATTGGTTGGGTTTCTAGAATTTGAGATCTGAAAGCAAATTTAGACTTATTTAATTGGAAGCTATTGTTTTGTTGATGAGTTAACAGGCTCAGATTAGTTAAGTAAGATTCATTGGGTCCCACAGTGGCTTGTCAATGGCTGTATGACTCATCTAAGACCTGGATCCTTCCAGATAATCTAAGTGGCATCCAGACATGCCTTTCTGATAAATGATGGACCCCTAGAACTGTGTCATCTCTCTGCCCCTGCTTAGAATTTCATCAATTCATTCACCTGATAACCAACCCTCATTACTGGAATTTCTTCCATAAGATAATCTGATTCTCTTATCATGTAAACCACTGGTCCAAGTTCTGGCCTCTAGAAAATCAAAGTTTCATCCATGTATCTATTGACGTTATTTCCTTATTTAAAGAGAGATCTCATGTCCCATATGTTCAAGGAACTATTTATTCACCACTTTTGTGATTATTTTTAGCGGGAATTGTCTTCACATCCCATCCCAAACTCCCAAAAGTCACCCAAGAGGGTAAAAACAATACCCAGTCACTCCAATCATGCCTTCTCTTTTAGACCTGCTTGACTCAGAACAGATAAGTTCTATTCCATTAGAAAAAAATAAAAATTCCATTTCCCTGTAGGTCAAAGACTGAGTTTCCATAATGCCGCCTGTTACCAGGGAGGCAGAGGAGAGTAACTGTGGGATTCAGGATTGTGAAGCCTGGTGGTTTTTTTTAACGTTTTAATTATTTCTGAGAGAGAGAGGCAGCATGAGTAGGAGAGGGTCAGAGAGAGAGGGAGATACAGAATGTGAAGCAAAGCCCAGTGTTTTAAAATACCTTTTGCATGTCCTTCAAACAATTTCACTTCTACTTGAGGCATTCAGGCACCACAAAGGTATATCCTGATTCTTATGGACTCTTCATAGTATCTCCAGTAATTTAAGAAATCCATCACTTAGAGTTGCAATGATCAGAGTTTCAAGACCCAAAGAACATGGAATATATAAACATGAAGCTCTGGACAATCACCACTACAAGTAACTCAGTGTAGGATGGTAATAAAAACTACCATTTATGAGATATTTTATAAGTTATCTCTTTTGGTCTTCACAACAACCTACATTAAGAGAATAAACAGGCTTCAAAAGGATAAATAACTCACAGAAGATAATGTATGGCAGAATTATAATTCCAAACAAGGTATCTGCTGCCCGATCTTATGTTATAATGTCTATAAAAAGGAAATAACAAATAACAGCCCTAATTGAGGGAAGAGAATGTGGTCAGTGGCAGGTGGATATTCAAGGGGGAGTTCATGAAGAAATAAAGAGCAGCAGAAAGGCCATGAGAATAGCATCTATGTCAGGTACTAAGATAATTTTCAGTAACCTAAGCTTTAGCTATTTCAGTAGAACATCATGGGAAAGGATGTGGTTTTAAGATCAAGTTTCGTTGGATCCTTAGCTTGGTTCCACCATCTATTGGGTGAAGTGTCTTGGATAAATTATTTAACTTTTATGTGGCTTGGATTTTTCACCTGTGAAGCGGGAGCATAAAAGTGTCATGTGTAATGAAATAATCTAAGTATGTGGCTAGTATAATGTAGGTTAGAAGCAAATATTAGCTTCTATTACTTACTCATATTCTATTCACCTAGGCACAAAACAAAACTTTTTTCTCCCTTTATTCTTCCTTCTGTTTCAGAAATCCATCATGTTTTCTCCCTTCATTTCTTCCTCTAACTGCTGAGTGGCTGTTAAGTATAATGTGCTGTACAGATAATGGAGATGCAGGTATACATCCGATATCATATAGCCCTAGGTCTTAAGATACTTGCAGTCTAGGGCGAGAGAGAGGGGGAGGTTAGCAAAAACTGACAACAGGTTTCAGCAAGCTCCAAATAGAAGCTTTGGTGGTGAGAGAGTGTCCAATTTAATTTAGAATTATCAAGAAGACTTTCAGAGGGAGAAACCCTTGAGTGGGTTTTGAAAGAACGAATAGGATTTTTCCATGTAGACAAGGGTGCTTACAAAAAAGAGAGTTTTGTTCATAGTCATGGAATCTTAGAACGACATAGCAGGTTTCAGCAGATGGGAGATTGATTAGATAAAGTTGAAGCACAAAGTAAAAGTGGTGGGGCGCTGTAGGACACAAAGCAGGACCTCAGCTTGCACCAAGCCTGGGGCCAGTGGGATGGTAAGCTGAGATGGTCATTAAGTGTCCCCCACCCCCGTCTGCATAGACATTGCATCCTGGGCATCCAAACACACACTCAGTGCTTGGTGTTTGATTTTCCAAATAGTCTTTTGAATCTCACAACATGAATAAATTTTGGAAGTCAAGGTTTTATTTCCAAATGTTCTTATAATTTTGAGGTTTCATAAATACCAAAAGACTCAGGACATAAAATATACATTGGACTTAATAGACTGAATAAAAACCATTTGATAAAAAAGAAGAGTTACTACTCTCATCCTAAATTTGGTAAAACTCCACAGGCAGGAAAGTGGGTGGTAAAGTATGAAGAGAAGCAAAAACTTAGATGTTGGTGAAGTCCTTAAAAGAGATGTGAGCCCCAATTCTTCCTATCTTTTGGCCTGTGAGAGAGGCAAGATTGTGGGACTGCAAAATCTAGAATACAGGAACATATTTGAGGATCTAATGACCAAACGCCACAAGTTTCATTGCCCTTACCAACTTGTGAAGGGTAAGATTGGCTCCAAATCCCACAAAATTTCCTTGCAGAGCCTGGCAGAACTATAGTCAAGAATGTGGGTGGTGTGTGGGGAAATAGTCTGAGCCGGATTCTTAAATTTTCTAGCTGCAGAATGTCAGAGGATGGAACGTTTACATGTATCATGTCCTTAGGAAGGGGGCCAGAGTTAAGTGAAAGACTGCAAATTGGCTGAGTGCCCTCAGAGAAAGGAGGAGAGGGTTAAAAAACACTATGGACCAATGACTGGAGACCAGGAAGGACATGGGTCACAAATAAAATAAGCCTATAGTAGAGTGGATAGATTTCAACAAACAAGGACATGAGACCCTACACTCATATGATTGGCATGGCCCAATTGCCTAAAGCTTGAAGTAAAAATCACCCCAGAGATAAGATTAATGGCAGGTGGAAAGCCCTAAGTTGACTGAGAAGAAAATGTTTCTTTATCCTGAACTGATTAGGTTAAGTTTTTCTCCATGGGGTAGGTGGAAAAAGAGTATCAAGATAGAAATTAGCTTCACTTATTGGCAATAATCTTAATATATTTTGCTCACTCTCCCCTTTTGATATCACTGAAGATGTAGAAGTAACAGAAGAGAAATGACTATGGCAATAGTGGAAAGGAAGACCTGGGTGAGGAGCTATGCTAAACAGTGTTTGGATGGATGGATGGATGGATGGATGGATGGATGGATGGATAGATGCATGGATGGATGGATGAAGAATCGAAAAGAAAACTTCTTACCATGTTAGAAGCTATTTTTACTGTAGTTTTCCTAAGAACTTATGTAAAAATATTTAGTGTGTACAAAAAATATTTGCCTAAAACACTTCTCATTATATGCACATAATCAAGCCTAGCCATCTCTTTTAACAGTGTCTGAGCTTCTGACAGCAGCAGAATTTATCCTGGGTAAATTTGCATCGTTCTCCTTTGGTATGTTGCCTTTTCTTTGTTGTCTTTCTTTGTGTGTACCTCTGGTGCAGGTTAATGGATGCTGAGCCCATCTCAGAACATAAAATCTGCAATGTCTTTATAACCTATCATGTGTAACTTGGCACGCCCCATCTTAAAAACATTAAGCAGCCTATATTATGCTCATGTCAAGGGCAATTATTCCTCAGACTTTTTGTTTTATCACCAAAAGGACATTAGATTAGCAACAGCAGCCCTCACACAAATAAAATGAGGAACAGGAGACAGATAACCCGGTGTTGTTTCCTGAACCAAAATTGAACCTGGGCATTTGTAGCATTATTGTCAGATGCCAGACAGGATGAACATCTCTGCACAAAGTGGATTCAGCTGGAGACAAGGGCAGAGATGCTATTGAAACCTGAGCAAACTCTTCTCTGTGAATCCCCTTGGACTCCAGCTTCCTTTCCCCAAGTCTTCCCAGAAGAAGGATTTTCTACTGGACTCATCCCCTGACTGCATAGTCACTTGGGTCCTGACCTACTTTTCATTATCAGTATTTTTTCTTAAAAATCTTCCTTTTCTCCCTACTGAGCAATAGTAATCATTATTTCTCCCATATCATTCTCCTTGGACTCCCCTGGGCTCTGTTCCGAGCCATCACCTGCCCTTCAGGTAGGATTTGCATTAGTGCTAGTTCAGCACAATCCTTTCTTTGATTAATAACAAAAACAAGAAAACAACAATGGACAGACCTGTGACAAGATGTGTTACATGAGTGTCTCCAGGGTGGACTAAACAACCAGCGGGTGCTGAATACTGCGGGTGGGGGAAGGAGCCCTTTACCAGGAACTGGGGAAAGCTGAAAGACACTGGAGAACTGAAATTAAAGCAGGAAGAAAGAGTAAATAGACAAGCCATTTGTCCGCTAATGCCTTCACACCTCACCATGGGCCATGGGCTCCGTTCGTTTTTTTTCTTTTTTTTTTTTAGAGTTTTATTTTTTATGCAAAGAGAGAGGAGCAGAGAGAGAGAAAAAGAGAGAATCCCAAGCAGGTCCTGCATTGTCAACACAGAGCGGGATGCGGGGCTCCAACTCACAAAACATGAGATCATGACCTGAGCCAAAGCAAAGAACTGGATGCTTAACCAATTGAGCCACCCAGGTGCCCCAAGGCTCTGTTCATGCACATAGATAAGCAGTGGATTTGCTTCCAGCACTGTGAAGCCATCATGTTGCATCTGCTGTGTGACAACCATATCCAAGTGAGCTAAAGCTGAGAGAAGCTTTTAAAAGAAGGTATTTTTAAATATTAAAAAGGAAACGCATTTTGGGTTTATCTAATATTAAAAGTCTTGGAGAGCGGGAGCTCCAGCATGCTATAAGGTGGTACCTCTCAAACTATCTATGAGAGAGAACTCGTTTTGTCTTGTTCTTCTTCCCATTTGTTTCTGTAGAATACCACACAAATGAGAGGAGGGTTCTGATCACATGCTTGGCTCTCACAGGACTATGACATTGCTCTAAATGTTTCTAAATATTTTCTTCTAATTTCAGGACTTATCTCCTTGCTGACCAGAAACCAATGTTAAGAGGCTGGCCCAGGTCCATGGACCCCTTCTGTTCTTCTTTGCTGCCTGGCTCCACACCCTCACCTGCTCATGGAGATGAGCGTGCCTCCCCTCCAAGCACTCATCGTGGACACACGTGCAACCTCCATCCTCCAATGAGGTGTGAGCAACCAGCATGGCTGGTCTTCCCATTTCACAGATGAGGATATGGAAAGTCAGGGAGAATAAGCCACTTGGTGGATAATCACACAGTCAGTTAGTAGCAGATACAGGACCCCCTCCAGCCTTAGGCAAAGCCCGCTGTACATGCAGTAAGATTTGATGTTAAGTGATGCTCCACAAAAAAAAGACATTATAGGGAAATGCATTTGCTTAATGCTGCTTACTCCCATCTCTTCTTGGGCATCATGATACTCTTAAAGCAACAAACACAAAGTTCCAGGAAAAGATACTTGTTTGAATTTTGTTTCCCAGATATGTTTCATTGGAAACATTTAATAATATGCAAACTGTGGAAAAGGTCCTGCCACCTATATGTCTAGTTGATAAATGGCCATTACTACCTGAGATTTCCCAGTGAGATCTACAGGTCCCCTTGAAGAGTCAAATGAACCACAAAACATTGCATTTCACTGGTCTACTTTCTTTTTTTTTTAATTTTTAATGTTTTATTTATTTCTGAGAGAGAGAGGGAGAGAAAGAGAGAGAGGGAGGGAGAGAGAGAGACAGCATGAACAGAGGAGGGTCAGAGAGAGAGGGGGTGATACAGAATTTGAAACAGGCTCCAGGCTCTGAGCTAGCTGTCAGCACAGAGCTCGACGCAGGGCTCGAACCCACCAGCTGTGAGATCATGACCTGAGCTGAAGTCAGACACTTAACCAACTGAGCCACCCAGGCTCCCCTTCACTAGTCTACTCTCTAATCATATCATAGAGACAAAAATGTGTGATAATTAGGTATTATCCAAAAGTGCTTAGAAAAACACAAATCTTGAGATGTATCTTGATCTGAAAATCAACTGAGGCTCACTGGGTTGAGGGGCCATGGGATCTTGGTGAAGCTATGCACTTTCTCTGTAGCCCCAGTGTTCCCTAGAGTTGATACACATGTGTATGCATGTGTGTGTGTGTGTGAAAAGACTATTAGACTAACAAATACACCCACTGTGCACGTGGTCCCTGGGATCTTTTGCAAAGCTGTGAATAAGGCTTCTGCCTATTGCCTGCAGGTCTAACAGAACACTACTCTCATGTACCAGCCTGGGAACAGCACTTAAAATAGGAGATGCTAATAAAAAAAAAGGGGGGGGGGAACAAGTTGTGTCAAGGGAGGTTTCAAGTTCAAGCCTATTGGAAAAAGCATAAATGTTGCAGAGGTATATTGCTAATTCTCCCTGTGCAAGGCAGAGCTCCAGGAGTGAAGTTGCAGAGAACCCCAGCTCCTTTAGTTGAGATCCTCTGAAGCTTTTACACCTCAGCGACGCTTTTCCCAGGATGCTTCCACCTGAGGACTGAGCGTGGATAGCCCTGGAGCCAAGCCATTCCTGCCCAACATGACACCATCCCCTCCCGGCAATCCTTTTTCTAGTACTTTCCATGAGACTGGAGAAAATACTTTCAATGCTGCACTTTAATCCCCCTCTTTCCCTCTCTCCATTCAAGGGTTCCATAACTACCCGGCTCTCTCTGCAAAATCCTGCCGAATCTCTCTTTTGTCCATAGCAGACATTTCCCCAAAGAATGTCTTGTGTACTTAATTCTGTCTCTTGAACTGCTGGTACTTGGTCATGGTTTGGAAAGGTAGGTGACGAAATGGAGTTTGGGGCCTGGATTACTCACTGCTTAACTAGACAGAAGGACCCACTTCTGAGTATTATGTGCATTGCGGGTAGTCCCTTTCCAGCTCCAAACTGTGGAACCAGACAAGTTATGTGCTTCCAAAATACAATGGTGGAACAGGCATGGGATAGATGGTCCCATTCCAAAAGGGATAAATAGGAAAGAAGGAAAGGGTTACAGGTCCCAAATAAGTACAAATCCTAGCATGACAGATTCCATTGGACTGTAAGGCACAAGAATAATTCTCTTTGGTTTCATGCTCTGTTCTTCAGGCCCACTGGGGTGGCAATGTCAGCTTGTCACTGCCCACGCATGGCTCTCAGTGGGGACCCCACCCATTCTGCAGCCCTCCTGGGCAGAGTTTGCATCCATATGTCTTTGATTGGAGGCCCTCTGGTCTATTAGAACCAAGCCAGTGGCCCCAATGATCTCTGAATTGCATTCAAATCCCTTCTTCCCTTGTCTTGAAGAATAGCACATGTTCACAACTAAATAACTCTGTGGTCTGGACCTATAGGATCAAAGAAATTTGACAATCTTCCTTGATTTTGTCCCATCTCTATCCCCTTCAGTTTCAACTGGCAATGTTCCTCCTCAGGCCACTGGGCTATTGTGGTTCACACTCACACTAACCTCTTTATCAAGCTACTTGGATACATTGTTGGTGTTCTCTGCAATGTGGACAGGCTGAGCATTTTCTGAATCTTTACATTCTGGTTATTTTTGCTTAATGGTTACTTTCTCTAATTACTTCTTCAAATGAATACTACTCAACCTTAGAAAAGAAGAAAATCCTGTCATTTGTGACGACATGGATGGGCCTGGAGAACATTATGCTAGGTGAAATACTTTAGACACAGAAAGATAAATACTACAGGATCTCACTTATATGTGGAGTCTAAAATAATCAAATGCATAGGAACATAGAAAGAATGAAGGTTACCAGAGGCTGGGGGAAGAGGTAATGAAAAATGTTTCTCAAAAGATACAAAGTATCAGTTAAGCAGGATGAATAAGTTCCGGAGAACCGTGTAAGGCAATGTGACTATAGCTGACACATACTTGAAAGTTGCTAAGAGGGTAGATCTTGGGTCCAAGAGCAGACACAGTAGAGGAGAAAATGCAAGATTTAATAATCATGGTAGAATGTTCCAGACAAAAACACTCAGTGAAAGCTTATTAGTTTTGCTAAATAAAAGCCCTAGTTGGGAAAATCAGGGGCCCTGTAAAATGGAATGGGGACATTTGTATAGATACTCCTAAGGATATCAGCTCTACAGACTCACCTGGACTACCAGAGCCTTCCAGGCTAGCACAGCCTTCCTTAGTTAGAGCAAACACTTCCCTTGGGCAGGAAGACTTTCCTGGGACTTTCCCCAACAAAGCAATAAGTTCTCCCTTCTAGAGCCACATGCTTCTGCTCTTTTGGATGATTGACCAATAACTATGGATAAATCTCACCATATCAGGCCTGGCTGGGGATTTGTTGGGCTTGATAGAAATAAAACACTATACCCTGAAGGAGCTATAAGCATCACCTAGCATGCACTGGCAGGAGCCAGGGGAGTATTCCTGGAATTGGATTTTAAGAGTGTTTGATCAAGCAGATTGGAACATAAGGCTGGGGAAGCAATAATTCACTGACTAGAAGCAGCTTTTCATGACAAGAGATTTAGCACCTTGATAAGACCCTAGAACCAGAATAGGGCAGATTCACTGTAAGGATGGATCTCAGAAGCCAGGGGGAAGTGATACCCCATGCTGAACAAAGTAAGATTTCCTGAGTTGCTGTAACTAACAGTGAAGGAAAGAATAAAGAGGCTGAGAAAATCAGGCACAGTGGAATGGTTGTGTCACATGAAGCAGGAAGATCCACTAGAAGAACATATTCCATGGAGGGCCCATTCAGTCCCATTCATCAAAGCCATCAAGGCCATGCTTATGACAGAGGCAGTGGTCTTCCTAAGAATTTCCATGATGACTCTCCTCTAAAGGGCAAGGTGAATTGCAGAATGGTCTTCACAGAGCTGGGTTCATCAGTATTCATGGGGATCATGGAACCCTCCAGAAATAGAGGCCAGGTGGCATTACTTAACCTCCATTAGTGGTGGGGTGGGAAGGGCTGCAGTTTCCATTACAACCCAGGAGCATGGGGAGCTTGACCCCAGAGGCAGCTTTGGTCTCAGTTCATACAATACTGTGTCCTTGGGGACAAAATAGATTGCTGATAAAGGAAACTCCTCCCATCTACTCTCAAAAGAAGACAAGAATGAAGGCACATGAGGCTGTGGACAGTAGCTCCAATACAGGAAAAAAAAAAAAAAAAACTAAACCAAACCAAACCAAAACAAAACTGTCATGGATACTTGTTCACTTCCCAGAGCCAAGGCAATTTTTAGGTCTGGAATTCACTGACTTGGAAGGAGGGAGTCTGCAATAACATGGTGGGAGGACTTGTCCACAGTAGAGGTGCCTCTAGTCCTTCCCCAAAAAAGGTCTGTGGTCATTTATTCAGGCTGTTCAAGAGGAATCACCATCATTTTGACATAAAGTGTACATAAAGTCAGAGATAACACTGACACCTGGAAAGACATCATGGCCTCCCAGTTAGAATGTAGGTATATGGGAACCAGGTAAGTAAAGTCATAGCTACAATCCAGCATAAAGTGAATTGACTGGGTGTATGCCCCCTCTTGGTAGTAATGTCCCAAGTTTTTTGTTTAATTGGCAATGACCTATTAGGTAGTGGGGTAAATCCCACATTGGGTATTTAGCCTCCAGGGTAAAATCTGTCATAGAAAGGCCAAGAGAACACATGTAGGAATGCTTCTTTGCCCCATATATTGGACAACGTGGAACACTGCGGTCTTCGAGTGAGCCTGAAGCAGAAAACGTGTCTGTGGTAGACCTGGTCGGTTCTAAGCAGCTTTGCAACTATAGTGTTGGAGATGGTGATGATGGGAAAAGATGGAGTATGGGAAGCCACAGTGGGAGAATCAAGCCCTACAGACCTAGAGCAAGGACATGTCATCCATGGTAGAGAATTCTAATACAATCAACAATTAACTCCTGACATGTTACTGGATACCAGTAGATATGGAGCACTTGAGTATGGGGAGAAAGTCACCATACATTCAGACTATCTATTAGGAGATGATTCTATTTGGCTTGCCAGTAAAAATTTTGGACAACCTATGACTATGGGATTTGGTATCGATCCATTGTAAACTGAAAATTATACATCAGGCTAAGACCAAGGAAGATCAAATGGCACCAACAGCTGCATGGTCAAATGGCCCAGACCCATTGTCACACAGCACTTATTATTGTGTGTGTGTGTGAGAGAGAGAAGGTAGCATATGACCACCTGAGAGAAGAGAGAACTTCCCAAGCTCAGTTGACATATATGTCAGCCTGGGATGTGCATGAAAATCAAAAACAAATGGTGGTTACATTAAAGTTACACTAAGGTGTGGCATTAGAGAATTGTAGAGAAGGAAATATTTCTCAATGGATAGAAGTGCTGAACCTGATTATCATTTTTTAATTTTTTTAAATGTTATATTTATTTCTGAGAGAGAGAGAGACAGACAGCATGAGCAGGGGAGGGTCAGAGAGAGAGGGAGACACAGAATCCGAAACAGGCTTCAGGCTCTGAGCTGGCTGTCAGCACAGAGCCTGACGCGGGGCTCGAACCCACGAACTGTGAGATCATGACTTGAGCCGAAGTCGGATGCTCAACCGACTGAGCCACCCAGGCAGCCCATGAACCTGATTATCTTGTTTGTATGCAAGAATAGCCTAACATGAAAACATATACAGATTTCTGGGCAGTGGCTAATGGTATCGTGGCTGGAAATCTGGAAGGAAAAGCAATTAGCTTGATGAAATGTTAGAATGGCTTAGTGAAGACACTTGTGGCACCTGCCTGAAAAAAATTCTCTGGAAGCTTGGGGTGACATTATTCGGAATAGAGAACTGGCATAAATCAGAAACCTCTGTGTTGTATTTATAATCATAAGGGAAGTTGGGTTCAAGAGCCAAGAGATGGAAGCAAGAATGGTCTAGATATCCCGTGGGGCACTTTGTGTTCTCATGGATTTCTTGCAAAATCCAAAAGAGGCGCACTTCTTCTAGGGAACTATACATGGTTGTCATTGAACTACAAGCTATGGTGGCTTCTTGGGATCGTTGTATTCCTTGGGTCCAAACCCTGCCGGTGAGAAAATGGGTCACCATCTTGCCAAGTTAATTGATTCTAACCAGCAGGAAGCAGTGGAGCTATTTTCTGCCAATATGTGAAGACAGAATTTATAGAACCCACTTGATCAATGGAGGAGCATCTTGGTAACTCCGTGCGTGACTGTTAACCATTACGTGGACATGTGCCGACACCCTGGCCTGAAGAAAGGGGTCGTTACAAAGGGCTCAACTCAGCAGGAATGAAGGTTTGAGTTATGTCACCAGCTAAGTTAGCAAGATATGCAGAAGTGGTTGCTGAGGGAGGGGAGGATTTAGGATAACACAAGAAGACAGTGAGAACCATTTGAAACCCTGAAACCCTGTCACCAACTGTGACAATAGCAGCTATTGTTTATCTCAGTAAGCTTCCTTTTTTTACTTTTTATTTAAATTTTTGTTAGTTAACATATAGTGTATTTTAGTATCAGGTGTACAATACAGTGATTCAACACTTCTATACAACACCCGATGCTCATCACAAGGCACTCCTTAATCTCCATCACCTATTTAACTCATCTTCCCATGCACCTCCCTTCTGGTAACATCAGTTTGTTCTCTATTATTTAAAGTCTGTTTCTCGATTTGCCTCTCTCTGTCTCTCTCTGTCTCTCTCTCTCTTTGGCCTTTGCTCATTTGTTTTGTTTTTTAAATTCCACATATGAGTGAAATCATATGGTATTTGTCTTTCTCTGACTTATTTTGCTTAGCCTAGTGCTCTCTAAATATATCCATGTCATTGAAAATGGCAAGATTTCATTCTTTTTTTTTTTAATAGCTGAGTAACATTCCAGTGTGTGTGTGTGTGTGTGTGTGTGTGTGTGTATCTCATATCTTTATGCATTCATCAATCAATGGACATGGGCTGTTTCCATAATTTGTAGAAATAATTTTTCCATATTGTAGCTAATGCTGCTGTAAACTCGAGGTACATGTATCCCTTTGAATTAGTATTTTTGAATTTTTGGATAAATACCTCGGAGAGTAATTTCTGGGTCATAGCGCAGTTCTATTTTTTCCTCAAAAAGGAACCTTCATACTGTTTCCCACAGTGGCTGCACCAGTTTTCATTCCCACCAACGATACAAGAGGGTTCCCCTTTCTCTGCATCCTTGTCAACACCTGTCGTTATTTCTTGTATTGCCATTCTGGCTGGTGTGAGGAGGTATCTCATTGTCACATTGATTTGAATTTCCCTGATTATCAGTGAGGTTGAGCATTTTTTCAATGCCATCCTTATGTCTATTCATGTCTTCCACTCATTTTTTAATGGGATAATTCATTTGGGGAGTGTTGCGCCTAATAAATCTTTATATATTTAGATATTAGCCCTTTTGTTAGTCTTCTTTCAGAAGGAGAGGCTCTTGTGCATCATGTAGGGGCTGTTCCACACACACGGATGAGGATGTGGATGCAGTTCAACTCTCCCTTCATGAGAAGAACTATGGCGAGGTATCTAGTAAGCTGGCAAGCTTTCATCAGTGCCACGACTGCAGGATCCATTGCTGACTTCATAGTGAAGCCAAACTCTCTCAGCTAACTCGCAGCTCACGGTGGTGTATGTCAGGGCTGCTCTTGTAGACATTTCTGGCCCCGAATGGGACTTCTCTAGTAGGAAATCTTTGCTCTGTGGCTCCCCTCACCCAAGACAAGACTTTGTCAGTGCTATCCTTCTGTATGAGGGGCCTCCTACCCCACCTTCCTTCCTTCTCTCCTTTCCCAGGTGCCAAAATTGCATCACCACCTGTGGTCCTTCCTCACCAGCTCTTACTCCATTTCCATTTCAGTTGTCAATATATCTCTTTCCTTGAATATTTTGATTTACTCTTGTTTCCCCCAAATATTTTGTTACAGACACTTTATTGTTATTTTTAGAGGAGGGAACTGAGTCTCAAAAATGTTGTAGAACATCTAAGATTAACTCCTGACATGTTAGAGGACATCAGTAGAGATGGAACATGAGCATGGAGCACCAAGCAACCATACCTTCAGACTACGTCTTAAGTAAAATAATCTAATAATAATAAAAAAAAAAAACCTTGTTGATTACACCCAGCACTCCCTTACAAGCACAGTATTGTGATAGAAAATGTGGCTAATACTGGGGTCCAACAGGAAGTTAAGAATGGCTTCCAAGAAATACTACATGGCAATGAGGAACAATGAAATCTGGCCATGTGTAGCAACACGGATGGACCTTGAGGGTGTTATGCTGAGCGAAATAAGTCAGGCAGAGAAGGACAAATATATGTTTGCACGTATAGGAGGATCAGGAGGAACTTGACGGAGGAACAAGGGGGATAAGAAGGGGGAAATGGTGGGGGAAAGGGAGAGAGGCAAACCATGAGAGACTCTTGAATGCTGACAGAAACTGAGGACTGATGGATGTGGGGGGGAGGGGGGAGGGGCATGGAGGAGGGCACTTTGGGGATGAGCACTGAGTGTTATGTGGAAACTAATTTGACAATAAACTATTTGTAAAAAAAAAAAAAGATATTTATTTTAAATTCTCTAATTCCAAAAAAAAAAAAAAAAAAAGATTGGCTTCCAAGAGTAAGTGAGCTGTTGACTTGAGTAAGCCACTACAAGTCTGCAGTTACAAAGATCTGGCTTCAGTGTTTTGGTGCACCTTGAGACAGAAGGATTTGGGGTTGTTCAGCCAAGTCATGTGTGCTTTGGGAACTTAGCATTCTGAGGATTCCCTTATCCTGTGTGTTCTCATCATGCTCTGCACTGCCTCTGGCACACACCATGCAGGCAAGGGTAAAACTACTTGTTTTGCTTATTTACTTGCCCATTCCTACCACTGGAGAGAGAGAAGAGAGAAATCTACTTATTCACTAATCTACATTTAGAAAAGACTTCTCATATGCTGTCCCAGGAAGGGACAGTCATCTTTAATATTAACTATCATCCTATGTGAAATGACACTGAATGAAATTCAGCCTCTTCAAGGTTGTGTTCTCAAAGCTCTATGTAACATGGATACTTGGCAGATTCCAGTCAATTTTGTTGAAAGAGCCACCTGATCCAAACAGCCTAGTTCACCACTGTACCTCCATTCCAGCAGCCTCAAGCAAGGAATTCTCAAATATATAAGGAAATGGCAAAATGCTTGTTCTTGCCTTTCCTTTTTCTTTCCTCTGGTTCAAGCAGTCCTATATAGGAATCAATTACAAAGAGAATACATTTAATGACCTTCAAATAAATTTCAGGTGTGATACTAGGATTTTTCCAAACAACCCTGCTGGGTAGACAGTATTTCCTCATTCTATAAAGGAGATTCTGGTAAGTTCAAGAATTTCAAGGTTAGGGGCACCTGGGTGATTCAGTCAGTTAAGTGTCAGACTTTGGCTCAGGTCATGATCTTGCAGTTCGTGGGTTCGAGCCCCACATCGGACTCTTCAGATTCTGTGTCTCCCTCTCTCTCTCTGCCCCTCCTTATGTGTGCTCTGTCTCTCTCTCAAAAATAAATAAACATTAAAAAAAATTTTATTATTTTTTAAAATGTTTTATTTGCTTCTGAGAAGGAGAGAGACAGCATGAACAGGGGAGGGTCAGAGAGAGAGGAAGGTACAGAATCTGAAACAGTTTCCAGTCCCTGAGCTACCTGTCAGTACAGAGCCTGATGCAGGGCTCGAACCCATGAACCGTGAGATCATGACCTGAGCCAAAGTCGGACGCTCAACAGACTGAGCCACCCAGGTGCACCTAAAATTTTTTAAAAAATAATTTCAAGGTTAATCAAGGAAGAGACAGCCACAAAGTGCAGTAACACAGCTTTCTTGGGCCGAGTTGCATGAAAACAGTCCCTCCCAGAAAGATAACTTCTAGAAACAATAGCATAAAGCTACCAGGTAGAGAGGATGGGGTGCAGGACCTCCCTAGGGAGAAGAGGGAGTCACAGAGCGAGGTCACATGTCTAGGTCATGTCTCTTGTCCCTCAATAACAAGTGAGGAATGTCTGAGTCAAGATCTCCTAAAGGGGGGCAGCCACTGGGGTCCAGCTACAAAATTTGTCTTATCCATAGCTAGCAGGTTGAGTGCCATTTTGTTGGGGGCACATAAAGTACACAGGCTCTAGGTGGCTAAAAAATAAGTTTAATTGGACTATATATATATAGATATTTAATGTTTTATTTATTTCTAGGAGAGAGAGAGAGAGACAGCGTGAGCAGGGGAGGGTCCAAGAGAGAGGGAGTCACAGACTGAAACAGGCTCCAGGCCCTGAGCTGGCAGTCAGCACAGAGCCCGACGCGGGGCTCGAACCCACGAACCGCGAGATCATGACCTAAGTGAAAGTCGGACGCTTAACCGACTGAGCCACCCAGGTGCCCCTGGACCATATATTTTTTAATGAATGTGTAGTAATCTGAGTCTAGAGTAAGCAGGCTTTAGCCGTGTGGTCCTGACCTGCTATGAAAAAGATGAGACAGAGGCCATTTTAGGCTAATACACAGAGATTGTCTTTGGCCCATTGATGTAAGAGACTCAGAATGGCTTTTCCAAGATGTTGCAGCAAGGGCAAGATAAAACTAGAACACGAATCCAGATTAACATTTGTCATTCCATCAGGCAAGTAGTGTATATGTCACGCCTTACAAGAGTACATTTTCCTGGCACGCCAATCTTGCATTTTCAAGTATTAAAGGCAAAACTTCATCTCCAAAGTGTCATAAAGGAGAGAGTAAAACAAATTTTCAACGAGTAATCAGTCACCTTTCTCTCTGAAATGTCATTGTTAGAACACTGGATTGATAACGGAATCTGGCATGGGAGAGCGAGAAGGGAGGCTGAGGGGAGGCAGAGAGAAAGGGACGAAGAGATACCTGGAGGAAGGAGGGAAGGAGAGAGAGAGGAAAGAATGAAGCAAAAATGAGAAACAGAGGGGCGCCTGGGTGGCTTAGTCGGTTAAGCGTCCGACTTTCGCTTAGGTCATGATCTCGCTGTTCGTGGGTTCGAGCCCCGCGTCGGGCTCTGTGCTGACTGCCAGCTCAGAGCCTGGAGCCTATTTTAGAGTCTGTATTTCCCTCTCTCTCTGACCCTCCCCTGCTCACACTGTCTCTCTCTCTCCTAGAAATAAATAAAACATTAAGAAAAAAAAAAAAGGAGAAACAGAGATAAAGGCAGAGAGGGGCAAGAAAAGCAAAAAAAAAGTGATATATGTAAAACTTACCAATCTGAAACAGCGTAACCTTTGAAATCAGAGACACATTTTGAAATAACTTTTTAAAATGCTTTAAAAACTCATTCCGTAAAATGTATCCAATTTCTTTTCAGCACATTTTGTCTTTGCTGCACATTCGTTTTTCCCCTCTTTCTTTTCTGTTTACCTTTCACTTGGCCTTCATTTAAGTATGAGAATAAATGCAAACAAAGCCTATTTTTTGTCTACCCCAGAACAATGTGAGGAATATGAAATTCACTCATTGGTTACTTACAAAGGAAGAGTGAAGAGAGATTCTTTTTTTTTTCTTAAATGATTTATTGTCAAGTTGGTTTCCGTATAACACCCAGTGCTCATCCCCACAAGTGCCCTCCCCCATGCCCATCACCCCCTTCCCCTCCCCCCCACCAGCCCTCAGTTTGTTCTCAGCATTCAAGAGTCTCTCATGGTTTGCCTCCCTCCCTCTCCTCCACTATTTTTCCCCTTTTTCTCCCCCATGGTCCTCCATTAAGTTCCTCCTAATCCTCCTATAAGTTGAAGCTAGATTGTTAAAACACAGGTTGGCATAATCTGTTGAATCTGACCTACTGAGATCACTGTGCTCTGACCTCCCAAACCCTCCTTGCTTATTTCAATGCTTGATTCTCCTTCTTGTTCCTTCCTACACGGGCCCTGTTGGGATGCAAGAACGCTCACCTCTCATCACATGTGACACTGATCAGAGAACAGCAAAACTTGTCACCCATGACCATCTACCTGTTTGAAGGTATACACACATGCAGGAGAGCTTGAAAAAACCAACTGGAATTGGAGTTAGTAGAATAGGTGTTTCCTTTGCCTCTACGGCAAGTGATAGTGCCAAGTGATGCCATTCCTGCCCTGAGCTTCCGTTTTCCTAGTGTGAACACTGGAAAGAGAAGAAACTCATTATTACTTAAGTGCCTACAATGTGCCAAGAATGTAAAATGCACCATCACATTTACCCCTTAAAAGAGCCTTTGTGAATGAGAAAAACAAAGCAAGAAAAAAGCTCAGAAAGATACAGTATTGTGTCCAAGGCTACAGTGCAATTAAGTGACAGAACTCTGCCTTTAAATGCTATGTCTGACTGACTTCAAAGGTCGTAGACTCTAAGAGTCCACATGGTACTTTTCTTAGTTCTTGTTCCATGAGACAGGTAGTTCTGGTGGACATTTCAAACCTTACAAATCCAGAGCAGAACTCCAGCTTTCCCCCTTCAACACCTGCCCCAGACACTCCCATCTCCTCGGTTGGCACCTCCATATCCCTACTGAATCCCAAATCCTGGAATTGGTCTTTGCTTCTTTTCCATCATCACCTCCACTCCTTATTTAATCTGTCAGCTGATTTTTCAGACTCTAGTCCAAACACACTGTCCACCCAGCCATGTCCTCTACCGTCCACTCCCGGGTGAAGCCATATTCTTCTAGCCTGAATGGTAACCTCCTGCTGATCACCTGCTGTACACTTTAATGATTCCCCTTTAACCTCGACAATGATTGTAGAGATTTTAAAAAATTATATAAATTTACATCATTTTCTTGCTTGGACTCCTTCACTGGCTTCCAACTGAAAATAAACTCCAAGTTTTTATAATGACCTTCAGAGCTCAACATGTTCTAGGTTCTTTCCAGTTACTATGACCATAACATCTCACTCTGTTTCAGTGACCCAGACAACATGGCCTTTGTTTGTCTCAAACACTTCAAGGTCGCTTGTTTTTCATCCCCTTGATGCCAACTATCCCCTCTTCTTGGGATTATCTTCCTCTGTAGTCTTCACAAGGCTCTTCCCCCTTGATGACTCACTTGTCAGCCTCCCTGTGTCTTCTTCAGAGAGGCGCTCAGAGGCTGGTTCACTCTGCAGCAATATGAGTCAGTCCCTCACAACATTATAATTATCATCACCCTCTCATAGTTTCTTGTTTATTTATTTTTTAAATGTACTTATTCAATTAGCTCTGGCTTTCCTCACTAGAATGAGGAGGTGAGGAAAGGGCTTATCTACTCTCTTCACTGGTATTGTTTTTATTTTTATTTTTTAAAATTTTTATATCTTTATTTTAGTTTAGAGACAGACACAGAAAGTGAGTGGAGGGAGAGGCAGAGAGAGAGGGAGACACAGAATCTGAAGCAGGCTCCAGGCTCTGAGTTGTCAGCACAGAGCCCGATGCGGGGCTCGAATCCAGGAACTGTGAGATCATGACCTGAGCAGAAGCCTGACACTTAGCCGACTGAGCCACACAGACACCTCTTCGCTGGTATTTACGAATAGCACTTAGAACAGTGCCCAGCACATTAATAGTTTGACTTTACCTTAGTAACATTGTCTATGTGCATTTCCTATAAACTAGCAAGTCCACTCCCAGAGCTCTCCTAAAAAACTCATGTATACACCAGGAGACATTTATAAGAACATTCAAGCACCATTGCTCATAATACTAAAACCTTGGAAATAACTCAAACATGTGTATAAATCAAATGTGTGGTATAGCCATGCAATGGAATATTACATAGCAACAAAAGTAGCTGTGGGCAATCACAGGGATGGATCTTAAAAATAATAGGGGGGAAGAAAATAAATCAGAGGAGTAAATTCTGTATGTTTTATTTATATGATGTAAAAAACATAAACATCAAATAATTCACTTTTAAGGATACATAAATAGATTGTAAACCATTTTTTCAACGCAGTTGTATCAACTTATTATTACATGGAGAGAGCCCAAATTCCATCGACTGATGAATGCATAAAGAATATATGATATATGGAATATTACTCAGTCCCCAAAAGAATGAAATCTTGTCATTAGCAATGACACAGGTAGAGCAAGAGTGTATTATGCTAAGCAAAATAAGTCAATCAGAGAAAGACAAATAACATAATTTCACTCATGTGGAATTTAAGAAATAAAACAGATGCACATATGGGAAGGCTGGGGAGAAAGATAAGAGAGGGAAACAAACCACAAGAGATTAAAAATAGAGACAAATTGTGGGTTGATGGAGGGGTAGTGGGTGGGAGATGGGCTAGGTGGGCGATGGCACTAAGGAGGGCACTTGTTGTGATGAGCACTGGGTGTTATATGTAAGTGATGGATCACTAAATTCTACTCCTGAAACCAATATTGTGCTGTATGTTAACTAAAATTTATACATGATTTATTATTACATTTTTAATTGGTTGTTTCATGTGTAGAGATATGCACTTGACTCCTGTATATTGATTATATATTCAGTAACCTTACTAAATTTCTAATTTTCCAAATTTTAAATTACCATGCTCATTTTTTTTCATAGATAATTATATTATCTGCAAATGATGACAGTTTCATTCTTCTGTTCCATTTCCTAGGTCTTTCATTTCTAATTCTTGATTTACAGTAGTCCCTAGGATTTAAAATACAATATTGAGGGGCACCTGGTTGGCTCAGTTGGTTAAGCATCCAACTCTTGATTTTGGCTCAGGTCACAATCTCAGGGACTGAACCTCACATCCTGTGCTGACAGTGTGGGGCCTGCTTGAGATTCTCTTACTCCTTGTCTCTCTGACCTTCCCCTGCTCTCTCACTGTCTCTCTCTCAAAATAAGTAAAATAAAAATTTAAATAACATAAAATAAAATATTTAGTATATATATTCTTAGCTAAAAAATACCTTTATTTTCTCTCAATCTTAAAATTGATACTTACACTTGCTATTTAATTTTTTACTTGCTGTCTTTTATTTTAAAATATCCTTTAACAAGTATGGAAATTTCTATTCTCAGTTTGCTAAAATATCTTATATTTTTTAGTTAATGAATGGATGGTGAATTGAATTTTAATAATTTTTAATGTATTAAGATGCACTGATTAATGTTTTAATATTAAACCAACCTTGTATTCCTGAAATAAACCCAACTTTGTCATGATTATTTTTTCTATTTTTGCATTAGATTTTACTAATGACATTGACCTTTCTGGTTTCACTATTAAACATATGTTAGCTTCATAAAACTATTAATAGTGTTCTCTCTCTCTCGTTCTCTGAAGGAGTTTTTGTAGTTTAAATTGATTTATTCTTTGATTGTTTGATAAAACACACACATGAAGTCTCCAAACCTGATGTTTTAGGGGATGAGGTTAAATATTGAGTCAGTAACCCTTTTTATTTCTATCTTTGTTCAGACAAACAGAAAAGTTGTGAAAATAATACGCCACATTTTCATATACCCTTCATGCAAGTTTGCCAGATCTTAATATTTTAGCACATTTGCTTTATACATCCCCCTCCCTTCATCCCTCCCACTCTCTTTTTCTCACTTATTCTCTCTCTGTCCATCCATCTATCTATACATATTACTATTTATTTTAAATCAAATAAAAAGTTGTAGATATTATTCCCCTTTACCTGGAAATAATGGTGTTTATTAAATCAAGGGCATTACCTTAATTAAAAAATTTTTAATGTTTATTTATTTTAGAGAGAGAGAGCATGAGTGGAAGAAGGGCAGAGAGAGAGGGAGACACAGAATTTGAAACGGGCTCCAGGCTCAAGCTGTCAGCGCAGAACCCAATGTGGGGCTTGAAGTCACCAACTGTGAGATCATGACCTGAACTAAAGTCGGCTGCTTCACCAACTGAGGCTCCCAAAGGGTATTCTCCTCTATGACCACAGTACAATGATCAAAATCAGGAAATTGGACATTAATGCAAGTTGGTTAATTTCTTAACGATTAGAAGAATACTCAGGTTTTATGTTTCTTCTGGAGTTGGTTTTAGAAGTGTATTTATTTCATTTTAGTCTCCACATTTATCAAAACGAAAGGGTTCACGATATCTTGTTTTATTCGCTACGAATAACTGCTACCTCTGTGGTAATGTGCTCTTTATCGTCTTTGGAATTATTTATTTAAACCTTATTTCTTTTATTGCTTATTACTTATAACAGTGATTTGTTCATTATTATTGTTTTCAAGGAACTTTTCTTCCCCCAATTTTGATGATATTTTTGTTCAGAAAATTATTTGTATGTCATTTTTTTTCCAGTACCAACATTTAAGCACCGAACTATTGTTGTACTGGGTGAAAGGTTATTTTTACTCACCTATATATTTATTGATTTCTCTGGCCATCATTCCCTCTTGTAACTTTGACCTTCCATCTGGGATCACTTTCCTTTTCTTGAAGTAAAACCATTAAAATGTCACTCGTGAAAGGTGGTTGGTGATAAATTCTGTTATTATGTGTTTAAAATGTCTTTCTTTCACTTATGTTTAAGAAAGACCTTTTGCTCAGGATGGAATTTGAAGCTGACTGTTAAATGTCTTGAGCATTTTGGGTGTCCATTATCACATCCATTAGCTGCTGACCTCAAATGATGCAGTCAAGAAGTGAGTTATTACACTACCACTTTCCAAAGAGGGTACTTAAAGTCTCCCGATTTTAGCTCATGTTCCAGAGAACCCACTAGGGTGTCTCTGGGGGTGTGTTTATTTTTATTCACCTTGTTTGAATTTACTGGGCTTTGGAGGTCTGAAATTTGTTTTTTAACAGTTCTTAAATGTTTTCAGTCATTGTCTTCACTGAAAATTGCCTCATTTCTTTTATCTTCTGTTGCTGATTAGAATATTCTGGATCTTCATACTTTGTTCTGTCTTTCATCTTTTCTTTGCCTTCCTGTGCTGAATACTGGACTTTCTTTTCCCCCTGCGTACTATCTTCCCATTCATTAACTCTTTCTTTAGCTCCTACTAAATCTTTGCTTAGTGCATCTACTTCGCTTATCAGTTTTAATTACCGCAGTTTTGATTGCTAAACGTTCTGCTTAAATGTTTTAAGGTCTGCTTTGTCATGTTTATAGTCCCTTGTTCTTATATTGTCAGCATCTCCTCTAATTCTTATTTAGTAAAACATGTTTTTAAATTCTAGATTTCACAATTCTGAGAACTGAAGTCTTTTCAGGTCTGTTTATCTTGTTATTTGCACTGTTTCTCATGGCACTTTGTTGAGATGGTGTTTGTTCCTCTGTTGTAAACACGTGTGTATGTGTGTGGGCGGTGGTTTGGTGAAGGAGGTGGAAACAGGGAGGGAGGTACAAAGGGAAGGGGCAGAAGAGAGGAAGACAGAAATCATGAGCACTCTGTAGTCAGTGTACTTGGATTTTCAGCTTCTTTGAGAGACTTTGCACCCTTTCACTGAGACAGTGAATAGATGAATGAAAAGCCTGAGGGTTTTATATGACACAGTTAAATATCTGACTAGAAATCCATGTAATGGAGGCTCATGATTAAGAATTGTTAGACAGGCTTTTTCTCTGTTCCTGCCCCAGATCAAGATATAAACTCCCTTCAGTATGGGGTTTATTTGACAATCGTCCTTCCAGGGAAGGTTTTATCCAAAATCTATAGGGAACTCACCAAACTCCGCAGCCAAAAAACAAATAATCCAGTGAAGAAATGGGCAGAAGACATGAACAGACACTTCTTCAAAGAGGACATCCAGATGGCCAACAGACACATGAAATGATGCTCAGCATCCCTCCTCATCAGGGAAATACAAATCAAAACCACACTGAGATACAACATCACGCCAGTCAGAGTGGCTAAAATGAGCAAATCAGAAGACTCTAGATGCTGGTGAGGATGTGGAGAAATGGGCACCCTCCTACACTGCTGGTGGGAATGTAAACTGGTGCAACCCCTCTGGAAAACAGTGTGGAGGTTCCTCAAAAAATTAACAATAGAACTCCCCTATGACCCAGCAATAGCACTGCTAGGAATTTATCCAAGGGATACAGGAGTGCTGATGCATAGGGGCACATGTACCCCAATGTTCATAGCAGCACTCTCAACAATAGCCAAATCATGGAAAGAGCCTAAGTGTCCATCAAATGATGAATGAATCAAGAAGATGTGGTTTGTCTATATAATGGATCACTACATGGCAATGAGAAAGCATGAAATCTGGCCATGTGCAGCAACATGGATGGACCTTGAGGGTGTTATGCTGAGCGAAATAAGTCAGGCAGAGAAGGACTGATACCATATGTTTGCACGTCTAGGAGGATTAGGAGGAACTTAACGGAGGACCGTGGGGGAGAAGAAGAGGAAAAATAGTGGGGGAGAGGGAGGGAGGCAAACCATGAGAGACTCCTGAATGCTGAGAACAGACTCAGGGCTGGTGGGGGGGGGGGCAAGGGAAGGGGGTGATGGGCATGGAGGAGGACACTTGTGGGGATGAGCCCTGGGTGTTATATGGAAACCAACTTGACAATAAACTCTTAAAAAATCAAACTTGTATCATAATCAACCAATGTTATCCTTTATAGATAACATTATATTTATAACATTAAAAAAATAGACTTTGGGAATCTCATCTTTAGGAAGATCTGCTATTAGAATCCCCACCTTGGGCAGGCTTTAGGCTTTCTGTCTTATCTCCTTGGCAAGCACTGCATTTCTGGCCCAAGGTCACCAGAGCACCTCAGATGTGCTCAGATGACCGTTGACCTTGGCACTCCTTCATCCCCAGAATTACTACCTTCACCTGATTTGGAATCCCTGGGCATTATTAAACTCACAAAGCTCAGTACCCTTCTGTCCAATCTAGTCAACACAGTTCCTTTTTTGATCCTTTTTTTTTTTTTTTTTTAAACATATGGCTTGAAAGTTTTTCATGGCAATAGTCTGGTAAGGAAAAAAATGAAACTGGAGGTGCTTGGGTGGCTCAGTCAGTTAAGCGATAGACTTCAGCTCAGGTCATGATCTTCTGGTTTGTGAGTTTGAGCCTCACGTTGGGCTCTGTGCTGACAGCTCAGAGCCTGGAGTCTGCTTCTGACTCTGTGTTTCTGTATCTCTCTACCTCTCCCCTGCTCATGCTCTGTCTCTCTCTCTCTCTGTCAATAGTACATTTTAAAAAAACATTAAATTTTTTTTAATGAGACTGGAGGAAGCCAAGAAGGGAAAGAATAGAGCACCCTTTTATCATAATAGGCATACAAATTTACATTCTAAATTTTTAAATTAACATAACAATGCTAATACTTTAATCATTAAAAAAATCTTATAAGCATAGTTGTCAAGTACTAGATAATCTTCCACTGGAGGACAGACACTTTTTATTTGGCTATTTAATTGGTCCGTATTTGAGGTGTTATCAACTCTCCCTATCTTGTAAATGTTGCAGTGACTGTTTCTTTCCAGAAAACACATATTTCTAATTATTAAAGCTAGCTTATTAATAATCTATTAAAATTATTGCTATTTTATTATTGTGCCTGTTGTGTGTTTTATTACTAGTATATATCAAATACATTAATTCAGTCAAAGAATATTAAAAATTAAGCCCCTATTGGGGCACCTGGGTGGCTCAGTTGGTTAAGCATCCGACTTTGGCTAAGGTCATGATCTCGCAGTTCAAGAGGTGGAGCCCCATATCTGGTTCTGTGCTGACATCTGGGAGCCTAGAGCCTGCTTTGGATTCTGTGTCTCCTTTTCTTTCTGCTCTTCCCCTGCTCACACTCTGTCTCTTTCTCTCTCTCAAAAATAAATTTTAAAAAATTTAAAAATTAAAAAACTTAAGCCCCTTTGAAGGGATGGATTGATTAACAAATTGATAAAGGTCATTATACACACACATACAAATTTATATATTTGTATATATATATATATTTGATTGATACACACACAAAATATTTGATTGATAGCATAATGGCATCAGTGTTGGGGGGGAGCATGAGTGTTCACACCTATGTGTGAGCATGTGAGCATGTGTAAGTGTGCATGAATGTGTGTGAGTGTGCATGAGGGTGTGTGGATAGATGTGTTTGCACATCTGTGGGCTGAACGTAGACATGAGCGAGTGAGTACATGTATTCCTGTGTGTGTCAAAGCAGGAAAAGGTATTCAAGCTAAGGATTTTCCAAAGCTGGAGCTACAGACTCAGTTGGAGGAGTATTTGTATAATCAATTGTGAAAAATACACGGTATTTTCTCTCCTGGAGGTGAGGAGATGAGAAATCACTTGGGAAGCATTTTAAACCACAGCTTTTCTCTAAGACCTATTCCCAGAAACTCAGATTCTGTACAACTGGTCTGGGGCTGGGAACATTCATTTAAAGAATGCTTTGGGTGATTCAGAAGCTCCATTAGGCTTGTGATGTGCTGAATTATTTCAGATGTGTTTGATATTGACCACAAGGAGCTCAGCAGTAAGCGAGTGATGGATTCTGGGTTCACACCCAGGCTCCTGTATTCTGACGCCGTCCTGGAGAACATAATCACCTGCACGTGGTAGAGTTTTCTCTTCTTCTGCATAGTGAGACTAATCACTGCTTATTAGACAGAAAATATGTGTTTTGAACAGTGTCTCACTTCACTGGAAGGTTTGCCAGAAGAAGCCTGATGGATTTACCAAGTCTAGTGCAACAATAAAAAATATATATGAAAGGGGACTTAATTCCCTGGCCTCCCAAACACATACCCTCCATCCTCTATCCCAGAGAAAAATGATTTCCATTTAAAAGGTGTTTTGACATTGATTAGTTGAGGCTAAAATCTCACATAACTCAACTGCTTGAAAATAAAGTCATTGCTAATGGCTCTTCCTGGATTCAGCCAAAGAACTGGAGAGCAGCTTCGAAAGGAACATCTGTCTTTTCATATGTATGAACAGTTTTTATTATAAATCCTATAGGATTCTTGAGATTCATTATGAAAGAAAATCTGTATGATCGTTT
Organism: Hyaena hyaena; assembly: GCF_003009895.1. NCBI lineage: Eukaryota > Metazoa > Chordata > Mammalia > Carnivora > Hyaenidae > Hyaena > Hyaena hyaena. The sequence goes on along the minus strand of NW_024081276.1, from coordinate 981,476 downwards.
TAAAGACCATCTGCTTTGGGTTTAGGACCATCACCTAGCTGGGCTTCCAGGATAGCTGTGTCCAAAAGGAAACAACAAACACTCTCTGAAAATTCATACATTGTTGTTCCCAGTCCCCCGCCCTAATTAATAATGTAGATGCCTTTCTTTTCCCTTGATGAAAATGTGGTTCAGGAGAGCTGAAGTTTTTCCTCTCCATTTGGATGATTTTCGTCTCTTTGAAGTAACGCTACCTTGGAGCTAAGAACAATTTTGGGAGATCTAAAGCTCTGGCTATCAACAGTGAGAAATTTATTTTTATCAGTTCTCTCCCCCTCCCCCATTTGATATATTATTGGGCTTTTAAAAATATCAGTTGAATACCATGCAAAGGAATATTTGTCAAGCTGTCAGCACCTTGTGATTAATACGAATGTGGTTCAGGAAAGAAAAAAAAGCCCAGAAAACACAGTTGATATTATTTGAGTTTTGAAACCACAGGGACATCAAAGTCTTTCTTGATGTTGCTGCAAAATGTTACCAAAGCAATTACATTTTATACTCTCTCTTCTAAGAGTGCCATCACACAGGAAAGTTTGCAACTTTGTAAGATACAGAGAGGCCGCTGGTAACTTATTATTGAAAACTCAGAAAGCAATTTCATAATCCAATTGAAGTGATTCTTCATCTATGTAAAAAAGCATCAGATTGAAGTAAACCAGGGAAAATCTGTTTCCCCCCTACAATCTCGTTATGATGTTGTCTCCAACTGATTTGTCAGTGCTACAAACTCACCATTCTCCTGCCAAATGCGTATAAGCACTAAAACCCCAGTGAGGACAAGTGAGAAGAAGTTAACAGATGTTTCCAACTGCTCCCATGCACCCACACATACCACGACTTTCCCCTGCCCTCATGGCTTCTATTTATCCTTTCTTGAGCTGACATCTCAATCCCGCCAAGATATTACCTTAAAGCCAGAATGTTGAAAAAAGGAAATATCTTTCCTGTAATTATGAGCCTGAGACTTGGATACAAAGTTGCAAGTTAAATATATTGATCTCTGCTACTTATCAGCTGTGTACGTTGGTCTTTTCTGAGTCTCACTCCCCAGATGGGGACCTGGAACCTCTCTATCATAGTCTGGGGACACAAATGAGCCCAAAAGGGTATCACAAATATTGGTTACATATATCACAGAACACTTACTCTAAGAACCAACATTTGCATACTGTAGTATTTTTTCTTGTGTATTCCTATTCGTTCTGAAACACGATTTTTAAGGTCCTCTAGGCAAGGGTACAAGTTCATGCTTCCCTTAGTTGGTGCCCAGTTTTGAGCTAGGGATGCACTGGTGGTCCATTAGCATTGACTGTTTATTGGGGTCACTTAATTGATGGAATAGCTGGAAAAGTAACAACCACTCTTTCTTGACTTGATTTCTCTTGTTGCATTCCAGTTTGTTTTTCAGTTTTCAATGGTGACTGTATATAACCTCTGCAAAAAAAAAAAAAAAAAAAAAGAGGAGGGAGAGGGGGAGGAGGAGGAAAAGGGGAAGGAGAAAAGCTTTCCAATAAACTAAAGCCAGACACAGCAACGTCTTCTCCAGCTCTGCGTTGAGCATTAATACGAAGATGAATATATCTTGAGTCACGATGTAGGTAGGGAACAGAGGCAATCCTTGCACTCAGGGAGGAGCTCTGGAAGGGAGACCTGACCGCATTGGCAAGGACTGAGGGTAATACGAACTTCATCAGTTCTCAGCTATGTTCCGATGGCAAGTCACTTACTTTTGTCTGAACATGAGCTATGTCCTTGCAAAATGGTATCAATAATTCATGTTCTGTTTATCCCGAGATGTCTTAAATATTTGTCAAATGCCGAAAATGGATAAACAAATGAAAAGCTAGTTCTCTGAAGTTGTGTAGGCATTGAGGGAGCATTAGAAGGTAGCTCTTTAAAAGAACGCATTTTTTCCTCAATGATTTATTGTCAATTAGGTAAGTTCAGATTCTAGCCTGTTCTGGGTGCCTGGGTGGCTCAGTTGGTTAAGTGTCTGACTTTGGCTCAGGTCGTGATCTCTCTGTGCCGACAGCTCAGAACTCGAAACCTGCTTCGGATTTTGTGTCTCCCTCTCTCTGCCTCTCTCCTGCTCATGCTCTGTCTCTCAGAAATAAATAAATGTTAAAAAAAAAAGTTTCTAGCCTGTTCCAGATCAAGCCCTGATGTATCATCACTGTTTCTTCTGTTTCAAACAAGGAGAACAGGCATGAGACAGCTTTCCTTCTACACTTGTGATGTGGTATGATACAGGGAAGGACTATATGCTAAGAGGAAGGACTCTGGATATACGGATTGGGAATCTGGGTGAACATTACAGTTTTATACATTGTACTTCCATTTTGGGCCAACCTTTGCCTTTTATGAGTTTCCCAAACCAAATAGCATCTTCTGTTTCTCTCCCATAGTTATGCAGTGTGTTCAAAAAGAAAAAAAAATAATGCCACAGTTACTCTCATATCCCCGTGACTCCCCATCCAAGCCCACGTATTTTGGGGAAATTGTAGGGAGAGACTTATGACAGGAAACCTGGTTATACTGAATTAGTTTTAAAAGAAACCTTAAGAAAGTGGTCATGTATTATGCAACTTGCTTCTGACATTTGGGCTAGTGGACACCATTGGGATCCCTGTGCCCATGACCTGCAGATGGATATTGGGGGACAGGGGACATCATAAATTCCAAAAAGTTTGATTTCCAGTCATATGGAATCCCTTCAACTTTTGGGTTTTGCCACCGCCGAATGATGCTCCCCACTAGACAATATCACAGAAGTTCATTTCATGAGAACATTAGTTTGATATTTCAACAGAGACTCCTGAGAGACACAATTGCCTGAAGAGAAGAGCCAACGTGGACAGACCAAGATCTTTAGACCAGAGAGAAGATATAACAGGCAGTCCTGTGATTATTATTACACATTTCACAAAAGTCAGAATAATGGCCAGCTCTGGGGAAGAGAGGAAAGTCCAACTAGAGATGGTCTTCAAAGTCCTCTAAGGAACTAACCCAGTCTATTTCCTAACCTGAACTTCAATTATACAGGTGTTCACATTATGATTTTTGTAATCTGTCCATTCATGGCTTATGTCATTTCAAATATTTACCTCATGAAAAAAGAATAAGACGTGAAATATTGTGAATCCAGGATCTTACATCAAATGAATGGGAAACAATTACCCAACTAAAACTACAAACTGATGTTAGGATAAAAGACACAGAGCCTTACCCTTGTTGAGCTGGTATTTGTGGCTGCCTAAAGGACCAATATAGACCAACTACAGGTTGATTTAATTTATTACCATATTGGGGCACGTGGTGGCTCAGTAGGTTAAGTTTCCAACCTCTTGTTTTCGGGTTAGGTCATGATCTCACAGTTCATGCGTTGGATCCCTCATCGGGCTCTGTGCTGACTGTGTGAGGATCTTGCTGGAGGTTCTCTCTCTCCACCTCCTCTCCTGCTTGCTCTCGCTCTCTCTCTCTCTCTCTCAAAAGGAAAACAAAAAACCCCCAAAAACCTCTAAAGCCAATTTAATAAGAAAATAATTTTAAAAAATTATTACCATGTTGATGTTAGTAGAAACATGCAAATCCAAAGCCAAAGAATCAATTCAGTAACCATCGAAGAACTTGGACTGCATAGCTATTTCTAATAAATTTATATCTGTAAACAACCATCAAAATGGGAACACAGGCATTTAGCAATGGTGTTCTATTTTACCACCGAGATGTTCTTTGACATTTAGGGTTCACTCACACCCATGACTCAGAGACTAGTTCTGAGTTTAGTCATGGGCAGTAAGCGATCATGTTAAATTCTACCCAGTGAGAGATTGACAGATGGGCAGTGGCCAGATTATCTGTAGCAAGAGAACTGTGACCCAATACCTCTGCAGCATCCAGTGCCGGAAGACCGATCACACTTCTGTAACAACTGACCCCTAAAGATCAGGACTTGGTCAGTGACCGCCAGCTCCCCTCACTTTTGCCCTGACTTCCAACTCAGGACCCACCAAAGAAAGGCAAATATGTTCAGCACCAATCACATAGATGACCTGCTTCCTGCCTGTCAACTTCCCTAACCTGCCTTCCGGGTATACCTGGAGCTTTCTCCATCTCCTGGAAGGCTTTCCCACCCCTCTGCCTGCCTTTGAGTCTCCCAAACCCAAGTGATGGTGGCTGATGCCCTTTTTACAGCAAAGTCTAAACAAATAATGATGGTTTGTTCTCATTTGTGTTGTCTTCATCTGTTTCTCCTCCAGTTATTGTCTCCATCTAGCCATCATTAACCAACAAGTGAAAACCAACAGTTATCTTTTAAAGCTTCTCATCCTGCTCTCACTTCATTGCTTGTTCATTCAGTTTTTAAAAACAAACAAACAATAGAAAACAATGCTAGGAGTGACTTTGTAGCTACAAGTCACCTCACTGTCACTCCTCAACACCCCCTGGCCATGCTTTACACACTGTAAAGTGCTGTGCCAATGCGAAATATGAAACTGATCTTACAAAAGTATTTTTAAACCAAGCACCCGGGATTCATATGCCTACAATGGACCCTGGCTCAGGTGCCTGATTTGGGAACTTCAAGAATTGTGTGTTTAGTGGCTCAGTTATTTAAGCATCTGACTTTGCCTCAGGTCATGAATTCAAGGCCTGCATCAGGCTCTGTACGGATGGCTCAGAGCCTGGATCCTGCATCAGATTCTGTGTCTCCTTCTCTTTCTGCCCCTCCCCTGCTCACATTCAGTGTCTGTCACTCAAAAATAAATAAACATTAAAAATTTTTAAGAAAAACAATGCTTATGCCAAAAAGTATTTAATTATATTATCCACATATTTTAATACTGAGCAAGCCAAGATTATTACAAATACAGTGTTGCAACAGGAGAAGAAATATAGAATTGAGTAAAATAAAATTTTTAAGAGATCTGAATGCATAAATGATTATGTGTACTCTCTCTCTCTCTCTCTCACACACACACACACACACACACACACACACTATGCAAATGGACCAATTCAAAAAGAAACTTAGGGGGCGCCTGGGTGGCTCAGTCAGTTTAGTGTCTGACTTCGGCTCAGGTCATCTTTCGGTTCGTGGGTTCGAGCCCCACATCAGGCTCTGTGCTGACATTCAGCTCAGAGCCTGGAGCCCGTTTCAGATTCTGTGTCTCCCTCTCTCTCTGACCCTCCCCTGCTCACACTGTTTCTCTCTCTCTCTCTGTCTCTCTCTCTCAGAAATAAATAAAACATTAAATAAATGAGTAATGATAGTTGCCTTGTGATTGGTCTGTGGATGACATTTAACATTTTTTATTCTTGATACACTGTTCTTTTTGAAATTGTTCATAAAAATGAAGGAGCAACTCTTGCCTAAAGCAACTCAACAGGTCTCCCAAGTCTGTCCTTTGACAGAGACTTTGCAGCTACAAGTCACCTCACTGTCACTCCTCAACACCCCCTGGCCATGCTTCACACACTGTAAAGTCCTGTGCAAATCCAAAATATGATACTGATCTTACAAAAGTATTTTTAATAGCAAGCACCTGGGATTCATATGCCTACAATGGACCCTGGCTCAGGTGCCTGATTTGGGAACTTCAAGGATTCTGTGTTTGTCATAGTGCAGCTGAACTCGCCCTCTGAGGCTGTTGCTGAGAAGGGTGGTCCGGATGGAGAAAGTAACATAGCTGAACTGTGGATACTGGTGCTCTGATGAAGTCAAATTGCACTGAGATGGGACATGCAGATGACAAGGAAAATCATGTAAAATGTCTATAAATGACAGTGTGTTTGGTAGGTACAATCAAACCCTAAGGTTATGAGAAGAACCAGGAGCCGGGGAAGGAGACTGAAAGTGCTTGTACAACCTTGTAAATAAGAAGGAGTGGCCAGCCTCCCATGATTCCTTCGGTTTGGGGGTTCTCTGTTTCTCACTGGGTAAGACAGGATTGGAGACATGATGATTTCAGGACCCCCTTCAGCTGTGGCATTCTATTCCAGTATAACTCTCCATATTGCACCAGACTGCATTTCATTTCTCTCTGGCCGTGTAGAACACACCATTAATCCTCAATTGCACTGCTATATTCATAAGAGAAGAGAATCATCTGAGATCAGAAAAAAATATCTAAGAATGTTAGGAATGAGGAAAGGAAAAAAACCTAATTTGTCTGTTACAGTTCATTTCACATGTAGAGGGAGTTAAGACGGGAAAAGTGTATCTCAGAAGGTAATTACATTTTGTCTGCAATCAATAGAACACACTGGAGAGAGAAAAGCTACTTGTATTACACTTAGAAGTAGGGGCTTCACATTGTAGCTTGAATTATCCTTGGTCACAGCAGCTACAACAACACTGAGAAAGCTCTAGTCTATTCCAAAGTTTTCACTTCAAGTGCTCTCCTCCCTCCGAATCTCCACACCCCAATAGCCAAAAGCATCAGGTTGCAACTATGATTTAGGTCATACTCAGTTATCGTGATCAGTCATGAAGTTGCTCCTCTATCATAGCCTTTCCTGGGCTGAGTGCTAAATACTGTCCCAATCAACACAAAGTAGAATCCCCTCCCACCTTCAACGGCCTAGTTTTGAAATTAAAATCCTAGGGATTCCGTCAGAGCATTTAGCGCCAGACCTTTTTCTCCCGCTGTTCCTCACAGGCTATTACGCTAATAAGCTTTATTATCTGTGCTATTACCACCGGTAGTTACACAGCCCAGTGGCCATTGCAGAAAAGAAACATAATGATAGGAGAACAAGGTAAACTTAATAAAGCATCCTTTGTTCTCCTGGTATATGTGGGATAATGGGCTATTTCTTCTTGTTTATTGACCACATAAAGAGCTTGATGTGACCCGCGTTCTCTTGAAGGCTGTGTACTCATTGCAAGAAGTCACTTCCAGCTGAGAGGCAGGTGGCAGTGGGGAGTCAGAGATGGGATGCAGAGGTGTTTTCACATATGCGCTTTCGCTGCCAGCAGCTCTCCCCACAACCCTGGGAGGGAAAGTGGTGTTACTCTCTTTAGGATGAGAAGTCTCAGAAGTGTGCAAGTGACTTGCCCAAGGTCATCGAAAGGGCCAAGGCCGACCATTCAAGAGAGCTGTCTGATGCCAATTCAACATCTCTTAAATGTCAAAAGTCATGACCCTCCCTGTCTTTATTCCAAATCCTTCTTAGCTTTCAACATAGATGCCACCTCCTCCAAGACACTTTCTGTACCTATTCTAACAGTCCAGTGTGACTTCAATGGGTGCCAAATAGGTTGATTCTGAAAGCCAATGTCCCTGTACTCACCTGTCCTTCTCAGAGGAAAATTTATCCTTAATTATTCTAGTTTGAAATCAATCTTTCTCATTGGGGTGAACCATAGTACTTCTCACACAACTCTGCAAAGTCCATTTTGTTTTGCATGGAATAATAATGACATATATATTTGACCTCCTACCTTATGAGCAAACCACCCATGTCATTGTGGTTTAGACCAGGGATTCTGTATGGTTTTGAGCCACATCATATGTAAGCAAAACAAAAGACCTGAGGGGCCTACCATCTAGTTGGTTATCAGTTTCTAAAGAGAAGAGAACTCCTAGAAACAATAAAGTATCATGCTTGGGGGTGGGAGGGTCACATAAACATTTGTTTTGTTCATCAGGTACTGATACATTTTTAAAAAATTTTTAAATATATATGTGTATATATACATATATATACATATACTTATATATACATATATATATTTTACAGAGAGAGAGACAAAACAAGAGTGGGGAAGGGAGATAAAGAGAGGGAGACACAGAACCCAAAGCATTTTCCAGGCTCTGAACTGTCAGCACAAAGCCTGTTGCCAGGCTGGAACCCACGAACTGCAAGAACATGACCTGAGCAGAAATCAAGAGTTGGGTGCTTAACCGACAGAGCCATCCAGGCAACCCAAGGTAGTGTTGCTTTTTATTTAAATTGCAAAATATATTTTATTTAACAAAAAGTTATGGAAGGGCCACTCTGAGCTAATCTTGTTCTAAGAATTTTATAAATATTTAATCATTATATCTTTCTGCTATTCCAATGAAGAACCATTATCTCCATTTTACAGTTGAGAAAACAAGCACAGAGAGATTAAGTAGCTTGCTCAAGGTCACACAGTTTAACTTACCTACATGTTGGAATTAAGATTCAAACCCAGGACATCTGATTCTTTATTTTTAAATGTTTATTTATTTTTGAGAGAGAGAGAGAGCGCAAGCTGAGAAGGGCCAGAGGGAGAGGGAGACACGGAATTCTAAGCAGATACTCTGAGCTGTCAGTACAGGGCCCTACGCGAGGCTGGAATACACAGACTGCAAGATCATAACCTGAGCTGAAGTCAGATGCTTAACAGACTGAGCCACCCAGGTGCCCCAGGCCATCTGATTCTTAACCAACATGATTAAATTACGAGTCGCAGATATTGCTGGTAAAAAATGTGTATCACTGTAGGGTTAACAAAATGACCCACAATAAACCCAAATTGATAATTATGTTGAACCCACAGAATTTATAATAGAACAAAAAGGAAGAGATATTTATCGAATATCTACTTTATACCTAGAAATTTAAAAATGTATTGACAACCACAAAGAAAAATTATTGTCTTCATATTACAGATACAGAAATAGGTCTGCAGAGATAAAAAGGCTTGCCAGTGGCCCCACAGTTAGTTAGCTCCAGAACTGTGACTTGAACCCGTGACTGAGTTAACGGCATTGTGTCACCATCGCCATGAGAAGTGTACTTTATTGCACACCATGGAAATGATTCCATAGTGTTCATTAGTCTCCTGCAGAACAGTCAGTGTAGTAATTGGTTGCTTGCTACTAGTTGCTATCATTACAAAAGTCACCACGACGATCTTAAAGAATATTTCTGGCACAAAATATTTTTTCCATGTCTAGTACAATTCACCAGTTTAGTGTAGGTCAAATTATCGTGTGGTGCTTTGCAATGCTCTGAAGATAATTTTAACCCCCTGTTAAGTTTCTTGGTCTTCTCTCCTACTTGTCATTTTGCCAATAGACAGGCTGAATTTGCAACAAAAGCACTCTGTAATTTTTTTTCCTTCCTAAGTTGCTGAAAAACCCACATTCATGACATCCTCTGCCTCCTCTTTGTGATCCGTCCTTCTGCCCTGCTCTGTTAATAATTAGAAAGATAGCACCCCTCTCTTTCCTTTGCTTAGAATAATCAGAGAAACATCTCTTCATCTTTTTCCCATTTCCCTTCCTTGCCAGATGAGTATTCTGAGCTGATCAAAAGTAGTTTATTCAAGTGTCAAAAGTGTTTCCAGGAGTGCTAAACTGCAGAAAATTCAATGTCACGCAGGTACAATATATGTATAATTTATAGATAAACAGAATGAGGTTGGCAGGTGCTCTTGACAAACACTGTGACAGTTGTAAATGCTCTCAGTTTAGGTGTCCATGGGTTTATTCAAAGGCCAGTTTCTACTGACCATCTACTGGCAGATGCCAGCAAAGGGTGCTGTTGATTTTCCTTCTAATTCTGAAATAAAATCACAGCAATGGCAACATTGGATTACATGAACAACAACTACAACAACAAAGTAGAAATATTCCTGTAAAATATGTTCTCATTGACTTAAAGGTTCATCTTCTTCTCCTTTGGTTTTTCAAAAGTAATTCGTCTGCACCCATCACCTCTCAGCTCTTTATATAAAATGCTCTATGTGGGAAAATTTCCGAGGAATAGTCCTATGCCATAAATGAGTGTAAAGGAAATGCATTTCAACCCAGTGTTTCCTTTAGTGCAAGTAAAACCACTTAAAAGCTTCTGGAAGATTATGGGACTCCTGGGTGGCTCAGTCGGTTAAGCATCTGACTTTGGCTCAGATCATGATCTCACGGTTTGTGGATTTGAGCCCCACGTTGGACTCTGTGCTGACAGCTCAGAGCCTGGAGCCTGCTTCAGATTCTATGTTTCCCTCTCTCTGCCCCTCCCCCACTCATGCTCTGTTTCTCTCTGTCTCAATAATAAACAAACATAAAGAAAAAAGAAAATTATATTCCACATTGAGAGCATAAGTGTGAAGAAACTCCTACCCACATATGTACACAGTTGCATCTAGACACAACTGAATAGCTTGTTAAAGTCTGAGCTCTCTGGAGCACAGTAATGCCATGTCTCGATATCTGGACATAAAATCCATGTATTCAGTTTTCTCCCTAACAATATGCTACCTATAGGTGCAGATTGTATATTGAATGAAATTAGCTGAGTCCTTAGCAGGAGTAGTGAATTCTCAGAAATGACCAAAGACCTAAGCATTTGGCCCACTATCAAGAATTCCTTAAAATGAGTGCAGTTAAATCTCTATTAGATGCATGAATCACTTCTTTCATTTACCCATCAGGTATACATTCCTATGGGATGGTCAACTCTAAAAAGCATGCTATGTTTTTAAGGCTGCCCTGTTAGGGATAGCTTTCTTATTTTGAGTCGATTTTATTTTCCTGTATTATACTCACAATTCACCTGTCCATGCATCCAAACAAGCTTGCTCCTCTGGGACCCTGAAAAATAGGTCAGAACTCACCTGTGCATCAAAGACCTTTTCATAATGAGGAGAACTAATATAGGCTGCCGGAGTCTTTACTTTTTCAGTGGAGCTGTTTCTAGCTTCTTCAATTATTCTCGTATTTTCTTTCAAGATTTGGATCAAAAGTCTTCTCTGAGCCCTCCAGACAGAGCTAATCCTTCATCCAAGCTCCAGAGGATGTGACCATGCCTCTTGCATTGTTCTACATATTATTTTAATATCTGTTATGTGCCTGTTAGCAACCATCTTCATCATTAGGAATGCTTCCCGCTGCAAGTAACAGAAAGGCCAAAGAATATTGCCTTCAACCTATGGCTCTTCATTTACGTAAAAATAAACAAACAAGGGGCGCCTGGGTGGCTCAGTCTGTTAAGCATCCGACTATAGCTCAGGTCATGATCTCGCGATTCGTGAGGTTGAGCCCCATGTTGGTGTTTGTTGCTGACAGCTGAGAGCCTGGAGCCTGCTTTGGATTCTTTGTCTCCCTCTCTAGCTCTGTCCTCCCCTGCTCTCACTCTGTCTCTCTGTGTCTCTCAAAAATTAAATAAATAAGCACCACAAATATTATAAACAAAGCTATGGAGGTAGGTGGACTCAGGGTTAGTCTGTCAACATAACCATGCCTATAAGAGCCAAACGTGTTTCTTGCTTTCTTTTCTGCCTTTTGTGATTTATGAATTTTGTCTTACTTCACTTTAGTTTTGCAAGATATTTTGGGATATCTTATCCACAGTCAAGGCAAATAGGAGAGGAAAAGATTGAAACCATATTGTTACCCCTTTATTTCATCCCTTGTAAAAGGAATCAAAGCCCACACCCAAATTTAGCCAATTGAAATGAAATTAAAAACATACAAAAAGGATCGTACATGATGAACAAGTGTCATTTATCCCAGGGGTGAAAGGTCAGATTAACATTTGAAAATCAATTCATATAATTCAATGTATTGACAGTCAAAAATAAATACGTTTATCTCAATAAATTTAGAAAGATCATCTGACAACATCCAACACCTACCAATGATAACAATTCTTAGTTAAATTGGAATGAGAAGAATTTTCTCAATCTTCTGTAAGCATCCATAAAAACACTTGCAGCTAATAAATACTTAATGGTGAGAGATTAAATGTTTCCTCCTGCTAAGATGAGGGACATAGCCAGAATGTATTCCCTCCTCACTTTTGTTAATTGCACTGGAGGTTTTAAATGGAGATTTAATACAAGAAAAACAAATGAAAGACACCCAGATAAGTAGATTTAGGTAAAATTGTCTTTTTAATTTTTTTTTTTTTTTTTGCCTTAGTGTTTTTCTACTTGAATTCAGGGTAGTTAACAGTCAGTGTTATATTAGTTTCGGGTGTACAATATAGCGATTCAACAGTTTCATACATCACCCAGTGCTCATCAAGACAGGTGCCCTCCTTAACCTCCATCACCTACTTTACCCATCTCCCCACCAATCTCCCCTCAGGTAACCACCAGTTAAGTTCTTTATAGTTAAGTACAATTGTCTTTATTAGAAAATCATCTATGCGGAAAGCACAATGAATCCTGCACCAAAGCTACCAGAAATAGTTAATGTAGAAAGATTATAGGATGAAAAAGAAAATAAAAGCCCACCTGAAGGCTTCCTGATTGCCCCATGGCCACGCACTCCTAGCTGAAAATAAAGAAGAAAAAGTTATTATCTTGCTTAGACCGGGAACATTGTTGCCCAAGGAAACTAGTTAAGAAGGAAGAAGGGGGGATTAGTTGATGAGTAGGCAACAGATGGTTTGCCATATACTGGGCTGTAAATATTTTGTGAGTAGGGACATCTTACTTATTTTTTCTATTTTCCTGTTCATAGAAAGGACTCAGTACTTGATGAGTGAAAGACTAGAGAAAGACACTTGAATGAATAAAAATGTGAATGACTGAAACTGTCTTGGTGCCAGCCCCTTGTCCATCCATACTCACCTTATCCAGACCTCTTTTGGAAAGAGGCACCAGAAAAAGAATAAGCTCTGTGGATGTGGCATTATAAGCACAGAACAAAGTGTGTTGGTCTGATTGGTCCTGCTTGGTCCTGATGGCGTTCTTCTGTGAGGACAACTAAAAAATATGTGATTTTAGGGGCGCCTGTGTGGCTTAGTCAGTTAAGCATCCAACTTCGGCTCAGGTCATGATCTCACGGTTTGTGGGTTCAAGCCCCGCGCCCATCTCTGTGCTGACAGTTAGCTCAGAGCCTGGAGCCTGTTTCAGATACCGTGTCTCCCTCTCTCTGACCCTCTCCTATTCATGCTGTCTGTCTTTCTCTCTCAGAAATAAATAAAATACTAAAAAAAAAAGTTTTAAAAAATTTGTGATTTTAGGTCCACTGACTTCATGTTTAAATCATTATTTGCTTACTTACAGAATAAATGTCTATTTCTATGTATGTATGTATGTATGTATCTATCTATCTATCTATATGTATCCATCCCTCCCTCCCTCCCTCCATCCATCCATCCATTTATCCACATATCTATTCATCTATCTACCTATCCATCCATCTATCTCTTCATCATATATTTATCCATCCCTATATCTATCTATCTATCTACCTGCCGGTTTATCTTTGTCAAGTCCCATCATATCATTGGGTTGTCTTGACTCAGTTTCATCTTGTCAGTTTCACCCAGCTTCACCAGATTCCCAAAGAGGAGTAGCATGCCTTCTGTGTCTTCATTCAACTCATTCACAGCAATGTGAATGGGGAAAGAACTTGAAAGCCTGTAGACCCTCCGTATTGGTTTCCTAAGACTCATCTAACAAAGTACCACAGACCCTATGGCTAGGATAACAGATATTTATCCTCTCACCATTCTGGAGGCCAGAACTGAGACCAAGGTGTCAGCAAGGCTGGTCCCTTTGGAGGCTGTGAGACCCAATCTGTGTCATGCCTCTCCCCTACTTTTGGTGCTCTGGGAAGGCTTTGACATTCTTTGGCTTTGAGACATATCATCTTGATCTCTCCCTTCATCTTCACATCTTCTTGTATATGTGCCCCCCTTGTACGTATGTTTGTCTCCAAATGTGACCTTTTTTGTAAGGGCACCACTTATAATTAGATTAAGGTTCACCCTAACAATCTCACTTTTACCTGATTCCTCTGTAAGGATTCTGTCTCCAAATAAGGTCACAATCTGAGATACTGGGGGTTACAGCTTCACCACTTGAATTTTAGGGGACACAACTCAGCCCATAGCATCTCCCTTGTGTAGCATGGTCCATTAGGCAGCACACATTCCCTCTCAGTCCCAGTCTCTGCCATGCACATGCATGTGTGTGCAAATATACATGCCCACTCTCCTTTTATTAACAGAGTCTTTATTTTCTGTTTTCAGTATCTTAAGACCTTCCTCCATTCTCCATGTTCTTACATAACATCATCATGGACTCAATTGCCTCATGTTCAAAGTTAATTCCATTCACAGAGGAAGAAAACCAGTGATCAATGAGCATATACTAGACATTGGGTGCTTTAGAAGAAATGTTTTTCTGACGTGTGGCTTTCCCAAGGTGATACAGCTAGTACGTGACAGAAATAGAATTTGACCCTCCAGCTGATTTTAAAACACTCACAGTATTTTCCCACTATTGTACAGAATCTGCATAAAATGATAAATGTGGTTCAGACCTACTATATTCACTGCAATTGTAGCAGATGGTTCCCTTACGATCTTGGATCATCTTTTCCCTGCGTTTGCAAAGCTCCCAGGTGTTCTAGGTATGTGTGGAGGGTGAGGTGAGGTTGAGTGTCTGATGACAGCCTTGACCTCAGAGTAACACCGATTCAACCAGGGAGCGCCAAGACCTATAGGGTTTACAAATAATTTATTTATGTGATTCAAGAATATTTTGGGGGCCAAGTGTTCATCTTAATTTCAGTTTTGTGCAGGTTGACAAAGGAAAGTTAAAACACACACATGCGCGCTCACACACACACACACATTATTCAGATTCTCTAAGCTTTGAGTTTCAGGCAACATAAAGTCACAGCTGACTGCCTGGCCCACGCATTGCAGGGATTACAGGGTGTGACAGCAAAGTGACTTTTTGAGAAATTAGTTGCTGCATATTTCATCCCCCCCCTCCCCCCCGCCCAATATTGCCATCCTGCCAGGAGCTGCTATAAAAATGTCCTGAGTCCTGAAACAGGAGGGGCAGGTTTTCCAAACAGCAGCCAAGTGCTATGGAAGCCTCCGAGCTTGTACGTTGCCCATTTGGGCTGTTGGCATAGCTACAGCAGCAGAGACCAAAGTATTTATTAAGGGCCCAGCTGTCCTGGCTACCACGCAAGATGCTGTGCAAACAACCAGAAACAGGAGCAGCCCTGCTCTTGAGGCTCAGATGGGTAGGAGCTGGCAGTTTCTGGCTGAGAGTCCAGGTATCACATGGCTAGGTGTGTGTGGCACAGAAGAGCTTACAAAGTGTGTTTACCTCCCCTGAATCCAAAGTACGTCCTGGAGGACAGACAGTGCAAGAAAGCTCTTCTGCTTTGATGCTAGGGTTCATGAGGCCCCTTGGAGGTTCTACACCTTGTCAGTAGCAGAGAGAATCCAAACCCTGATCTTTGGAGTATTCCATCTCCTGTCCTTTCTATCCCACCCTGCTGCCTTGGCCACAGACTTTGAGCTTGAGCTTTTTATATAAACATGCATCTAAGATGCAAATCTTACGATGGCAGAATGTCAAATGTGAAAGTCACTAGCAGCCTGAGTGTAACACTCTTTTTTTTTTTTTTTTTTAATTTATTTATTAGGGACCTGAGCTTCCTTGAAAAGCCTAGTGAGTCCCCAGCATAGTACACTCCTGGAAAATCTATCTCTAAAACCCGACAGGGTTGGGTGACAGTTCCAAGGCACATTATCTGCATATGAATTAAGAATAGTAGGGGGCTAGCTCTCTCATTTTGCTTTCCTTTTTCCTACTCAAACTTCTCCTTACTCCATCTTGCTTCTGTGCAGGCAGTCTGGAGTATCCATTGCCCTCTGAAATAGGCAAATGCCTGGGAAGAGAGTGAAAAATGAAGTTGTTAAGACACTGGAAACTGAGAGGGAGACACAAGAAAGTCAGGCTGAGGTTCTCACTTAAGGAACTGGCTTGATGCCCACCTTCCCCCTGCCCCCCATTGTGCAAAATCAGTCCAAGATAAAGAGTTTGAGCACAGTCAGCCCCTCATACAACAGAGCTGTGAATTAATCTTAACCAGACATAACTTTGCAAGCTCTAATTGAAGCAGGGGAGGATACCACGGGAACAGACAGGTCAGGAAACAAGGATTCATAGTCTGGAGTGTAAGGTGTAAAACTCTGGAACTACTAGAATGAGATCTGCAGAGCATTAATACATGTTGGATTAAAATTGACTTTTTGGAGCCTAAGTGTCCATCCACAGATGAATGGATCAAGAAGATGTGGTTTATCTATACCATGGAATACTACATGTCAATGAGAAACAATGAAATCTGGCCATGTGTAGCAACTTGGATGGACCTTGAGGGTGTTATGCTGAGCGAAATAAGTCAGGCAGAGAAGGACAAATATCATATGTTTGCACGTATAGGAGGATTAGGAGGAACTTGACTGAGGAACAAGGGGGAGAAGAAGGGCGGAAATGGTGGGGGAAAGGGAGAGAGGCAAACCATGAGAGACTCTTGAATGCTGACAAAAACTGAGGACTGATGGATGTGGGGGGGAGGGGGGATGGGCATGGAGGAGGGCACTTGTGGGGATGAGCACTGAGTGTTATGTGGAAACTAATTTGACAATAAACTATTTGAAAAAAAAAATTAGCCATGACCATTACAGATCCTAAAAATGGTGAAATAAAAATTTACAAGACATGAAAAAAAAAAAATTGACTTTTTGTCATCCTTCATGGAAATGAGCTGAACTAAAATGAACTGAAATTTCTCTTTCTGGCTTCTTTACTTACAAAGTAAAAAAAAAAAAAAAAGTCTAACACACACATACATTGCATTCATTCTTTTTAAATAGATCAACAATCCAAATAAAATGGTGTTATTTGTTTATTTAAAGGTTTATTTGTTTTGAGAGAGTGAGAGTGGAAGTCAGGGAGGGGCAGAAAGAAAAGGAGGAGAGAAAGAATCCCAAGCAGGCTCCACCCTGTCACCTCAGCGCCTGACATGGGGTTTGAACCCACAAACTGTGAGATCATGACCTGAGCCAAAATCAAGAGTTGGACACTTCACCAACTGAGCTACCCAAGAGCGCCCGTTATTTATTTTTAATCAGTAAATCACTGTTTATTTCTTTTGAGTCACAAAGTTAATATAACAAGACTCATTCGACTTCAAGGAACCCTTGACCTAGCTAGCCAACTACACAGGCACATAGTCATTAAAACACAGTGTAGAAGGGGATCTAATAGATTTACCTAAATTTTTTATCATGGGGCTGAGGAGTGGATCCTGCAATAGTTGCTAAGGGAATGCTGACAAGGGAAGACTTCCAAAAGGCGTGACATCTCATAAGTAGAAAGATAGGAAATAACATTCCAGAAAGAAGACATTGTGGAATAACAACACAGTCATATCTAAGCATGAAGTAGACAAAAACCTAGCAGCAATCAAGATGAATGAAAAGACCCAGGTCCATGCCAAAGTAAGTTTGCTGGAAAATAAAGAAGAGGGGAAAATACAGAAAAGTTGGTATTTCTTTCAAGTCACATGGAACTTTCCTGCTATGGACCAAATGTTTGTATCCTCCAAACTTCAATATGTTAAAGCCCTATACCCCCAAGTCATGGTATTTGGAGATATGGTATTTGTGCTTTAGGAGGTGATTAGGCCCTGAGAGTGAAATCTCTGTGTAAGGGATTAGTGTCCCTAGAAGAAGAAGAGTCATAGAGAGGAGATCTTCTCTCACATCTGAGGATGTAGCATAAAGATGGCCATCTGTTTACTAGGAGGAAGGACCTCACTAAGAGCCCAATCATGCTGGTACCCTAATGTGAGATTTCCAGTCTCCAGGACCATGAGGTATAGGTACTTATTTAACTGACCCAGTCTGTGGTATTTCTCTTGTGGTAGTGTGAGCTGATTGGCATTCCCATTCAGGAGGCTGGGAATTCTTGGCAGAGAGGAGAATTTGTGTCTTTTTCTGGAATCCCTAAGCTAAATGTGACAAATAAATGTATTTTATGAAGAATAAATTCCGAGGGAGATAAATTCGAATAATAATAATGGTAACTATTATAATGATGATGGTGTAGTCCCTTGAGCAATACCAGTCAACTTTGGGGGTTGGAAATGCCATATTATTTATTAACAAATTTCTAAATTTAGCACAAATGATAGGCAACATGGTCAAAGTGTTGCTGAAATCAATATACCCAGTTATTGCTGATAGTGTAAATTGTCAAACTGTTTTGGAAAGAAATGTGGAAGTGTATTATGAAAAAACATCTATGCAGTCATATCCTTTGAAGTAGTAGCCCTGCTTCTGAGAGTTTAAATAAAGAGAATTATCTAAATGCCAAAAGTATATTTAACATTTTTTTAATGTTTTATTTATTTCTGAGAGAGAAGGCGTGAGCAGAGGAGGGTCAGAGAGAGAGGGAGACACAGAACCCGAAACTGGCCCCAGGCTCTGAGCTGTCAGCACAGAGCCTGACGTGGGGCTTGAACCCACGAATCGTGAGATCATGACCTGAGCCAAAGTCTGACGCCCAACTGACTGAGCCCCCTAGGTGCCCCATCAAAATTATATTTTTTAAAGGTGTTTATGATAGCATCATTTATAATAGCCGGAAGAAATACAGAAACATCCAAAATAACACAATTACAAGTACACTGTAGTATATTGACCAAATGTATCATAAGGCACTGATTAAAATGTCTATGGAGGGGCACCTGGGTGGCTCAGAAGGTGAATCGTTGGATTCTTGATTTTGGCTCAGGTCATTATCTCACACTTCATGGGACCAAATCCCACACTGGACTCTGGACTGACAGTGCAGAGCCTGCTTAGGATTGATTCTCTCTCTCTCTCTCTCTCTCTCTCTCTCTCTCTCTCTCTGTCAGTCCCCTGCTCTCTCTCTCTCTGTCTAAAACTAAATTTAATTTTTAAAGAAATATCTATGGAAACATGAAAAGTCGAGTCAATATGATGGTTAAACAAACACAAACATATGTGTAGATTATTCCTGCTTTGTGAAATTATGTGTGTGTAACAACACAAATTAAAAGAGAACAAAGACAAATGAGCATTACATACTGTATTTGGAAGGCAGAATTTTTCTCATTATATTTAGAGTTGCATTAATGTTTTTATAATGATGTTTGTGTAAAAAATAGCATTTAAAATGGCTATCATTTATTAAATGCCTATATTATGCTAAGCACCAAACATGCTTTATATTTTTTTAATTCCCACAACATCCTATAAGGTTTGGACTGTTATGATCCACTTTTTAATTAAATTTTATTTTTTTTCAAATCGATACATATATACTTTTACAAGGTAAAGTTTCATGACAAATTATATTAAAAATAAACACAATCTCTTCCTTTTAATATCTTCTGAGGTATTTTTTCTTATGATTCACTCATATTTTCAAATCGCATGACAATATTTTAAAATTAAAAAAAATTTAATTTCAGCTTTCCCTTAACTCTAGAGAACAAATTTACAGCTACGGGGCTGGGGAGGGGCAGAAAGAGGGATTGGAAGAAGAAGATGGTGGAGCTTACAGAGGACACTTACCATGTTGAAAAAAATTAAAGCAAAATAGGAAAATCAGTCCATCGGGATCAGGCACAAAGACAAATAAAGAAATAAGTAAGTAAATAAATAAATAAATAAATAACTATAATTTCAGCTTCTGATATTATTTGTTTATTAGGATTCAGCCATTCTTTCAAAATGCATCTTTGAAGAAATAAGAATATTGATGAACTCTAAGCAAAGGCTCATCAGGAAAAAAAGGGAAACACAAATCACCAACATTAAGGATCAAGAAGGGGATGATCATGCCTATTTCGCAGATATTAACATTTTAATAGGACAATATTACAAGCAATTACAAGCCAATGTTCCTGAATGTTTAGAGAAATTGGACAAAGTCATTGAAAAACAAAATTTACTAAAAACTTACGGAGAAAGAAATAGAAAATGCCAAATAGTATTTTACCCAATAAGGAATTAAATTCTTAATAAAACACTCCCACAAAGAAACTCCAGGCCTGGGTGACTTTGCTAGTGGGGTCTAACTAACCCTTTTGGAAGACATGATACCAGTATTCCTCACCTTTCCAGTTTTGGGGGGTTTAGACTAATTTTATTTAATTTTCCTAATAGACTTCCCACATGCTAATCTGCATCTCAGCATTTATCTTGACAAACCTGAAACATCCACTAAAATATATGTAAAAAAATTATAGAAACTTTATTCATGATAGCTAAAAATTAAAATCAATTTGAATTTCATCAAAAGCAGGATAAACACGTGTTATATTCATACAATGGAATAGTACACAGCAGTGAAAAGAGCTATTGATACATGTAATAATACAGAAGAATTTTAAAAACTGTCTATTGAGCCAAAGACACCAGACAAATAAATATATGGTGTATGATGCCCTTCATGTGCAATTTAAGAATAATAAAATTTCAATTTACGGAAATGGAAGTCAGAAGAGTCCACTATCCTCTAGGAGTGGTTTTAGAATGGAGACTAGCACGAGGGACCTGCGGAGATAATGGGAATGTTCTAAACCTGGATCTGTAGAGCGTGTGCATACACACACACACACACACACACACACATTTAGCAACCCACACACATAATGTATCCGCATGTTACTGAATGTACAGTCACCTCAATTTATTTAATTTTTTTAATGTTATTTATTTATTTATTTCTGAGAGAGAGAGACAGCATGAGCAGGGGAGGGTCAGAGAAAGAGGGAGACACAGAATCTGAAACTGGCCCCAGGCTCTGAGCTGGCAGTCAGCACAGAGCCCGACACGGGGCTTGAACCCACGAACCGTGAGATCATGACCTGAGCTGAAGTTGGACGCTCAACCAACTTAGCCACCCAGGTGCCCCAATTCACCTCAATTTAAACAAAAGCATTCTAGGGGCACCTGGGTAGCTCAGTCGGTTAAGTGTTGACTTCAACTCAGGTCATGATCTCACAGCTCGTGGGTTTGAGCCCCACCTCAGGCTCTCTGCTGACAACTCAGAGCCTGCAGCCTGTTTCAGAGTCTGTCTCCCTCTCTGCCCTGCTTCCACTCATGTTCTGTCTTTCTCTCCTTCAAAAATAAATAAATATTAAAAAGTTTAAATAAATAAATGCATTCCATAATAAAAAACGATAAAGTTCCTGGAAGACCAGCCAACCAATGCAGATCATGTGGCTACAAGTAGAGTGTTAAAGCAGAGCTCTGGGGGAGAAAATAGATATGGGCCATAGCGATGAAAATAAAACACCACTTACAATAATAAACCATTCAAAATGCAAAGTGGGTAAAAGAGATGAGAATTCTGCCCAGAGATAAGGGAAGATCTTCAAAAGTGATGTAATGTTTGAGCTAAGTTTTGGAGTTGGCCAGTTACAGATTAGTGGGAAGGTATTCCAGATATAGAAATCAGCCTTCAATCGTGGTGGATGAGGGAAAAGCAGTGGAGTGCCTTGAAAATGTACCCCCAAGTTGGCTCTATCTGCAAGTAATGTGGATGCTGTGGTTGTAAGAAGCACGGGGCCAGGCCTGTTTCCGTGCTAGAGCATTTGTCTGGTGTAGCAGAGAGAAAAACTTGAAAACTATAAGAAAGGCCCAGGAGGATAGGAATCCAAGTGCATCGCTACTGCAGAGAATGTGAACACCATGCAGATAACTCTGCACAGAGAATACAGTGTGGGGAGACGCTGACGAAGAATCGCTGGCCTGGGGTGAGCTGTCCCAGGAGCACGTGCTCAGATGAGGCACGTGACGCCTCAGCTCTCATCAAGGATCTCTTCTCAGGTGGCCTTTCAGGACTGGTGAAAAACTGGTCAGTCTTTATTGCTCACCCAATAGCAACGGGCTAGGTGATTGGAGCCAACACTTACTGTACATGACAAACACCTGAAGTTAGAATTTAAACACTCATCAAAGAGCTAACAGTTAAGTGAGTACGGAATGGCCCAGCCAAGTTCAAGTGAAGGCTTGGAACCCATGCAGGTGAGCCTACCACTTGCGTTGCCTTTATCCGGGACCTGGCTGCTACCTCAGGAGAGGCAACTAAGACATCCATCGACAGTTTTGGTGACCTTGACAGGCTAGGAGGACCACAAAGGTGGGGACCTAATAGCCCATCACTTACGCTGTGCTGGATGCAGATGGAACCGTAAGCTGGCTGTTGCCACAACTCCGCAGTGAACAGAGAGGCACAAAATTCAGTGCCTTGCAACAGTAATGCATTGCTTGCTCCGAGTTCTGCAGGCTGGCTGGGACTGCTCCGCTCCCATCTGAGGTCGCTGGGCTGGTTTCCAGGATGCAAAGTCCGTGTGCGCCTCACACATCTGCTATCCTGCCTCCATCAGTCGCTGCCCACTCTTGTCGTGGAGAAGGTCTGCGGAACTAGCAGCAGCGGGAGAGCTCACCTGAAGCTCTGCTGCTACCATGTGCGTTCTGTTGGTCAAAATAAGTCACTGGCTTGGACCAGGGATGCATCCCTGAGGGCATGGAGGTGGGAGGTGAAACCTTTCTGCACAATATTCCAGTTCACCCTAAAACCACAACGTGAAAGACAATTTTTAACAGCACACTTTGGAAGATAATCTTGGAGAATATCTTCATGAGTCAGAGCAGAGAATAATTTCTTAAACATGATACCAAAAACGGAGAGAGAGAGAGACAGAGACAGACAGAGAGGGAGAAAGTGATGGATAACACTAACTACATTAAGGCTAAGAATTTATATTATTAAAAGATACCACTAATGAGTGAAAAAAGGAAGCCACAGAAAGGGAGGAAATTGTTGAAACACATGAAGGGCAGTGGTGTTAGCCTGGGAGACAGACACGCACCATCTCTGTCAGCTGGGCTCTGATCCCACCCTGTGTCTGTAACTGCCCGGCTCTGTTGCTGGATGCGCAGGAACACTTTGGAGATAATCACACAAGCTCCCATGTTACACAGAATAATCCTCATGTTCTTGGGACCAGCAACAGAGTAAGCCAATGAGCATATATGTTGATTCACAAAATCCAGGAGCTTCCCGGGTGTGATCCCAAACTGGCCCCCATCTACACAGGGCAGGGAGAGACGAAGAAAGAAGAGGCCCTGCCAGGCTGGTAGTGACAGGTGCAATTCACAAGGAAATTTACAGATGAGGCTTATCTGGCAACAAGAGTAATCTCCACTGCACTCGCCAAATTTTAAAAGTTTATAAAGAGTCCTTAATTGGGTTCAGTCACATACCCAGTCCAGATAGCCTCAACACCATGTATCTTTCTCAAGTCTGTGCCCTTGGAGCAGCCCCTGGGAGCAGGCAAGGCAAACGGAACACATGTTCTAAGGACACCGGAGGGGGTGAGCAGCCTCTGAACACTCAGGTCCAGCCTGAGGGTCAACTGGCGGTCACGTCTGCCTGGTGACCTCCTCCAACAATACGATAGATGTTTATCTATAACACCAGCATACATACATTTTCTTGACATAGATTTATAGCTTTAAAAAATCCATGTTCTTTTCTTTCCCAATAACATGGATCCCTTCAACAAAAATGAGTTTCTCTTTGTCATTTTTCAATCAAAATGATAAATAGAAATATTGCTAATATGTCCAGTTCAGTATAGATTTTTTAGTGGAAAAATTTCCTGCCCTATTTTTTCCCTTCAGATTCTTCTTTTTACACACCCCACCCCCGCTTCCTCCACCTTCCAAAGACTCACCTAACTTCATGTTACTTAGTGTGAAAAGCACACACCTTAGCGTTAGACGGGGTCTGTTTACAGCCAAAGCTTTGCCACTTTCTGGCTGTGACCCTGCCAGCAAATCACACCCAGAGCCTCAGGATCCTCAAACGTAAAGTGGAGAGAAGAGCATATCTCTCCCTTAAGACTGTGCGCATATTGGATGAGAAAATTCCCACACAGTACTTATTACGGGAATGTCCACATCTGAACCCTCCAGAAATATCATCCCCTCCTCCTCCCATGACCCAAGCACTGATAGTACTTGGCGCCCCGCACTTCTCTGAAAGTTCTTCTCTCTTCCTCTTCTTCAAACCTACACAGTAAGCAGGACCCTGGCTCACCCAGGCACAAGCCTCTGCCCACTTCCTGGAGCTAATTCCACAGTGTAAAAACCCCAATCCTTTGCCATCCCTTTCTCCTCAGGTACTTTTCAATCCCATTTTTTTCCTTCTGGTATTTTTATAAAATCAGCGTTTTTGGTTTATTTGTTTGTTTTTGTTCAGAGTTTGTTTTATCTATTATGGCCTAAATTAATCAACTGTTTTATAAGCCCTCAGAGTCTATACCTAGCCACTGCTCCCAAAAGTGAGTGCATGATTCTTTCTTAGCAAATCTTTTTTTAATTAAAAAATTTTTTTAATTAAAATTTAATTTTTTAAATTAAAACAAGGATTTTAATGTTTATTTTTGAGAGAGAGACAGCATGAGCAGGGCAGAGGCAGGCAGAGAGGGAGACACACTGTCTGAAGCAGGCTCCAGACTGGGAGCGGTCAGCACATAGCCGGATAACGGGGCTTGAAACCACGAACTGTAGCATCATGACCTGAGCCGAAGTCGGACGCTTAACTGAATAATCCCCCCAGGCGCCCCTTCTCTTAGTAAATGTTGATGGTAAATCTAAGATTCACTGAGATTCTTTGGGACCTCATTAATTATCTCAAAAATCACCATTCGAATGAAAACTTCACCTATTTCTTGGTTTTGGATTTGGGGGAGGGGTTCCCATAGGAACAGAAAGATAAAGGGCTTAAAACACCATGGGCAAGGATTTCCTAACAGCCAGGACACCAGAGTATATTGGCACCAAAGTGGCTACAATCCTACTTTTTTGGCACAATACTTTCTATTTAAAGCAAAAAAAGGGGCGCCTGGGTGGCTCAGTCGGTTAAGCGTCCGACTTTCACTTAGGTCATGATCCCACGGTTTGTGGGTTCGGGCCCCGCGTCGGGCTCTGTGCTGACTGCCAGCTCAGAGCCTGGAGCCTGTTTCAGAGTCTGTGACTCCCTCTCTCTCTGACCCTCCCCTGCTCACGCTGTCTCTCTCTCTCTCTCCTAGAAATAAATAAAAAACAAAACAAAACAAAAAAAGCAAAAAAAAAAATAGTCATCAGTAATTTGATGTGGATTTCATTTGCTCTTGAAAATTTCTAGCACACAATGAGTGTATTCTGACCAAACTAAGTGTCATTCAGATATTTGAAAACAGGCTTAGGACACCCAGTTCTTTCAACAGGCTTCAAATGAACCATCTGAGAATAATGGAGGAAAAACAATGGTAACAGCAGGTCAGCTGGCCGGCCAGAGGCGTAGAGCTTCTGTTGAAAGTTCATTTATTTGTGCAGCAAATTATTTGCCATCCAGAAATGTGATAAACGCTGGGGTCACCAAGAAAAACAAACATTTTTTTTCCCTCTAGGATCTCATATATCATCAACGGATAATTATCACCAAATGCTCTATGCGCCATATTAGCCTTGTATAGGAAGACGGACAACTCACCCAGTGTGAGAGTGTCTGGAAATCTATGAACAGCTCATTTCAGAAAGGAATCTGAAAGACTGGCAAAAGCAAGGAAGGGCGGAAGGGATATAAGAAGTACGGGAAAGGAGAGAGGAGGGGAAAGAGTGACAGACCCAGGAGAAACGGAAACATACAGCGTGGAAGAGAAGGGTCGTGTGCAATGGGAAAACTCAAGCTACTCGAGGTTCCTGAAACTCAAATGAAATGTATGAGGGCTCGCAAAGGAAGCTGTTGAGATTGACTGAGGCCAGATCTTAATGGATCTTGAAGGGTGTCTTCAGACCCTCAGATCTTACCCGGAGTGCAGTGTGAGGTCTTAAATGGTTTTATGACCTTAAAGTCATAATATGGATCATTGTGTGTTGATGAACCTATCATTTATCAGATTTTCTATTTATAATTCCCTTTGATTTCTAATGTTTCCAGATGATCATATATTTTTGATTAAAAAGTAGTTAAAGAAGGGTTGCTTCCCCCAAAGAAATTTTACCGACTTCTTACCTGAAAAAAAAAGGTGATTTCCATATTTTCCCCACCTCTCCTTTCTGTTTTAGTTATAGGTGAAATCTTGTGTTGGATTTTAGGCTGGTAGCCTTTCAAATGATCATTCTGCTTTTATATTACATACTTCATCTTTCTGGAAGTAATGATATTTGCATTTCTTCCATATGTATCTCTATAACAATTATCTAGGTGCTATTGTAAGTAGAGGTGCATAAATTCTTCCTTTTTTTAACGTTTATTTTTGAGAGACAGAGAGACAGAGCACAAGCGGGGCAGGAGCAGAGAGCAAGGGAGACACAGAATCTGAAGCAGGCTCCAGGCTCTGAGCTGTCAGCACAGAGCCCGATGCGGGGCTTGAACCCACAAACATGAGATCATGACCTGAGATGAAGTCGGACACTTAACCGACTGAGCCACCCAGGTGCCCCAGAAGTGCATAACTTTGTGAGGAACTGTGTGGCCATGCACCTTATCTGTTGTGACCAGTTCCCCTGTGGGCTGTGCTTGCAGTGATGCCACAGCTCCAATTAAATGATCTTGATGTTTATCCCACACCCAAGTATATTGCTCTTTTGCCATTTCAAGGTCTTTATTTTTTCTTAAGTTTATTTACTTATTTTGAGAGGGAGAAGGAGTGGGAGTAGGGGAGAAGCAGAGAGAGGGAGAGACAGAATCCCAAGCAGTATTTGCACTATCAGTGAGGTGCCTTACACGGGGAGCTCAAACTCACAGATCCTGAGTTCCTGACCTGAGCCAAAATCAGAGTCGGGTGCTTAACCGACTGAGCCACCCAGGCGCCGCTTTCTATTTTTTTCTCTACCATTATCATCAGCTATTCTTTGAGTAGGTCATATCTGTACCCCAGGAAGGGTGGTATAATTCCTCAGCTGTTGCCATCTTAAATTATTTTTCTTTTTCTAAATTTCTCACAGACAGACAGACACACACACACACAGACACACACACACACACACACACATTTGTCTAAGAAATCAAATCTCAGGTAACATTCATCAACCCTGGAACTCAAATATTTTCCCAGCTTTTTGGCATCACCTCTTTATAGAAATATAAAACTGGGTTTATCTTCTTTTATATATATATAGGTAACATTTATTTATTTTTACATCCTTTTTGTAATGCTTTCTTTTGAATTCAGTTCAAGACTTTATTTCTATTTAGATATTTCAATTTTATATCCTGGTACTACATAAATTTTCTAATCTGAGGATGTAGTTTTCTTCAGTTCAGGGAATTTTTCTGCTCCCCCTCCTCCTCCCCCCTCCCTCCACCTTCCCTTCCTCCTCTCCTTCCCCCTCTCCCTCCTCCTCCTCTTCATCCCTTCCTCCCCTTCTCCTCCTTCCCCTCCCTCTCCTCCTCCTTCTGAATATTGCATGTTTCATTTGTTCTGCCACATTTGTCAGGAACACAAAGGAAGAGGCCACGTCTCATTTCAGAAAAGAAAAAAAAAATTCTGTTAGTATCACTTGCTAAGCAAGAGCGTTCTTAAAAAGCCCAGTCTCTGAACAAAGCAGAGCTGGGACCTGCTATATGTGATGGAAACCACAGAGTGAAGGATTCCAGTGCTCTAAGAAGTGGAATGCCAAGGATTGGCTGGTATTTTGGTTATGAGAGTGTGGCTGTCCCTGGTTGACTGGCTTTCAGAAGTATGGTTATGGAAAGGAGTTGTCCAAAATGTATTCACTTTGCACAGCATCCCCCTGACTGCTTCAGACGGACAACCCCAGATTGCCAATGTCCTGTTTGCCTTGTGACACCTGGACACGAGCTCAGGTTCCATTAAGCCTGACAGGACAGCCCATCAGGGGACGTGTGGGCTCCCTGCTTTTATCTGTGTAGCCCAAGCAGGGACTCTGTGGTAATCACTCTGCATATGCATTTTTCTCTGCCTGTGGGTGCATTTTGGCTAAAATGAGCTCATGGAAGACAGAGGTTGTATAATCTAGTAATTTGCTAGACGCTGACGTCTAGTGAAATCTCAGTCTCCTGGAGTATGTGATATCCTGAACATGTCAGGACACAGGTTCACATAGTGAATCTCTAATGGTGGAATTTTAGAGATCACTTGGGATCACTCAGAGGAGGTACATTGCATGCTAGGTGTCCTCTGTTACTAAAATGTTCACCAGAGTTATGCCCATCACCATTGATGGGAAACCAAGCCACACCAGAAAGACCAATTCAAGTCACTTTGGCCTTGGACCTCACTTGTGTGTGCTTCTCATTAAGTTCAGTTTTAGGACTTGCTTTAATCTTTCAGAGTATGTGTTATAACGGATCATTGTTACTTTTCTGTAGCTTCTGCTACAAAAGTGGTATTTGTTTCTGTCTTCTATAGAATACATTTTATTCGATAATCATCTTAGATATGTTTCTTATGAAAATATAATTTTTAAAGTAAGTTACAAATTCAATTAAAATTTTAAATCAAATTATAATTAATATATAAGATTGGATTATATTAAAATATAAAACTATGTCTTGAGTGTTCAGCAATTAAATGTAGAAAGTTTGCTTTCAAAAAATTACAAGAGTAAAATTACCAATATTTGTTATTATGAGAGTTAATTTAATAAAAATCCAATTTCTGTTATTATGAAGTCCATATTTTCATTATGTATTTGGAGGTGGCTGGAGAAGAGCTCCCAGAAAACCAGTAACACTTGAACCAAGTTTGAAGACTGAATGAGAATTTGCCATTGGATGAATATGAATGGTAAAAAATAAATGAATGCATTGGAGTTATGTAGGCTGTGACTATCCGAGGAAAACTAGCTCTCATTCCTTCATCCCTCCCTTCTTCTCTCTTTCTCTTCCTCCCTTTTCTCTCCTTCTTTCCAGTCTTCCTTCCTTCCCTCCCTCCCCCTCTTTCCTTTCCTCCCTCACTCCCCTTCCTCTCTTCTTTCTTCATTCCCTCCTCCTTCCTTCCCTCCTTCTCTTCTTTCTTCACTCCCTCTCTCCCTCTTTCCTCCTTTCCTCCCTTTTCTTTGTCCTTACTGAATTTCCAGAAGACTCCAAATTCTCTGCTAGCAATTGCTCAGAATCTCCAATTCAACTGAAAGTAAACCAGACTTGACCCACTAACTCCCTCCTTTGCCTTGCCTTTGGCCAATTGTTTTTTTTTCCTCCCAAAGCTTTATTTTTTTTAATTAAAATTTTTTTTAAAAATATTCTATTTATTTCTGAAAGACAGAGAGAGACAGAGTGAGCAGAGGAAGGGCAGACACAGAATCTGAAGCAGGCTCCAGGCTCTGAGCTGTCAGCACAGAGCCCATGACAGGGCTCGAACCCATGAACCATGAAATCATGACCTGAGCCGAAGTCGGACGCTTAACCAACTGAGCCACCCAGGCGCCCCTCCTCCCAATGCTTTAAAATGTATCCAAATGTTATCCCAGTGGTGAGTGATGAGGGAGATTTTAACCACTGGGCAGCTATGAGCATGAATGCGCAGCCCGATTCCCCCAGAGATTGATGATTCTGAACAAGAAAGGAGCTTCAGGAAACCAGCCCCTTGAATGAATTGTTTTCCATTATGCTTTTCTGGTGCTCAAACTAAAGAATGTGTTTGTGAAATACTTAATGATAGGAAAGCCTAAGCTATAGCATTTTAGAATTGGCAGGACATTTGGAGATCACCTAGAAAATAGTTTTTCTGACTTTTTCCTGGAGGACAAAGACTTCCTGGAAGTCCCAGCTGTGGAGGTGAGAGTATATCACAGCCGGTGGAACTAGGATCCCATCTTCATTTTACATGGCATAGCCTTGATTTAATCCAGCAAATGTCATAAAGTCCTTCCGGAGAGGACAACTCATTGTGACGTATGCTTAGATTTCTCTGATGATTGGTGATGTTGAGCACCTTTGCACATACCTGTGAGCCATTTGTGTGTCCTTTTTGGAAAAACAACTATTCAGGTCCTTTTTACATTCTTTTAATGGGGTTCTTTTTTTGTTTTTTCTATTAAGTAGTTTAAGTCCCTTGAAGATTAGAGAAATAAGGGGCTTGTGTGTGGTTCAGTCGGCTAAGCATCTGACACTTGGCTTCCATTCAGGTCATGATCTCATGGTTCACGGGGTCAGGCCCACATCAGACACTGCACTGACAAAGCTGAGTTTGCTTGGGATTCTCTCTCTTCCTTCGTCTCTGCCCCTCCCCCATTATCTCTGTGTCTTTCTCAAAACAAATAAATAAACCTAAAAACAAAAAAGACTAGTGGAACACAGAAAGACAAATACTGCCTGATCTCACTTATATGTGAAATCTACAAAAAGTCCAACCTGTAAAACCAGAGTAGACTGGCTGGAATGGGGAGATATTGATCAATTTGGTACAGAATTTCGGGAAGAATAAGTTCTGGAGATCTAATGGACAGCATGGTAACTATAGTTAACAACACCATACTGTGTACTTAAAATTTGCTAACAGAGTAGATGTTAAGTATTCTCACCACACACACACACACACACACACACACACACAAAAGGTAACTACGTGAGGTGATGGATATGTTAATTGGCTTGGCTATGGTAATTATTTCATAATGTCTGGATATATCAGACCCTCACATTGTCCACCTTAAATATACACAATTTTTATCTTTTTTTCTATCTGTCAAGTAGATCTCAAACAAGCTGTAAAAAATGCTCTGTGGAATGTTTTATTACCTTATCTGGGTAACGGGTTTCACCTCCAAGGTGGGTGGAGCAGAAGGAAAATGTTGACTTGTTCTGACCCTATCACTTCAAGAGACAAGCAAGGTTGGGAGAGGCAGGTTTGGGAGGGCTTGGGGGAGGCAGGAGAGGCATGCCGCACTGTGTCACTTGGCTTTTTGGAAGTCTCCCTACCCCTTCCCCCAGCTCCTATCTCCTTGGTTTAAAGGGGAGAGGAGGTAAAGTTCTCATTCCACAACTTTTACAAGGATCCCCATGATATATGTGACATTCCCTCGGGAAGTGCATGCAATGCCTGATTACAGAAAGCTCTCTGCAGACACTAGCATGCATTTGATGCCCTCAGTCAGTCATTCTATTTCTTCCCAGGATTTTTGCCTTTTTGCCAGCTCTCATCCTCCCTGGGAGTTTAAGGGGTGAGAAATAGGCCCTGCACAAGGGCATGGGCTCCCCAGGCTCCCCGAGGAAGAAAGGTCTCTCCCTCTTCCCTCACTGATCAGATGTCACCACAATTATCTGACTGCTGGAAAAAGCGATGGCATTTTTTGACGGTGACGATGCGTTGCTCTGAAGCGCCTGTCAGGTAGATTTCCGCTTCTCCCTTTCAGCCTGCTCTTCTCAGAGGCCTGCCTTAATTTGCTCCGGGGCTGAAGTCATACTACAGCTCTTTGTTCTGTCCCCAGGCCCCCTTCCCAACACACAACCTCTTTTTCTTTGTTGATCCTTCAGTGAGTTCTGATGGGTCAGAATAGGAATAAGCTCCTTCTGCTTCCCTCTGCCGCTCGGTGTCCACTCAGCCTTGTGTCTCTGACCCAACTTGCATCCACAGCGTCTTCTGATTTTGTGCCATCCACAGATTTCATTAAAGGCTATGCCCTTCTTCCAGGACCATTAGTGAAAAGGAGAGCCAGCTGGAACAGAGCCACGCTGAAAGCCTCCTCCCACCCCCCGTCACCTGGCTGTTCTCTTTATCTGTATTTCCTCAGCCACACTTCAATCCGTGGGTTCAGAAACAATTTCTGTCGGGGTCAGATTGCATACTAGTGCTTGCATTCTTATAGCTATGCCTGGGAATGTGGAAGAGGCAGGGGCTTTGGGTCCCTTTAAAGGAATCCTAGGTGTGCCCTGACCTCCCTGTGCGATTGCATGCAGGAACATTAAGAGCTCTGGAACTTTTGACACTAAGACTAGGGATACTGATGACCCCTCCCAAGAATTATTGTGGAGATGAAATTGCATGAGACAGTATATAAAGCACCTGGCACAGGCCTGTTTCATATTGGCAATTCAATAAAAGTAGATTCTTTCCTTCCAATCATTTACAGTGAGGATTTGTGGCCGATGCCACTTGCGGCCAGCCCGCAGCTCTTGTCCTGGCTGCCTCAGTGCACGCCAGCCTGGCTTTGAAGGCCAGCACCTGCATGTCCTTGACCGAGTGCTTTCCCTCACCGTGGGAACTTCTTTTGCTGCCCAAGGGAAGGAATGCCCGCTGAGCAGCTACTGTTAACCCATCAATAAAGGGGTTGGAACGTAAACAGTCTGGCTCCCCCACCCCCAGTTTGGATAACTCTGAGGTCCCTGCCCCACACTGGCCCACAGTGGTCACCGGCTTGATAACACTCCCTTTGTTATCTGCCTTTCCTTCCATGACCTAAAATGGCCCAAGATCACACAGACTAAGAAATAGACCTCATGCCATGTGAGTGCTTGGTTAAAACACATTTCCTCCTCCACATGGGAGTGTTCAGACTCACTCCAGGCAATTTACCTGGAGGGTTTGCACCTAGAATAGGATTTTGTGTTAGTGAGAAGATTAGAAACAACATTTAAGGTGTGTGTTAATACACGAGAAGATACGACTGGCTTCTACACAGTGAGGAATACTCCGAGTTCCTTGGTCATTATCACAGTCACAGTGTGGACAAATATTGATTGCCTACTGACTGCCTCTCTAAATTCGTGCCGAGCAGGGGATTCATGCTCCAAGGTGAGTCTGATACAGAGAGAAGCAGGTGGTAGATATTGGGTGATGGTTGGGGGTGGGGTAATCCGAGCCAGAGATGACAAGTGGGAACTGCGAGTTGGTGGAAGGGACCTGATCAGACCCAGATGCCCACTCCAAGGTCATGGGGATGTGATCATTACTGAAAGATGGAGACTTGAGTCAGGAACCACGGGACCAGGACCGGGAGAGGGTTGGGGATTAGTGAGGCGGTTCTGGAAGAAATTACAAGTGTTCACAGCTGACTTTCTAGGACGCAAACCTGAGCGCCAACTATGAACTGGGCAGCAGAGTGCAGGCTGGCCCACCCGAGGGGGGAGTCCAGACAGACAACCTCAGTGGGATCCAGCAAGCAGGAAAATCATGTTACGACCCGTCCACCACTCAGTGTGTGAGCGCCTCTGCCCTTGAACGCCATCAGTTTCACACAGCTGCCTCTGCTTTTTGTCATAATGGCTCCACTGATGACTTAACTCCCTTCTCAATACAGGCGTCACCTCTGTTTCTGTGCCAGCTCGTCCATTGTTGGCTGACCTGGAGCAGAAAATAGGTTGCTTAATAAATAGTCTCAGCATTGGTACAATACAGCCTATTTCTAGGTCAGCTGTACCTGGTGGGGAGGAAACAATGATCTCGTGGTTAAAAAGGAATGGGCCGCCCTATTAGGAGTGTGTCCCTTAGATGGTTAATTAACCAGAGACCTGGCATCCCAGCTCAGAGAGCACACTCTGAAGATGACACACAAGGGGTGGCCCTGCAGGCGAGCCATGGGGGACAACCTTGGATGTTCTCTAAAGAGCCGGCCACACGAAATGCTCCACAGAGAATGACTGATTTAGTATTTATACAGTATGCAGCATTGTACTTTCTCACTGCTGTGGACTTTTCTGGCAGGGGCCCTTTAATCCACTAGAACATTCAATCAAGTCCTTTTGAAAGTTCTCAGCCCCACACGTTCCCTTTATCCAAGCCAATCACCTTATCCAGTCCCTGACCAGGTGGCCAGCACCACATAGTAACCATCTGGTGCCCTTGCATGGGTCAGCCCCTCCCCTTGACATTGCTGCCTTGACCTTTTACACAGCCCACTCCTGACTATTTCCTGCTCGCAGCACCTCCTGACTGTACCCTATAGAAAATCTGTGGTCTGTTGAACGTCTCTTAAAAATTATCACATACAAACAGGAGCAGAGAATGTGGGCTCCTGAGTAAACAAACACAACTTTGAACCCCAATATTGTTCACCTTTCCTAGCAACATGACCTTGACTGAGTTATTTTAACTTTGCCAGCCTCTTTAGCGATTCATCACTAAAATGGAGATATGTGTAAATATTCTGTTATTACTATTATTGACTGTTACTTTTATTCTATCATTATATAATAATAATATTAAGTATATAATGATCAGTAATATAGTATAAGTATACAATTTTGTAAGTAGATATAAAATTATATGAACTGTAAAATGATAAATACTTATATATTATTATTAACTATTATTACTAACTACTGTTATGAGTATTTTAAT
Source organism: Hyaena hyaena (assembly GCF_003009895.1). Lineage (NCBI taxonomy): Eukaryota > Metazoa > Chordata > Mammalia > Carnivora > Hyaenidae > Hyaena > Hyaena hyaena. Next base: position 947,358 of record NW_024081276.1, on the reverse strand, counting down.
TTGTCACCATATTCATATACCTGTCATTTTATGTAAATGCTCCATCCTCTGAGGCACACATAATTATTCTAACTTTACAGATGGGGAAACTGGGGTCTAGGAAGGTTCAATAATATTCCCATGGTGGCGCTGCTAGTAGTAACTGGCATGACAAGAGTGAGAACATTGGGCTCATAAATCCACTGTCTTTATCATTCTTTTATTTTCTCTTTCTTTCCTCTCTTTCTCTCTCTCTTTTAATATGACTTCCTTCTTTGATATTCTCTGTCTCTCTCTCTTTCTGTTTCTCTTTCCCCTTATCCTAGAGGGGTCAGGATCTCGACATCTGAATTTGGTGCTGCTCTGACACCTGACATTTATAGGCAGGACTTGGAGGAATAGGTATTTGCTGCGTTGGATTACACTGAAAAGCACTACAGTTGAAATCAGTTTTGATCTGGGACCTCTTTGAATAATGAACAGTGACAAGAGTCCAGGCCATGGGAGGTGGTGAGGAATTCTGTAACATCTATCTGCCAAGTAAGAAAGTCCCAGCTCTAAAAACCAACGCATGCCGTGAGCCCTCATTCATCCAGGTCAGGGATGCACCTTAACACTATTGACATTTGGGGATAGATGATTCTTTGTTGAAGAGGGTGTCTTGCTCGTTGTAGTATGTTAAGCAACAGCCCTGGTTTTTACCCACTAGCTGACAGCAGCGATTCCCCTGGGTTTTGACTAGCAAATGTATCAAAAGACTTTGCCAAATGTCCCCCTGGGGTGAAAATTATCCCAAGCTGAGCACAACTGATTTGAGTCCATTGGAGGAAGACCAGTTAGAAATAGTAAGAAAATGATTTTGGATAATAGAATCATTGGAGGGATAGATATGGAAGTCTTGCTTCCTAGGCAGGCTTGTAGAACTCGGGATTGGAAGGATTTACTTGGATTCGAGCTTTGCCTCTTTCCAGTCATACTTGATTTAAATACGATTTAAACATTTAGTTTGTAACTCTGAGCCTGAGTATCCTCAGTGAGGAGATAGGGTGCAGGCAAATGTTTGTCTCCTATCAAATTCAGATGTTGAGACTGTAACCCCCAAGGTCCCAGTGAGATGGTATTTGGAGGTGGCATCTTGGGGAAGTACTTAAAAGGATGAAGTTATGAAGGTGGGACCCTCATGATGTAATCAGTGTCCTTGTAAGAAGGTCATCAAAGAGCTCTCTCCACCACGCCAGGACACAGCTCCAAGACGGCTGTGTGTCAGCCAGGAAGAAAGCTCTCGCTAGAACCCAACCCTGATGGCATACTGATCATGGACCTCTAGCTTCCAGAACTGAGATGAAATAAATTTCTATTGTGAAGCCATACAGCGTATGGTGTTTTGTCACAGTAGCTGGAGTAGATGAATACAGAGATGTAATAATTTTGCTTATGGATCAGGATTGTTAAGTGATTTAATTGAAGTAAATGTGTAAAGTGGCTTATGATGGTTTTTATAGATAGTTACTAGTTTCAAGAACATTTCAGCAATTAACTGCATATGAAGTTTGGCAAGCATCGGTCCTCCTAGACCTACTTTGCTGAAGAGGTGATATAATTGTAATTAGCTCATTACTGGTATGCCACAGAAAGCTGTTAAAAACTTGAGATTGGTGTGCCTTAATTGGTTCATTTATTCCTTTAACAATTAGCAAATAAGTTAGGCTCAGAATGAGCCCTCATGTAACTTACATTCGGGTGAATATACAAACTTGACTTACAAGATGGAATCAATGCAGATATTGAACAGAATGAACCCATAAATTATTTCATGACAATTTTTAAGTGCTCTTCTACAGAAATCCAAAGTTCTATTCCAGCACATACCAGTGGAAGCCTCTTTCTTAAATAGCATCAGCACCCTTACCTATATCCACTGCAAATGATCAAATTGCTTAAGAAAACTTTCTTCATAAATTATATGCCAGTAGAACTTGGGTTAGGGGAAAGAGTGAAGATTTTGTTTAGTGTATTCCTGGAAATTATTAAAAACAAATTTCTACTTTTTACATATACCTATACATTTATAAAACAGTGTACTACTTTACATGTATATTACATATACGTGCAAATGTAAATATACATTTACACATATATTTTTAAATCAATGTTACTGAGATATATTTACATGTAATAAAATATACCCATTTTAAGGGTGCAGTTTGATTAGGCATGAAAAAGTAGAATGAGCAATTACTTGTTATATTATTGCCAGACTCTACAGTGTGGGCTGAGGATGGGCGGAAAATGCTCAGTGAGATGGTTTGGAGCCAAACAAAATATGCATCTCAAAAAGCATTGATTCACAGACATTTATGAACTTTCCAGCATGTGGCAGGGACAGTGCTATGGGCAAAATATCTAACTCCTACATTGCAAGAGTTTTGGGTTTACAAAACCCTGCCCATCCATTCTTTCACTCATTTATCATGTATTTATCAAACAAGATGAACTGTAAGGCAAATAGGATTTCTTATACCCACTGAATAAATAAGGAAATTGGGGAATAGAGAAGATCAGTGATGCATTCATGATCAGCACGTAGTGACTCAGAGAACAAGGGTTCCCATGTAGGTTAGTCTTGGACACCAGGCAGTGGCCTTTCATCATGCACATGGCATCACATTCCACCAGGACCCCCTTTCCTCGAGCGTGCTAGTGGGCGTGGAACAGAAGAGCTCCATTTGTTGCCACTAAAATGTGTTTCCTACATTGTCTAGTTCAAGACCTTTCTAAACCATAGTATTTAAATTACCCCATGCTTCATCTCAACTCCATCCAATTTCATTCAGTGCAATAAAGGTACATGGAGTGTCCACTTCACATGCGTGCCAAGCAAAAAAAAAAAAAAAAAAAAAGTGGGATTCCCTGGGCTCCTTGAGCGTCAGCAGGTCACTGGCTTCAGCAGAGCACGTGATATCTTAGAAGGTGGGATTATAATGGGAAGATGGATCGAGGCCATTTGATGGATTGGTGGTTCGTGGTATGTTTGCTTGGCCTGCTTTAAAATTTTTTTAATGTTTTATTATTTATTTTTGAGAGAGAGATAGAGACAGCATGAGTAGGGAAGGGGCAGAGAGAGACAGAGACACAGAATCTGAAGACAGGCTCCAGGCTCTGAGCTGTCAGCACAGAGCCCAATGCAAGGCTCAAACCCATGAATCGCGAGATCATGACCTGAGCAGAAGTTGGATGCTCAACTGACTGAGACACCCAGGCGCCCCTGCTTGACCTGCTTTAACAAAATACCACAGGCCTGGAGACTTAAGCCATAGAAATTTATTGTCACGGCTCTGGAGGCTGGACATTCCTGATCAAGGTCTGTCAAGGCCAGTTTCTGATGAGGATTCTCTTCCTGGCTGATGATTGCCACCTTCTGACTATGCCCCCACATGGCCTTTCTGTCTCATGCACTCAGAGAGAGAAGGAACAATGCCTTTGGTGTCTCTTCTTATAAGGATACAAATTGTATTGCAGGGCCCCACCTTTATAAGCCCATTTAACAATAATTACTTCATCAGAGGCTCCATCTCCAAATACCACATCTCTGGGAATTAGGGCTTCCATATATGAATTTGGAGGGGACACAAACCTTTTATGCCAGGGCCCACCCCACCCCCAAATTCATGTCCTTTTGAATGCAAAGAACATTCATTCCACCCCAACAGCGCCAAAGTCATAGTTCATTTGAGCTTCAACTGCAAAGTCTAAAGTCCAAAATCTCATATACATCATCTAGGAGTGTCTGGGGGGGCTCAGTCGGTGCAGCGTCCGACTTTGGCTCAGGTTATGATTGCCATAGTTCGAGCCCTGCATCTGGTTTGCTTCTGTCAGTGCAGAGCCTGCTTTGAATCCTGTCCCTCCCCCTACCTTGTTCTCCCCACTTATGCTTTCTAGCTCAAAAAATATATAAAATATTCAAAAGAATAATTGTCATCTAAATCGGGGGTGGGTGGGACTCAAGGTATGGTTCATCCTGAGGCGAATTCTTCTCCAGCAGTGAAACTTGGATAACCAGACGAGCTGTGTGCTTCCCAAATGCAATGGTGGGGCAGGTATATCACAGAGAGTGTCATTCCAAAAGGGAGAAATAGCAAATAAGAAAGAGGTGAAGGGTCCCAAGCAAGTCTACAATCTACTAAGACAAATGCCATTAAACCTCAAGGCTTCATGATGCTCTGCACTCCAGGCCCACTGAGGCAGCAGTCTCATGGGATGCAAACATTCAGTCCACAACACATCCAATGGAAAGGCATTGAAAGCCTTTATACCTGAGAAAAATCTGTATAAAAGAGAGTTTCAGAAATATCAATCTGGCTTGAGAGAAAAGGATAATTTGAGTTACCAAAAAGCAAAGAAAATGACATAAATAAGAAAGCTGTTGTGATGATTTGTTTGCTTACTTTCCCCCATCCATCCTTTCATTGTACATTTGCAGAACTAAGGCTATTTACCATGTGGCACCCCAACTGTTGAAGGGGCGTTAAGAGATTGGACATACCGAACCTTGCTTCCAAGGAACTTATTTTCTAGCATTCACAATGGCCTGACTGTAGCACGGCAGTGGGTTGAGGCAGGGGCGTAAACTGAGGACCTGATTCAGAAGTCTTCTCAGTGAAGTGTGAACCTGTATGGATGTGAGCGAAATAGCCACAGGGAATATTGGAGGCATCCAAAAAGGTATATTTGGAGGAATGGACACTCTTTTTGGAATCTTTTTAGCATAAATATAGGAAGTGAATGGCAGTCAGTTAGTCATTTATTATTTATTTGGGGCCATTGGAAAGTTAGCCAACTCTGGTATTATTACACCAGGTGCTTCTGGCATGGAGAAAATAACCAAAGGCAGGTTAAAGTAAATCTAGACCCTTCATTTATTCACTTATTCAACAGATATTTATTAAATGCCACCCATGTGTCAGGTACTACTTGAGGTACTGAAAATATAGAGGCAAACACAGTTCATCAAGTCCCTGTTTTCCTGGAGCTAACATTACATGGAAAAGACTGACATCAAACAAGTAAACAAGTACATGGTGCAATTTCAGATTGGGCTCGTGAGGTAGAAGGGAAATTCAAATGGAGTAAAGGATTACAAAGTGACGGAGAAAGTGTCACTTTAGAAAGCATGGTGTGGAAAGGACTCTCTAGAGAGAGGACATTTGAGAAGAGCTCTGAACAAAGCTTTGAGCTGAGTCACTTCAACCCTTATTGAATCCCAACAGAGCACAAAGCTTGGTAGGAGATCCTAGTAATAAGAGTAATAAATCAGGAAACAGAAGAGAATCACAGCAGCCCACATAAGGCACTGTTTTTGGTGAATCTCACACTGAACTAACTCTCTCTCTCAATTGCATGCTCTTTTTTCCCCCCTAGAAATCATTTATCTCAGAACCATGCAATGTGCAATTGCAGAAAAATGAGACATTAGGAAGAGAAGTGACTTTTCTGGGTAGGAACTAACCCCTGCTATTCACAAATAGCGATCGCCTCTCTATGCAAAGTCTGCACCTTGTGATTATCCAACCTGTGTTCTGTCTCTTTGTCCAGTGGAAAACACACCACCCTGAGAATAGTCCATTGTGCTGGTTAACTTTTCCCCACCAATCCCAGCTCTGGCCTCTGGGGCCAAACTGCACAAATATATTCCCTTTTCTTCTACATGGCAGCCATCTATATACACATTTCCAGGTAAAGGATGATTTATCTTGTCCTCTGATGTGTTGGTATAAAGCTGCTCCATGTTCTGGTTTCCTTCCTCTGCACAATCCATACCCCTTGGCTGCTCAAGAGAGAGAATGTGGATGGGAATGAAGGGCAGAGGGAGACAGAGAAAATTTTATGCAGTCTCCACACTCAGTGCAAAGAACAACTTGGGGCTTGATCCCATGATCCTGGTATCATGACCTGCACAGAAATCAAGAGGCAGACACTGACCCACTGAGCCACCCAGGGACTCCCCCCCATTTTACATGCTAATGGAGGCGATGAGGGTCCAGAAATGTCACATGGGCTATCCCATGATACAAACACAGTTGGTAGAGGTGGAGCTAGAATCCAGGTCTTTGGGCTCCCAGATAGTGCAAATTTTTCTCTAATACTTAGTTGTTGCTCTCTTCAGAGAAAGTAAAAAATTCCAGTGGTCATTGAGAACATAAAGGAAAACCATCCATTCCGCTCTGACCAGCTAAGCTACCAGCCCCTACCCTTGCATTTATTATTCAACTCCAACCTATTTACACTAAGTTGTCAGGTTTTTGTCAAAAGGATATGGGAAGCCTGGAAGCGGCTGTCAGCTCTTCAGAGGGTCTCTGCTCTACCTCTGAATGCAGGTAGCGCGGATTGCCTCAGCGAGCTTGGTAAGAGGCATGGTTTCTCGGTTAGATTGTTTATGTCCATGGGGCACGATTCTCTTTCATGTAACGTCTTGTCAAGCAGGTGGGATAAAGCACTAGCCCTAAGGTTACTGGATGCATGTGCTTTTCTCTATTCATTTATTTGAGAAAAGCACAAGATGGAGAGAGAGCCGGTGTTGAACACCAAGCGACAAGGGGGCTCTGTCGTAATATTAACAACCAAAACTTATGTAAAGCTTCAATCTATGATCAATACATGACTTTAATTCTTCTTTTTGTAAATGTTTAATATTTACTTATTTTGGGGAAACAGAGAGAGACAGAGCATGAGTGGGGGAGGAGCAGAGAGAGAGGGAGACACAGAATCAGAAGCAGGCTCCAGGCTCCGAGCTGTCAGCATAGAGCCCGACGCGGAGCTAGAAACCACAAACTGCGAGATCATGACCTGAGCTGAAGTCAGACACTTAACCAAAGGACCCAACCAGGCGCCCCGACATCACTCTAATTCTTAAAGTTCGTTTGTGTAGTAGGCATTTTTTAAAGTTTATTTATTTATTTTGAGAAAGAGAGAAAGAGAGAGTGTGAGCAGGGGAGAGGGGCAGAGGGAAAGGGAGAGAGAATATTAAGCAGGCTCCAGGCTCAGGGGAAAGCCCCCCATGGGCTCCATCTCATGAACCGTAAGATCAAGACCTGCACTGCAATCAAGAGTCGGACGCTTAATCAGCTAAGCCACTCAGGTACTCCTTGTGTAACAGGCATTTTTAATCTCCTTTTTAATAGTTAAGAAAAATTCCAGTTAGAGAAGAAGAAAGGAAGATAATACTTTGAGGGTATTTGCTAGATGTTAGGTGTTCTAAGAGTTTTATGCGTATTACATTACTTACTTTTCATAACAATCCCATAAAACAGTTAACACTTTTTATCCTTCACAGGTAAGAATCAGCGAGAACCGAATAGATTACGTAATTTGCCCCAAGTCACACAAATAGTAAATATGGTGTTGAGACCAGATGGCTGGCAACTCTTACCAGCATTGGGTTGCCATTTTGATCATACGTTACATCCTCAGTCCTTTCGGGACCAGGCATTGGGATTCCCATACTTTAAATGCTAAGAATCAGAGAAACTAAGAGGCATGCTTGAATTCCCGTAGCAGGCCTGATATTCAACTCCAAGTACTAGAATATCACGTCTCCCATTGTTCTACTACACTCAAGTTCTTGATAACAAGACAAATTTGGACCATGCCTCTTTTATTCCTATTTTTTTATTTTTATTTTTATTTTTTTCAAATATTTTTATTTCTAGGAGAGAGAGAGAGACAGCATAAGCAGGTGAGGGTCAGAGAGAGAGGGAGATACAAACTCTGAAATAGGCTCCAGGCTCTGAGCTGGCAGTCAGAGGGGCCCAAACCCACGGACTGCGAGATCATGACCTAAGCGAAAGTCAGATGCTTAACCAACTAAGCCACCCAGGCGCCCCTCCTATTTTTTTAAAAGTGGATTTGTTTATTTTGAGAGAGAGAGAGCATGAGCAGGAGAGGGACAGAAAGAAGGAGAGAAAGAATCCCAAGCAGGCCACACTGTTAGCACAGAGCCCAATATAGGGCTCAAACTCACGAACCATGAGATCATGACCTGAGCCAAAACCAAGGGTCAGACGCTCGACTGGCTGAGCCACCAAGGTGCCCCAGGACCATGCCTTTTAAATATACATCCTAGGGATGCCTAGGTGGCTCAGTTGGTTGAGCGTCTGACTTCAGCTCAGGTCATGATCTCATGGTTTGTGGGTTCGAGCCCCACGCAGGGCTCTGTGCTGACAGCCAGCTCAGAGCCTGGAGCCTGTTTCAGATTCTGTGTGTGTGTCTCTCTCTCTCTGACCCTCTCCTGCTCATGCTCACTCGCTCTCTCTCTGTCTCTCTCTCTCCCTCCCTCTCTCTCTCTCTCAGAAATAAAATATTAAAAAATTTTAAACATACATCCTAAAAAATATCATTTTTATTCTCAAAACTCTATTAGGGCAGTGATGAAATGGAAATAATGTGCTATGTTACAAGGGCTAATTTCATTTTTAAAAATTATTATGACATTCTTCAAATTAATTGGTGAAAAAGTCCAGTTGTAAGGGAGCTTGTTCTCATTTAAACACTCACTTTTTTTTGGAGGTGGAATGAGCAAAGGTTCTAGGGCAGCTCAGATGACAGCAAATGTGACAGGCTGTAGACTGTGGGACTTTAGATGAGAACTACGGTCCCATGGATCAGAGAGGGTCCCCGCCAAACAGCAGGGCCAATCAAACATTCCTCACTTCTCCAAACCAAAGCTCTTTTGAAATCACCAGGTCTATTCCCAGAAGCCCTTGGGCTTTGCCATCCATAATCCTTTCTTATTATTTTTAACACAGGGTCAGACCCTTTGAGTCTTGCTGTCTTGTTTTCTTTGGCTCTTAGGAGGCTCGAATTTTTAGATCCCTTCTTGATTCCTTTAGAAATACTATTCCTGAGACACCTCTTGCAGGGTTTCCTTAGTTGTCAAACTTTGTGCCATAAAAAAAAAAATCTCCCAAGCTATCCTTGCTGACTTCAATGACTGTATGGGAATCAACAATTGTAACTATATTTTTCCAAAGTTTAATCTACAGCTTCTATGTAGAGACAGATTTGAAATAATCAAGCTTTGGATTCTGATTTTAGCCTTGTAAGTTATCATTTAAATGTTTTTTTTTTTTAATTTTTATTTATTTCTAGGAGAGAGAGAGAGAGACAGCATGAGCAGGGGAGGGTCAGAGAGAGAGGGAGTCACAGACTGAAACAGGCTCCAGGCTCTGAGCTGGCAGTCAGCACAGAGCCCGACGCGGGGCTCGAACCCACGAACCGCGAGATCATGACCTAAGCGAAAGTCGGACGCTCAACCGACTAAGCCACCCAGGCGCCCCGTAAGTTATCATTTATATAGCAATTACTATCAGTTAAGCTTCCTGATTCTTAGCTTTCACATCTCAAAATGTTAAGGTCTATTGTCTATCATGAAGGATCATTCTGGAGATTAATGGAGATCATTGGTTCACTCACTTCCTCACTTACCGATTATCCATCCAGTAAGTAAATTCTAGGGGTTTAGTAAGTATCTAGGATTCTGTCAATCATTGGAAATGATAGAGGTTACAGTGTTTACGTTTCTATTCTCAAGGAGCGCATAATCTATTAGGAGAGACTCATGTGCATAATTAATAATTGGCATGATATCTGCTAAGAGGATGTATGCACAGAACCTCTAGGAACACCAAGGGGTAAGGGTAGGGTTCACCATCTCACATTGCCCGGTGTTGAGTGGTGGAAAAGACTTAAAGGAATCAAGGTATTTTTCCTGAGGAAGAGAAAAATAAGTAAGGACTTAATGAATGAGAGTAAGCCAGACTGGGAGGAGGTTGGGTCAGGGGCATAAGAGAGGTGTGCTCTTTTTTTCAGATCCATACATAAGACACAATTTGAAATGATAATGAGTGCTTAGCATTTTAAAACTCTTTGATTCTAAATAAAGCCAATTTGACCTCAAAACCTGCCTTGGGTTGCATGTAACCACAGCTATTACTGTTCTGCGTTTAATGCTGAATCTTCTTTTTAGCATCCCAGACTTAGGAGCTATTCTTTGAAGTACACACAAGGTAAGATCCTGTGGGGGCTGGACTTTCTGAACACTGAGAGATTAATATACACCGCCAAAAAATCAAATCAACCTGCCACGAAGCAAATTTCCAATTCCTATTTTCCAGGGCATTTCACAGGAGAATTTTCCCACTATGGAAAAAGTAAAAGATAATAGAAAAATCACTCTTGTGCTACTTTGGAATGAAAACAAACAACAGAGTCATGCTCTGATGGGGAAGTTAGCAGGCTGTCATTGATATGTCTCTATAGATGGGAAAAAAGATAGCATTCCACATAAAAAAAAAATGCTTCCCCAATCAAGTAATTCAATCTATTTATATGTCTCCTTTTATGCACACTTAATAGTAGTGTGGCACCATGTTCTATTCCATATAACCTGCTTAGATTAAGGATGAGCATCATGTTAGGAAAAGAAGATGAGGATTTTGATTTAGGTCTGTCTGTACCACTTTGATGGAGTGACCTTGGGCGGGTCTTACCTCCTTACTAATATTCAATGGCTTTATTAGCATCTCTCTCATCCACGAGTATAGACTGATGGATGTAAAATAACTGTAGGTGCTATCATGCAAAACTAATGTAAGTTATTGATGAAATGACAGTTAGAAAATACCCCATTGGGAATTAATTTTGAGTTAAACGTTGTCTAACTTCATCCACAAGGCTGGGAACCTAGCAAAAGATACCCAGGGTTTTGTGATCCCTGGTATCTTAATCAGCTCATGCTGCTAAAACAAAATGCCATCGACTGGGTGGTTTAAATAGGTGATATTTATTTCTCATGGTTTTGGAAACTGGAGAGTCTCAGACCCACGTGCTGGCAGGCTTGGTGTCTGATGAGAACTTTCCTCCTGACGTGTAGACAGTTGTCTTCTTGTGGTAGCCTCAATGACTCGTCTTTTAAGTGCACTAAGCACATCATGATGATTCCACCCTTGTGTGCCAATGACCTCCCAAAGGCCCCGCCTCCAAATATCATCATGACGAGGATTAAGGCTTCAACATATGAACTTTGGTGGGACACAAACACTCAGTTCATGGATCCTGCCCTTGATTTATGGATAATACATATTGTTTCATCATTCAAACTTATTGTCAGTCTCTTGAGTTGTTTGGAAACTTGATCTCATGTTACCTATACCTATATCTCCACACCCGACTTCTTTTTATAAATTATTAACTTCATCAACCATTCATCAACCCTTGAAACATTTTTTTAAAAGAAACTGTATGAGCTCATGAGGAAAATTTAAGGTCCTCCCATTCTGAAGGAAGTCTTACCCATAGTAACGAGCAAGCTCCTTCAAAGGAAGGATGAGGTCTCTACCTAGTAAAGCTCTTGGTACCAAGTAGATGTTTGGGTGGTGTTGGTCACCTCTGTCACCTTGCCTCACTGTCCTCATCATCCTCCCTAACTTTGAAGGCATTAGTGGGAAGGATAGGAATATTGTTCATTGAGCATCAGGTTCCAATGTCTAATTCTGCCCTTTACTAAAAGGCAGGAATTTACTGAAGTTAATTGAGATCACTGGCATACATCAGTTGACACACATGAGAGAGTAATCAGAGAGCCCAGAGGCCCTAAAATGGGTCCCCACAGAGGGAATGCAATATCGGTGGGAGGAGCAGTGAGATTTTATCATTTTGCTCTTTGTGCTTGGTCCTCATTCTGAGACCAGGTGCAGTGCCAGGTTGGGTTAGCTTCTGCGTTTGGAAGGGGCTGGAGGTTGTGATGTGTTTCTGAGAGAAGGGGCATCATTACCCAGATGCTGAAGACCGTTCTCAGTCTCTAGGGAAGTGTTTCTCAAAGAAGGCTCTGTGGAGGAGGGAGGATTAACCTAATATTCTTCTTCTCCTATTTCTTTCTTTTTTTTGAGAGAGAGAGAAAGAGAGGGGGAGGGACAGAGGGAGAGAGAGAGAGTGAAAATCATAAGCAGGCTCCATGCCCAGTGCAGAGCTCAATACAGGGCTTGATCTCATGACCAACTATGAGATCATGACTTGAGCCAAAATCAAGAGTTGGACACTTAACCAACTGAGCTACATGGATGCCCCAAGGTTTAATCTAATATTCCTTATGAGTTTCCAAGAAAGAAGAGTCTGGGAGAAAGTAAACCTAAGCCCTTCATCCTGATTTTCTGCCCCATAACTGCCTCTGATGTCATGGAAGTTCTAGAGCACCCATTTATTCAGAATCCTGCCAGTGTCTGGGAGGGAAGCCCAGAGGAGGAGGAGATGGGATGAGATTCCCGAACGTGAATGGTTCAGTGACACTGAGAATGTGGCTGTGACATGCATCTCACAGGGATGGATTCTGCCGGATCTTTCTCTGGAGAGCCCCTGCAGAGGCGACGTGATGGTCAAATGCAGGCACCTTCTCTCACTGGGGCAGTCCTGACCTAATCTGTGAGACCTCCTGGTCTGACCCAGAGAGGCGCCATGTGCTATGAAAAGAGGGCTTGCGTGGGACATTGAGGTCATGATCTCACTGTTCAAGAGTTCAAGCCCGATCTGACGTTCAAGCCGGCTTGGGATTCTGTTCCCTCTCTCTGCCCCTCCCCCACTCGTGCTCTCACTCTGTCTCAAAAATAAATAAATGAGCCTAAAAAATAGAATCTCCAAACACGTTTGATGCCCTCCTGTATCCTGTCTTACTCTTGCCAATTCCTTCACAAAGTATCAAAGATCTTAAAGTGGGGTCGTCTACCTCAGGATTGTGTTCTTTTTCCAATTGTATAGGTGATGATAGATAGATACACAAATACATAAGTAGACACATAGATAATAATTACCTGAATATAATTAGAAAAAGAATACATATATATATATATCTGAAAATATACACTACTTTGTGTGCTTCTAAAGTTCTATAAGTTGCAATATAAATATGGAAATTGTGAGTCAAATACATTTGAGAAATACTGCAAATCTTCTGCACGATTTTTCAGAAACCTAAAAATTTTTATGAATTATGTATTTCAAAGAAAGAAAGGAACTCTCTAGGATTTGCCAAGCGCACTTGGCTATGAGATTAAAAATAACAATAACAAAAAAACCCCAAACTGCCGACTCTATCTGCGGCTAAGTGGTTAGAGGAGCCCACGTGGGAATGAATATAAAATCTGGAGGAAGGGCACCTGGGGCGCCTGCAGTGTCTGCAGCGACTAGCCCCATCCCTCAGGACAAGAAAGCTATAGGATTCAGGGATGAAGCGCCACCTCTGTTTAGTTTAGGTGTGCAGAGGAACTTCCTTTGTCCTCAGGATCCTAAGTGCGGCAGCCAACCAGGGTTAGGGTCCAAGTGAGCTTGGGGGGGGGGGGGTGTCCCCTGATATCAGACAGCAGCAGTAGCCTAAGTGCCCACGGAAGAGGAGACCCAGCGCCAACCTGAGAGGATGATTGTGAAGGAGAAATGAAGAGGGACCCATGTAGCATCTTTTCTTAATGTTTATTTATTTATTTTTGAGAGACAGAGAGAGACAGAGAGCAAGTGAGCACAAGTGGGGGAAGGGCAGACAGAAAGGGAAACAATCCAAAGCAGGCTCCAGGCTTTGAGCTGTCATTTATAGCTGGGGGTGGGGCTCGAACTCAGGAACCCTGAGATCATGACCTGAGTGGAAGTCCGATGCTTAACCAGCCCCCAGGTGCCCCTCTTGCGTCATCTTGTAAACTGCGAACTGTCAACTCTGGATGACAGTACCTCCCTAGCTAGTGTCAAGCACTGTTAGGCATCGCTGATACGTGAGATAATTTAAAAATCTCCGTTGTCAACAACCCTTGAGCGCTTACACCAAGACTTGTGCTGTGCTGGCATTGTTCTTGGTGCTCTCCATGCGGTAACTCTTCGAATACTATTGTTATTGACTCTATTATTTAACACTACCATTATCCCCACTTGAGATGAATTACAGGGGTTTTAGAAAAGTGCCCAGGACCAGAGGTTCCTGAGCTGGAGAGCTGGGCTCCACCCTTAACAGCCAGTCTCCCAGCCAGGCTCTTACATTCTGTCACTTAGCACATAATAAGCCCTCTCAACAGCCTATTATTGTCCTGGGTTTAGGAATGAGGAAATTGAGTCTCACGGAGTACCTGTAATTTGCCTACAGTCGTGCCGCTGTTTAAATGCAGAGCTGCCTTTTCCTGAGAATGATGTCTCTGGTTGAAGTTGCTGAGGCGTCCAGAACACAGCCCCCAAACCTAATCCCAACGACACAATATACAGGTTTAATGTTTGGGGATAAGTCTCTGCCATTTTGGGTTGTATGCACCATTTCACTGGGCCATTAACAGCAGCTGGATAATCAATTTGACCAGGTACAGTGAAAGCCTTTGGGGAAAAGCAGGCAATATTTTGTATTTATATATAAAATGTTTTATATTTATATAGTCAATTATGCTTTTTGAGGAGGCTTTCACATCAGATTTTCCACATCATTTAGTTCACCCAGTACCTGTGGAGAATTGGTAGCTGCTTTTCAAAAGTGCTCTGGATTGAGATTTAGATCTGTTTGGATCCCAGTTCAGCCACTTAACCACACAGCGATCAGAAATAAGCCTCTTAAATCACCCGAGGCTAAGACTGTCCTTTAGAAAGTAGGGTGAGCATGGCAAACCCAGAGGGGTGGTGAGGAAGAAATTAAGTTAGTGTCTACAGAGTGCGGTTAGACATGAGATACCTCCATACGGCTCATCTTTTCACCGTTGAGACTTGCAGGATGCTGGGTGCTGGGTGCTGGTCCATACTGGGCAAACCGTCATTCTAGATGAATCTGGTTTCAGTGTAAGGGATGAAGTTCAGTAGGCCCAGGTTGTGGGTCAAACTCAGTGACTGAGGACTCAGGAATTTCTGCATTGCTAATCTTCATTCCTTAAAAACAAAGCAAGAATCTTGGAGCACTGTGTTCTAAGTGATTTCACAAACGTTATTTGGGAGCCTCCCATTGAAGGGGGTAAGTTTGACATGGCCCACCTTCCACCACTTTCTTCAGAAGTGGTAAGAGTTTCTGCCTATGAATAAACATATAAACATATGTTTATAAACATATTCTGTTTGGCCTGTAATGTTGGGTGGTTTTGTTTTAAATATGGCTGACTTTATATAGAAGTGTGTGTGCTTGTGGGGATGTATGTGTTTTAAATCCATATTCCTAGTTTTTAAAAAAATGTGCGACTTAAGGTAAGTCAAGCAGATTTGAACTTGCTTCCTAGCTGCACGATCATGTGTGTTTAACATCTCTGAGCTTTAGCATTCTCATCCATGAAATGGGATAATACTATCTCATCAAGTGACAATAAAACTTAGCTGGGGTCTTAAAAAGATCCCTTGGCCCATAGCTTTGCTAAATCCATATTAATTTGTTCCTCTTCCAATTCATGGGAAATGAGTCTGCCTATCTCTCTTTATGAAAGTATTTGGTTCAACATTTTCAATATGGACAAAAATACGTATATACTGCATATTTATAATTCAATATACATTTAAGGAAAAAATACATAATCACTTTAAAAAATGAATATATAATTAGTTACGTTAATCCTCTACATTTTATGCTGATTAAAGACATTGTGTCAGACTTTCATATGTAACATTTAAACATATAAAATGTAGACAAACACCATTATTTTATATTTTGATGTTTATGATTTAAGAGGTCGGTCAAATTTCTACTACCTTTACATTTAATAGGCGATAAAGGGATACCTAATGTGCTTATAGCTTCAAAAAGTGGGTGTATGTAAGTCTTCTAAACCCAAGACCCCCATTACTTATATTGTGCAATCCCCATGAGCACGAAGAGAACGGCTATTATGCCAAAGTCTGACATTTTTTTCAGCCTGCATTGCATTCCTGGGCAACTATTATTTCTTTTAAAGCTACTTTGCATCCTTAATGTGGTGGAAAATGGGCATTAAAAAACGATATTATATCTTTTTTTTCCTTAAATGGTTTATTGTCAAGTTGGTTTCCATATAACACCCAGTGTTCATCCCCACAAGTGCCCTTCTCCATGCCCATCACTCCCCTTCTCCTCTCCCCCACCAGCCCTCAGTTTGTTCTCAGCATGAGAGACTCTTGAATGCTGAAAAGAGGTATTATTTCTAAATAAAATGAAAGAAGATACAGAAGGACTTTGTTGGAGGATGAAGAAGCAACCATTTGCAGAGCACACCACAGAAATTAAGTGATGGAGCTTTTGATTCATGTAGCTCCATCAGGTACATAAACCTTTGAATGAGTCAGAAAACCCAGGTGCCATTTGTTGGTCTGCTTCTGAGACCCTGGACAACCCTCTTGTGTGTTCATCTTCCCCATCCTCTTACACTGCCAAGCTCAAGAACTGAAGGGCAAATTCCCTGGGATAACGAATGGAAATGTGTTTAGAAAACAATAAGAGTATAATTTTAAAACTATATAGAATCATAATGGAGTACGTCACTGTAAGTCAAATTTGAGAAGCTTAGCAGTTTTGAGTACAGCTTTGGGACACTGACAGATCTTTATGAAAGTCCCACCTGGACACCCCACTGCCCTATCCCTGAGCATTTGAGTTGCTCAAAAGACTGATTTTCTTCTCTATAAAATGGAAATAAATTGGGTTTCTCCAAATTAGAACCAAATGATGAAATACTTGTCCAATGCTGAGCCCTGTGTCTAGCACAGAATGAGTCTTTAATAAACAACAGTGAGAGTAACAAAATAAGATAATGGCATAGCGCAGTCAAAATACTGACCAAACAAAATAAATGAGCAGGAAATTCCATTGTTTGGTTTTTAAAAAATCGACTTTCTTGGGTATCATGGAAAGAGAGTGTAATTTCTACACATGCAAATTGGTGGGCATCTTGGTTGGCTTTTTAGTTAATGCATTAGATAAGTTGTATTTATTCATTGTCAGATAATACATTAGCAACTGGTGAATTTGGTGAAGAACATTAGAAAGGATTGTGTGCTGAATGTTGAGTGTCAGCCAGTGTTTGCCAAAGACAAACAAAAAGGAGCTTAAAGGTGAAAAGCTTATCCTGACCATGTTTTTCCATATAAAGTCAAAATAATGATCCCACGAGGCTGTCGTTCTTTTGTGTTTCTTAAAGATTATGTAGTGTCAGAAGGAATCACAGGCTTTCACTGATCACGTAAGTTCTCTGAGCTTCTTCTGTGGCTCTAATAACCTATCTTGCACAATGGTGATGAAACATTAAACAAGATATTGTACTTGAAAGGAAGAGGAAGGTGGTAGTTTTTCTCTGCTGAATGAGTATTCACATGAGCCCCGGCATAGCAAGCACATCATAGGTGCACAATAACTAAATGTATTTGGCACCTGGTTCCCTGGAGAGCTCACTGAGAAGTTGCCAGAACAGGGAAATTGACACATGACCTTAATGAATTGCCCAGTGCACCAATAGACTTGGATTAAAATCTCTCCTAACCCAGGGTCACCTGGGTGGCTCGGTTAATTAAGCATCTGACTTCAGCTCAGGTCATGATCTCGCAGTTCATGAGTACGGGCTCCACATCAGGCTCTGTGCTGACAGCTTAATACCTGGAGCCTGCTTTAGATTCTGAGTCTCCCTTTCTCTTTGTCCCGCCCTCTCCTGGCTTGCACTCGCTCTCTCTCTCTCTCTCTCTCAAAAATAAATAAACATTAAAAAATTTTAAAAAGAAATAAACATTAAAAAATGCCTCCTAATCCAGTTTGAAAAAAAATGTTTCTGGCAGAAGTATCTCATGAATCCTGAATGAAAAGAAACATTTAGCCAGTCAATTGTGCAGAATAGTGTAAGCAACAGGATAGGCGTGTGGAAAACATCACAAAGGAGGGGAAACTGGGAGTTAGGTGTTTTAGTGAGCAGGATCAGTGGAAGGTGGGATAAGAAAGGGGAACCTGAGTTGTTTCCTTTAGGCATGGGAGAAAGAAGCTTAATCAGTGGACAGAGGCATAAATCCTGGTGAACATACCATACTATCCATACTGTGCAATCATCAGTCAGATATGGTGCCTCCACTTGAAGGATTCCTGAACTAATTTCAAGAACTAATGTCAGAGAAACAAATACTTGGTAATTCCATGTGATCAGTGGATACATTGATCCCCTCTGTTGATGGAACCACGGATTTTGCCTTCCACTATGGGCTTGTCTTCACCTCCAGACCCTGGATTTGGGTTGGACCCCTGAAAAGTCATAGGCAGCTCAGACATAATACTGGGGCAGCCTGACCCGCTCCGAATCCTATTCTTCTTGAAATCATTTACTTGGTGCTGCATTACATCTCTGTTCCTGAAAGAAATAAAACAGATGAAGAAAGTGCAGTTATGAAAAGAAATTTTACCATTTCCCAGAACCATTAGTCAGTGAGGAAGTGAAATGGGGAAGAAACGTAGGTCAAAGTCCTTTGGAGAAGGGAATCTGTTGACTCTAAGTGATACAACTGAACAGTTAGCCGACTTGCCTTGTTCTCTGCCCTTTGTTTATTCTCTCAGCCCAGATGCACCAGTGGCCTGTCATATATGGGTTCACTTGAGCCCAGGTTATAGGATGAATGGGGAGTGGAGGTGATGGTTCTTGGAGCTTCAGGTAACAAATTCCTGGCTCTGCCCCATGCGCTCTATGCTGACCTTGTCCTCATTTCCCCCTTAGGTATAAAGCTCCCTCCTTGAACCTCAGTTTTGTTTAGATTCCCCCATGATGATGCCCAACCCTCCTTACATACATTCAGTATGTAGCAGGATTGAGTGAAAGATGTTTGGAGCTTTGGGGGGAAAATCAAGAAAGTGTTCCTAAATATTTTTGTCCTGCATGAGACCTAGTTTTGCCTGTTGGCGATTTAGAAGGCACACAAGTGGTGTGACTTCAGAACTATGGGAAGAAAAGGCATAACATTTCCATAGTGGCTATTACATGCCAGACATGCTAGGTCCTAGGACGGAGGAAATAAAAATTATGTTAATAATTATGCATAATGTGACAATTGCTCTAACAGAGGGCATACAGAGCAAAAAGCACCCAAGGCCTGAATTTCTAGCCCAAGATTCCAGGTTAAAAATTCATCAAGAGTTCCATGAATGAGCATCAACTGGTGGATGTGTCTATAGTTGGTATGAATACTACTCCCAAACTCAGGTTTGAAAAAGTTACCCATCACTTTTTCCCCCCTAAAATCAGATGAAATCTGATACTAACCACATCCCAGCCAGGCTAATGGAAAAGGGAATGGTAGTCATTCTGGACAGCCCCTCACTGGAGAGCATGGGATATCCCACTAGTTCTACAGGGATGGAGATAATGCAGAAGTATCTCTGTGCCTTCAGATCTTTGATCTACACAGGTCACTATCATTATGCTCATTGTCCAACACCTTATCTTTTCAAAGTTATGTCTCTGCTGCATCTGTGCGAAGCCTGGGCACATGAGATCTTTCTTGAGGCTGGAAACCTGTTGCTCAGGGCCCAGCCTCCTTGGAAGTATGGTCCCTGGTGCCCTCTGAAGTCCCCATTTCTCCTGCTCCTCATGGACTGTAGAGCTCTGTTCACTTCCTAGCTTGTATCTCACCTACAGAATCAGCCTTCCCTGCCTCAAGCACTTTTCATGGACTTTACATCACCTTGTGTACAGATTTCAAACATTGTTGGGGACTCATACCTAAACAGGTACTTGTTGGCCTCTCGTATTTATATGTCCAATTTTGTTCGATGTTGCCACAATGCTTTCAAAGCCAGCTGCATGCATCAACCACTCTCCAAGCCTTGTGTGATTGGCTTACCACCCACCCCTCAGAATTCTTAACAACAGTGGGAGTTACCAGAAGTTTTAAAATTTCTGCTAACCTAGTATGTATGTGAAGTGGCTTCTTGGTGTAGTTTTGACTTTGATTTTTCCAATCAGTGGAAAGTTAAACATCTTTTCTCATGTTTACTTACTGATCTTGCAAGTGTCTTTTCTACATATTGTCTATTTATCCTGTGCCCATTTTCCATTAATTTTTAAATAATTTTTAATGGATTTGTATGAGTTTTTCTTAAGTGCAGGAAGCTAATCAGTTGATAGTTACATGTATTGTAAATTTCTTCTCTCAGCCTTTTAATTAAACTGATAATCTTGATTTTAAAGTAGCAAATTCTACTATCATTTGCATTTGTTTTTTTATAAATAAATATCTTCTTACCACAAAGTCTTAAAGATTTTCTTTTATATTTTCTTTCTAAAAGTATTAAAGTCTGCACTTTCAAAATGTGCCTGGTGTTTCATTTTTGTGTATGGTGTGAGGTAGGCGTTTAATTATTATTGCCAGCACGTTCTATTAACTCCATCATCTGCATCATATATCACATTATCATACAGGGATGGGGCAGTTTGGGGGCTCTGAATTCATTTCTTTCTGTTCAATTGTCTAAAAATACCACTTTGTTTTAAATACTATGATTGTGGAAGACTTATATCTCTTGGGCATTCTTCCTATCCTGTTCTTTGCTTCAAACTTATCTTAGACTCTTTTTGCCCTATATGTTTATATATATGTAGAAGTCATGACTTGATAAGTTCCATTTAAAACTCTGCTAAAATTGGATTAATAATAATTAATCTGGGAGAATTGATATATTTGTGATATTGGATCTTATATTTAGGAACATATTATATCTTTCTACTTATCGATATATTCTCTAATATGATTCAATAAGGTTTTGCACTTTTCTATAGGTATTGTACAATTGTTGTTACATTTAGGGCTGAGGATTTTATAACTTGTTGTTATAGTGAATGGGTTCTTTCATTATAGTCTTTCATTATGAGGATCATAAATGCCACTTATTTTCATATGCCAATCTTGATTACAATAACCTTATTGTAATAACCTTAATTGCCACCTAATTAGTTTTCATAGTTTGTAGTTTTGCTTGCATTTTCTTTGTATATCATTGTGTCATTTCCAATTTTTATCATTCATTTTTCTTTTTTTCTACTTTAGATAAGAGTTCCAGTACTAAATATAACTGATGACCTCCAGAATTCTTACTCCATTAACTTAAATGCTTCTAAATGCCATCATTATACACAAGCTTTGCTAAAACTGTAATATCAATTTTTTAAACTCCTTGTAGTCTTAACCTTTTTTAAATTTTATTTTTCAAATACAAAGACTGAAATTTTTTTCAAATATTCCTCTGCATCTATTTAGATTATATTTTTTTCTCTTGTAATCTATTGATGTGATATATTGCAATAACTGAGTTTCTGATGTTGAACCATCCTTGAATTTCTGAGACAAACTCTACATTGTCAGATTGGATTCATTTGTACCTGGTGGATATGATATAATTCTTATAAGTTTTTTACATCATAATTAATCATGTGTTTCAGTTTATAATTTTCTTTTTGGAAGTGTCCTTTTGTGATTTAGGGATCAAGATTGTCCTGGCCTAACAGGGTGTGTTAGAGATTTCTCCTAAAAGTAGTCTGTGGAACCATGTTACCTTTTTTATTTGGGAACAAAATTGTGGTTACAGACTCAATTGATAGAGTTTCAATTAGATTGCTCATATTTTCTCTCTCTTCTTCAGTTTATTGCAGGGTTGCTAGACCTTGGCACTGTTGACATTTTGGGTTAGATAACTTTCTGTTGTTGGGGACTGTCCTGTGCTTTGTAGGATATTGAATGGCATCCCTGGGTTTTCCCCACTATGCCATCTCCATCCCTGGTTGTGACAACCAAAAATGTGTCGAGGTATTCCCAAATGTCCCTGCTGGGACAAAGTTACCCCTTCCTGAGGACCATGGCCATGACTTGTACAATCATAACACTCGTCTGATAGCATCAGTGTGAGAATTCAAAGAATTGCTATATGCAAATTCCTCAGATCACTGTCTGGCATACAGAAAATTCTCAATGTTGGTATTTCCCATTATAGTGCATTTTTCAAGATTGAGGTACCAAGGCTTATCTTCTGAGTGAGAAGAGTGTTTGCATCTTCTACCAGACCAGCCCCATTTAGATGTAACTTGATAGGCAAATTGACACTTGGAATTTTATTTATTAAATTTTTCAGGCAGATGGTAGAAAGGAGAACTTGGTTTATGTTTTCTCATTATTTCTTCATATTTAAGTATATGGAGCATGTAAATCTCTCAATTCAAAATGATTGGAGCTGTAATCAGAAAGAGTATAGTCAATTGATCCTGGAAAGAATTCTTCCAAAGAGAGACCTTGTAACATGAGAGATTTCCGACTTTTAGAAATCTAAACCATGTTGTGGGATCCATAGAGTGTGACTTACTTTCTTGGAAAGACAAAGACAAAAATTAAATGTCACATAAATTCTCAGCTGCTAAGGCAATGCCAATTACACTGTTGCCATTTCCTCGTCCTGCATTTTGGAATTTCATAGAAAATTAGGTTAGTTTAGAAAAATTGTGTTATAGACAGGACCTTGCCAAACAAAGTTAACTGGTTTTGAGAGGATACATGACAGAGGAGAAACAGGGAGACCCTTGAGTCAGGCTTCAGTTTCCTTCTCTGTCATGTATCTCTAGAACTCTGGGAAAGTACGGAGAAACTTTGTGAGCCTCTGTTTTCTCAGCTGTGAAAGGGGGCAAGAACCAAAATACTTTTACTTCTGAACATTCTGCCTGTAAGAAAGGGTGATGGGCAAGAGGACAACATTCCATCTGTCTGAGGGGATAGAACTAGATCATCTGGAGGGCACCTCCTGGTACCCCAGTTTTTCGCACTATCGGGTGGTGATCAGGAAAGGTGTTATGGAGACCAGTGACCTGGATACCATCTGGTGTTGCTCCATGCTGACGGTGTGACCTTGTTCAGCTTACCCTTTTTGTGCCTCAGCTTCCACTCTGTCCACTGAAGCCACTCTTAGTTCCCATCTGGCAGTGCTAGTGTGAAGATCCAAGGGTCAGGATGGGTCAGTTGTCTAAGTCCCCGGAACAGTGCCTACGGAACCTAAGTGCTCAATAAATTCACTTCTATCATTGTAGTTATTGTTGTTGCCATGGACATTGCTGTCGGCTATGAGCTTCCCTGCTTCCACATCCACATCCTACAAGGTGGGGCGTGCATTCTTAACACTTACAAATTGCATGTGTTAAGAACCTTTACTCTGGTTTCAAATTGGAGTGACTTGCTTTCCCAAGAGACAGTAGCCATTGTGTGACCTCCCTTTGGAAAATAAAAAGCAGGCAATGCCAGCCTCTGAGATTCAGGAAAACAGAGAGGGGCTTTGGGGTCCCATTTCCATGAGATTACACTGGTGAGACAAAGTGGCTTGCTGGTTCCCATTCTGTTCTCTGTGTCTTTCCCCCACCAGGAGGTGGGAAAAACCGCAGGAGCAGGAAGCCAGCAGAGCTACACACTGGGAAGATGGATGGGTTCCTTTTCACATCCCAAAGCATAGGCTGTCTCCCGCCCAGATGGGCTAAGTAGCCCCTGCCAACTGCCAGGGCTTCAGAACAATGCCTGTGTGTCAGTTGGGGAGAGCTGTAGAGTGCGAGCAATGGAAACCTGAGATCTGCAGCCATCCAGACAGAATTCAGAGTGGAAGCCTGCTTCCTGCCTGTGCGGAGGAGAGCCAGAGTTCCCCAGCTTCCTGGGGCTCCCCCTGCCCCTGTGTGCTGGCTGCTGGCAAGCTCACAGCTCTGTGGACGCAGCGTGAAGTCTTGAGAACAACGCTTTGGAACTGCCAGAGCTTTGGTCAGATTTCTGTAGATCTTGTTGGGGGTAATCTCCTAATAAGAATTCTACTTCCAGCTTGCTAAGATTGAGTGTGCTGCTTACATAAGAAGAATCAAGGTACACAATGGACGTTTCTAAGTGGAAGTTACAATGTAATGACAAAAGATTTATACACTCGTATTGAGAAAACAAATAAAACCTTTTCTTTCTCCTGATCTTTATAGAGAATGGTGATGGAATCATCATAATTGTGATCATGAAATACAAATCAGGATCATTACTCTGGTTTCAAATTGGAGTGACTTGCTTTCCCAAGGGACAGTTGCCATTGTGTGACCTCCTTTTGGAAAATAAAGGAAACAGTATATACATGTATGTATGTGGGAGAAACAGTGACACCAAGCATCAGAATACCTGGGACCTACATCTTCCACCTCTAAGTTTTTTGTGACTCCAGGATCCCTCCCCATGCAAACAAGGGATGGAATCTATGTATTGTTTCTTTCAATATAGTTTTGAGGCCCAAACCAAGGAACTGATATGAGATGCTTAAAAGCATATTGATCCCTCGTGTGAACTCTTTACCATGATTATCTTAGACAACTATTTGCTGGTGGCTCAGTATTTGCATTGAAAGCCGCAGTGAAGCAGATAACCTGCTTCCCAACTGTGGACACCCTTGATATCCTTCCCCAAGAGACTTTATGGTCCTAAGTACTACAACTGGCCATGTTAGTATCACGAAATGGACTTATTTCCCTAAGGCATATAATGGATTCAGTACATCCATGGGTTCACTTTGCTAGTTTAAGGGATTTGGGCATCCTCGGTATTTTCAATAATTTACTCCATGGCAAATTTTCCACAGGCCCCTCCTCTCTTCACACCTTGGGTTGATGTCTCCACATCTGTTTTTGTTTACTCAGGTGTTAGATGCAAATCTTGAATAGGTTCTCTGAATGGATGTTTCCAGAATTGAAGTCCTTGCTCATCACGAGGAAAATTTCTACAGAGACCCAAGGCAATTTACCCAACCAAATCCTCCTTAATTCTAACACGTTTGTTGACATGGTTATATTTAATGTGAGTTTTCACATTTCAAGTACTGCCAAGCTCCTAATTTTGTGGCTTGCCTTCTAAAGCGTCCCCTTGAGAAGTGTCCAGCCTTTTCTCGTACATCTCCATGTGTTCTCTCACTTCTGTGTGGGTGGAATATGTTCTGCCCTGAACCCCTCCACTGTGACTATGTGGCCCTTGCTCAGACTGCATCAGAGAATGTGTATGTAGTCTTTAGTCCTGAAAGGAAAGAGACAGACACCAGTTTATTTAATCTGTTACCATCAGCATAATGGCCCCCCATATAAGGAGGGTTACTGATCACTTGCTGAATGAATTAATGGCTGAATGAAGTCCAACTGGTTCCATTTTTTTCTGATTTTTCTGTGTGTCCACTTAAGTCCATAGAGAGGCAAATGCCAAGACAGCCTTGTATGTGCAAAAGATCTCCTGAGGAAAGTTATGAGTGATAGAGGTAAGGTGTCGAGAGTAGGCAGGGACAGTGGTCAGACCACAGTGGTGGCCTTGTACCTGTGCAAGGGGAGAGAGGGACAGGGTCAGAAGAGCCTTAGGGTGTCGGAATTCCTGAGCCAATGGCGCCTGTTAGAAGAGCGCCACGTCAGGAGAAATGAGCCAGAATCAATGTCCATGTCATGCTCAGTCATTGGCTGGGGGCAGCCTAAGGACAGCATGGTCTCAGCATTCCTGTGACTGCATAGGGGTGTGACATGTTGGCCAACCCTGCCTCCCATAACAATGCTTCTGGAGGGAGAGCTGAGCAGAGGAAGTAGATGGCCACCAAAACACATTGCCGACGGCACACAGGCTTTCTCCACCCAGGCTCACGAGCCCCTGCTGTTAACAGGGGACAGTGTGGACCTGTGCCCTGCAGTCCTTGGATGTCTGGTCATTGCCCTTTCCCTAGAGCATAGTCACTCTATAAATAGCTGTAGGTGCGTGGGGCGAAGGGCTGGAGAAACTATTACAGGATACACTTGCTAGAGTGTCAGCAAGGTTTCCCTGCTGGGGACTCAGCCATCTCCCAATTGCATGGGCTCTGGACCAGGAACTGGGCTCAGGACCTGGATCTGAGCAGGGATCCTACCTTTCTATGGGAATGGCTGCCTCCATCTGCTTCTCCATTCTTACCTTGTTGATGCTGTTTGCTTGTAGATGTTAAAGGCATCTTTGCTAACACCCGTCCACTCCCCTCCCAAGGGGTTCTGTGTTCTGTTAATAATCCCCACAACCATAGATTAAGCCCCCACGTTACCACGCTGGCCTTCACAGTCTTCATGGTGACTGCACCCTTTTAGCTTTTGCAGGTAAATGCCCCACCTGCCTGCCTTTCTCCACAGCCTTATCGTTCCCATGATATTCACAGTCCCAGCTCTGAGATCACCTGTCCCACTCTGAGCCCTGGCTGATGGAGGAAAGCCACCAGTGCCCATCACAGTGAAGCTCTCAGCAGAGCATCCCTGCTGCCCTTGGTGTGCCCTGTAATCCCCTCTCTGGAATGGAATTCTTTGGTGGGTCTTGCGGCCTCACGTACTCTATTGAGTCAGCATGCTCACTTCTTCCAACCCTTTTGCTTCTTCCTCACCATCTGCCAGGGCAACTCAGGCATTTCCACTCTGTCAATTTGGGAAAACGTAGTAGTGAATTTGCCTCATTTCCCTGGAGTCTTTGCCAAGACGTTAAATTCCAATTCCTGAAAAAAGTGCTCCCCGATTCAAAACTTCATCCCTATCAATTCTTACATTCTGTTCCCATGTGGAAGCACGCTCCAAGTCCAGTCCCAGTGGCTTTCATCTGGTTCCTGCTGGTCCACGCTGGCTAATTCTTGTACCTCCCTTGGCATATAATCATATTCTTTCTATATCAGACTGAGTACATCCCCAGCTGATTTATGCCAGGATTTAGACTCTCAATGTTGCTCTGTGATTATCAAATGCTGAATATTCTCAGCTCTCTGCTCTTTCAGTGCAAGGAATAAGAGCCTCTTTATAAGCTATGAGAGTTCCTCTGGCTCTATATGTAGCCTTTACATGTTTGTTAATAGTTTTTCATTATTCTTCTGTAGGGCATCAATAGGACTTAGCCATAACCAGCCAATACACCATCCTTGTAAATATCACATACACATTATCTTTCCAATACCTGAAACATTCCATTTGCAAGGGAGTCCCCTTCACCATGATATTGTTTCAGGTCTCCACCAGTGATATATTCAGCAGCTGGCTCACCATATTATACCAGGCACTATTTGTGCCCATGTACCACTAAGGAGAGCATGCCCTTCATCAGCCAGATGGTGCCTTGGGCATTCACCCATCTCCATCTTGTCACCTGCTTTCTCACAC
Source organism: Hyaena hyaena (assembly GCF_003009895.1). Classification (NCBI taxonomy): domain Eukaryota; kingdom Metazoa; phylum Chordata; class Mammalia; order Carnivora; family Hyaenidae; genus Hyaena; species Hyaena hyaena. The sequence continues at coordinate 920,215 of NW_024081276.1, read as the reverse complement.
CATCTTTGGTCTATTTGTGTTTGGTCAGATCCTCTGAGAAGCAGATTCCAAAATAGGACAGAGAGATTTGTTGAGGGAGACACCAGTAAAGGGTAAAGGAGAAGAAGCAGGTGTGGGCAGGGAGAGCCTTCTGACTTGATGTGGGGTGGAACTTATGAAGAGAGGGAGTTAGGAGGGGATTAGGTAGGTGGGGACTCAGACGGTGGTGCCACCTATGAAAGTTTCACCAGAGCTGGGGGGGGTGAGGGAGGGGGGACCTCTTCCAGCCAATGTTGCCCATTGGAGGCCTCCTACATTTCATGAGAAGTATGAAGAGCCCCACTGTGCACGGTCATTGGCTGTGAGCAGCCCTGAAGTAGCATGACCTCAGCACACACATATGGTGGGTCAGAGCTGCACCAGGTGAAGCTGTCATTCAGGTGAAAGACGTGAGCAGCACATTTTCACGGAAGCCTCATCTATTCATTGGAATGGCCGCTTTATCTGAAATTTATCGCTGACTCCTAAAACATGGTGGGGAAATCCTCTCTCCAGAATTTCACTGGAAGCAAACAGAGCGGATCAGATAAGCTAGGGATAAGCTAAGATGCTATTTTCCACCAGTCTTCCTGATGCATCTCAAGATGATTAGCGTCCTACACTCTCCAGACCAGCACCCGCCCCAAGTAACCTGACCCTTCACAGAGTTTTTAATTATGCAGGCAGATTGCATTTGCCTGCTTCATGCATGGGAAGGCACGGTAATGGGAGGAGAAGGGGAGAGGGCAGATGCAAAGGAATTAAGCGTATTTATGTAGATGTGAAAGCCAAGTTTGGCCACGGAATATTGATGTTGAGGTGGCAGAAGTTCGTCTCAAGACCTGTTAAGTAAGAAAGACATTCTGCCTCATCTCTACTTACGTATTCTGCCATAATGACTGAGAAATTTTGGGGAAGGAAGAGTAAGAAGTCGTGAATGTGTACTATGTGGCAGGGATGAGGCCAGCTGCTTCCACAAGTAAGTCCCCAAACAACCCTATGGGGTAAGTGCACCATTTAAAATATGAGAGAAAACAATAAAATAATAATCGTGACATGTTAATATAAAAAAAGAAAAATAGTAAAAATAATAAAACTTGAGAAAAGACTCAAAAAGTCTCGAGGAAAAACTCAAAGAGATGAAGTGATCTGTCTGATCTCCTTTAGCAAGGAAATGACAACATCCAAAGGACTAAACGACTTGAGTTTTTACTGGTATTTGTATACACGTGAATTAAAAAAAAAAAAACATTATAAATATGGTTAGTTATTTAAACTCATAAAATGTTAGAGATTGCAGAAGCATCTGAGATCATTCTACAGATCAGGAGTTGAGAACGTTGTTCTGTAAAGGAGAAGATAGTAAATATTTTAGATTTTGTAGGACAGACAGTCTCTGTCACAAGTACTCAGTTCTGCTGTTTTTAGGCCAGAACAGCCAGGGACAACATTTAAATGAGTGGACATGTCTATACTCAAGAAAAACTGTTTACAAAACTAGGAAATGGGCTGGATTTGGCCCATGGGCCATAGTTTGTTGACTTTTGCTTTAGATAAAAAAAACACCTGGCTCGGTGAGTTTCAGTAGCTTGCCTATGGTCACAGAGTAATTACTGTCAGAGCCAATCCAAAAATTAAGGTCTTTCCTCCCAGTGTATAATTCCAGTGCACCAGCTGTCTCTTCTAGGATCTTCACTGATTCCATTACTGAGAAACCATGATGGGAAAACTAACTGAAGGAGAGAAAGACATGAGGACAAAAAGCAGGCTGTTGAGGGCCTTGAATGCCATGCACAGCACACATCAGGGAGACACCGCGAGTTTAGGGAAGTTGTGCAATGATGGATAGGGAATGCCAGACGTAGGAGGTTGCATTCAGAGGTGACCCTGGAGTTCTTGAACAGAGAGGGATCAAGAAGGGCTGCCGTGGTGAGCCTCGATGCAGACTATGGGCAGCAGAGGAGGAGACCACAAGACTTGCTGACTTTGGAGCAGGAGACACATCCTGTGTGGGGAGGGTGGCAGCAGCAGTGTGGGCACAGCAGCATTAGAGAATTTTGGCCGCATGACTGCATGGACGACAGCTCCATAAACAAAAGAGGAAATTAAAAGTTGCCGAACCAGAAGAAAGATATGTCATGTCACTGGTTTGTCTTAAGAGATCATAGAAATCTTGCTTTAAATGCCCAAGAAACTGGGATTGAAGGCTGCCTGTCAGGGAGAGGTTGGTGCTGGATACATGACTCGGAAGCCAGCTGTTCTGGCACAATCCAAAGGTGAGAAGGTCGATTAAGCTGACACAAAGATAGGACCATGGACAAGCTGGCAAAGGGCAGGAGAGAGTTGAGCAGTCCGATGAAAAACCAGAAGCAGTCAATGTAGAGGAAGCTGGGAGGAGGTCTGTAGCTCTCTGTGCCTCTGAGGAAGATCTCTTCCTCCAAAACCCCTACTCCTCATCTCCCCCAACCTAGTATGGGCTCACCTCTCAGCACCACCTGCACACTAGGGGTCTTCCTGTTCCCTCTTTACCCCCACTGAGCTAAGCGTTCTTTCTCTGTGTCCCCAGCCTCCAGAGACCATGTCAAACAGAGCTCAGCTCTCTCTATCGGGAGCGTGTGCTTCTCCATCCCTCTTACTGAGCTCAGGATTCTCTGAGGTCACAATCTGTCTGCTGCTTCTGTATTCTAAGCCCGAGGACTATGTCATTGTGTTTGGCACTGATATCGCATGGTAGGTGCCCAACGCATCTTTGTTGGGCTGTATGAGCAAAGGAACCACCTACAATGTCAGAAGCTGCAACATCTTTTAAAAGGATGGTAGCTGGGGAGGGGCACCTGGGTGACTCCGTCGATTAGGCATCTGATTCTTGGCTTTGGGTCAGGCCATAATCTCATGGTTTGTGCATACAAGCTGAACATAGGGCCCTTTGCTGTTAGTGCAGAGCCTGCTTGGGATTTTCTCTCTCTGCCCCTCCCCGGCTCTCTCTCTCTCTCAAAATAAATAAATAAACTTAAAAAAAAATAAAAGGATGAGAGCTGGGGAAAAGGTTGAAGATCTGACCATGAGGCAATCCTTCATGACCTATTTGTAGGATTGGATCATAAACCCACATTACAGAAACCTCAGAGATGAGCAAAAGTCAAAGATAAGGAGAGCAGGGGCGGGGGAGGAGGGGTGGGGTACTATGTCAATCATTTTTCTATCTGTTCCACTGCTCCTGGGGAACACGCTGCCACCAAATACAGTGGTTTAAACAACAATAACCTGAACATGCTTTTGGGGCAAGGCAGGGGTGAGGTGGGAATGGTCATCTCTACTCCACATGATGTCAGCTGGGGAGTGTCCTCTGCGCAAGAAGAACCCACTTCTAGGATGGCTCACTGCCTTGACTCGGAGCCAGCTGGGACCTTCCTTCCCCTTCAGAAGGGCTTCTTCATGAGCCGCCTGGACTTCCCACCAGCCGGCAGGATGACTGAGTTCCCAAAGGCCCAGACCAAAGCTGTAATGCCCTTCCTGATGGAGACTGGAAAGTCTCAGACAGTCACTTTCACTGTACCCTGTGGGCCCAGCAAGGTGCTTGGGACACCCAAGATTGTAGGGCAGGAGAAATCAAATCACTTCCCAGTGGGAAGAAAAGCTGAGGGTCCGTGACCCTTTGTACCTTGCCACATGTGCCCAAGTTCCTGATTCTACCGCTGAATGCATGAAGACCTTGAGAGGCAGTGTATTTGCACAACTTTGCACAGCAAGTTAGTAGATTTCCTACCTCCCATTTTGGCCAGACTCCAGTGCCTGCTTTTGAGTTACCATGTGGTGGTATATGTCACAGGTGGTCCCCTGCTCTTTAGGGAACATGCCCATATTCAGAGAGAAACAAAATATCATCTGCAAGTACTTTAGAGGGTGAAACAGATTACCTAGGCTTGGTAATGAGAGGTTTCCTTTCTATACCGAAGACAAAATTGCAGGTTTTAATAATAGTCATAGTTTTGAGTGCTTGCTGTGTGCTAGACATTGCTTGAAGTAACATACCTCCTTTTGAGGCAGGTGGTATGGTGAGTCTGGGATTAGAGATGAGGAAGGAGACCCAAGGAAATTAAATAATGCATCCTGAGTCTCACATCCTGGGTCACCCAGGTATAAGTGGAGTCTGAGTCAATCTGAGCTTCAGTAACAAGATACCATGGTCTGTGTGGCTTAAATGAAAAGAATTTCTTAGTTCTGGAGGCTGGGAAGCCCAAACTCAAGGCACCTGCAGACCCAGAGTCTGATGAAAGCCTGATCTCCGGTTTGCAGATGGCAGTCTCCTCATTGTATCTTACCTGGATCCTACCCGGTGCACAGAGGGACACAGAGTGTGTGTAATATCGTAAATTCATAAATTTGTATGCCTTTTCCCCTGTTAGTCTGACGGTTGCCAGTTTATTTCATAGACCCAGTTATTAAGTTTAGATAGCCTTGATTTTCTTTTTTTTTTAATGTTTATTTTTGCACAGTTGCAATACAGACGTGTGGTTCTTGGTCAAGGCTGAGGGGAGATGCTGATGGTTAGCTCCATGAGGATAGGAGCAAGAAGAGCTATTCCCACAGTATCCCTAGTACCTAGCATAGTCCCAGGTTCGGGGATGTAAGAGATGTGGATATAAGTCTTTGTTGAATCAATGAGAGTGTAGATGAGTGATTATCAAAACGTGTAATGTTTAGTATAACAGAGATACAAAGTATAATCAAAATACAGAGGAGGCTGTAATTCATTTCCCAAGAGAAAGGCAGGAAAAGCCCATTGCAATAAAGTAACTTTTGAGCTGGCTCTTGAAGAACCAAGAATGAGAATCATATTCTAGAAACTCATTCTCATATTCTTTATAGACATGAGTACATTGGAACTAGAAAGTGAAGGAGTAGAGGTCTGGGGTGACTTATGTCTTCTCAGTATGAACATCTGCAGAGTGATTTCTTTTACTCCGCATGACAGCCCTTGGGGATGGGTTTTATGATCATTTGAGTTTTGACAACAGGAAAATGGAGGCTCAGAGAAATGAAGCTGCTTCCCCAAGGTTGTACCATTAGTGCAGAGCTGACTCTTTTGAGCTAGCTGGGTCTAAAGACTCTGGAAGTAAGATCCACAGACTCGGTTGATTCAAGTTATGGCACCAGGGGTTCATGTTGGGACATCAAGAGGAATAAAAGGAGACACATAAGTCATTGTCACCCTGGAGAAGATCAGAAGTGCTACATCCCTTGGAGATTTCTGCTGATAAAGTCACAAAATGGGAGCTTCTGTCTGGAATCACTGTTGTGAGAACAAGAGTCCAAGACGATACAAACACTTGCATAAGACAGAAGCCATTTGCGTCATGCATCAGCACATTAGTTGGCCTTCAAGTGCCCAGAAGCTACCAGGATTTCCATAGCAACGCTCTATGGCTGTGTTAAGAAAAGTTTATGGTGCCTTGGCCCCAGCTACCTCTTAAAGATCACTGGCTGAAGGCAGATTAGAGAATGCCATGCTGGCCCTCCAAACTCAGCCAGCCTACCTGTCTCCCTGACAAGCAGCAAGACCTTAATCTGCTTTAAAAATTCTTGGCCTAAGACCTGACTGACTGCCATTTGCCTTCAAAGAAAATTGGAAAGGAAGGGTCATGTTTAGCTGTTCTTTAGACTACAGGGAACACCACGTATCTTGCACCTATGGAAATCACCAAGCCTCATGGCTAATGTGGGAAGTGACTGAAAAGCCAATCTTATCTCTGTGGGGAAGGCACTCGCAGGTCCCTGGCTGGGACGCTCTATCACCAGTCTTTTATCTGGGCATCCCATTTGACTGCCCACACCCTACGCTTTCACCTGGTGCCAGAATCCTGGTGCCAGGATTCTCCCATTCATCTTTACTGCATTGGCAGTGTCCCTCTAAGAATCTGGAGTCCTGGCTTTCATTTCCACCACTGCTCTGGTCACCGCGTGGCCCTGAGAGCACAGAGGGAATTACTCCAACTGTTCCATGAAGAGGAATAAGAACTGTGAGGCCCCAAAATGTTAGGGACCCACATCTCTCAGACTGCCCTCTGTATCGCAGGAGAGTAGTAGAATCAATCTTTTTCTTACTTATGATGTTGATGGGCTTAGCCTGGTCCAGGAATCTGACCTTGTTTCTTTATTTTGTGACATCTGATTTCCATCCAGCCCAGAAGTGTGCATCTCCAAGGACAGGTACCCTTGCCACATAGGGATGGTGTAACTAAAAGAGCTGAAACCTTCATTACTTACTGCCTCATCATCACTTCCTTATGAAATTCTTAGGGGAGGGACCATGACTTGCATAACTTTGCATCTCAGAGTCTAGTACAGAGTCTTACAGTCAATGCATGCCCAAGACATGTTGAATGAATTAATGGATGACTGAATCCATGTTTCCTCAATACACATAAAAAAATTAATTAAGACTATGATATGAATGTCATGATATGGGTCAAAAGCCTATACCTACTCAGCAGGATTGAGAAGTGACCTTCTTTTCCTCAAAATGATAGTCTAGCCAACCTTCAGGACAACCTTAAACTGCCTTACCTGGATTTCTAGCAACTGCAAATCTTTACTACCCAGAACTTCTAGCCTCTATATTTATTTTATGAATTCTTTCCACTCATGTGTATCAGTAGACATATCCCTATGCCTTCCTAGCCATCTAATATTCCTTTCCACATCTTCCTGGCTCATACTTTTCTACTTTGGGAACTTCAAAACTTTTAGGGATGTAAAAAGATACAATGGAAAAACAAAATGCAACAGAAACGACCCTCAACTGTCAGAATCAGGTACAGGTGGATATAAATCCCAGCTCTGTCATTTGCCAGATGTGTGAGCTTGGAAAAGTTACTTGACTACCCTGCATGTTTTTCCTCATGTGAAAATGATCACACTGATCACTACAAGATAAAGTATGTGAAGCACTTAGCATAGCAGTTAGCACATTGTGGGTGTTCATTGTATTTTACAGCCTCTTTTCTGCTTTTTTAAAAAATGTTTTATTTATTTTTGAGATAGAGACAGCATGAGTAGGGGAGGGTCAGAGAGAGAGGGAGACACAGAATCTGAAACAGGCTCCAGGCTCTGAACTATTTCTCAGTACAGAGCCCGATGCGGGGCTTGAACCCATGAACCGTGAGATAATGACCTGAGCTGAAGTCGAACACTTAACCGACTGAGCCACCCAGGTGCTCCTCCTTTCTGCTTTTTTAAAAGAAAATACTGGGCAGTATGCTGAAAGTATGCTAATGCATTCTCTTAGCAGATATATTTTAGCACCTGCACCATTTGTGGTACTGTCCAGGCACTGGGATCTGGTGACAAGCAGGCCGAGCCAGCCGCTGCCCTCTTAGAGACCAAAGATGATGGTGCTTGGTTATGTACCAAACAAACTAAATGCCATGACAGTGGGAGAAAACAGATTTTCAGAGTCTCCTTCCACATGAATTTCCCTCAAATTCCCTAATTCCCTAATTTCCCTCCAATCCCTTAATAAAGAGAGATGAATTCCAGAATAAGTGGCACTTAATGCAAATCAAAGCCCCTTTGTCTAAAATGTAGCAGTGCATTGGGATAAAGGAGCCTGTCTCAGATAACCTCTCAGCATGTGGCCAGCCTTGAACCTGTGTCCTCAGAGAAGGGACATAGGCGAACACCTGAAGACCAGTCCCTTGATCTTCAATCAGTATAAATATTATCATGCCACTGCTATTTAAAAAAATGAAGTTCTCTGATTAATTGCCTCTCTCTCAACAATGGACCACTTCACCCTGAGGTCTGGTATATATACACGGGCCCACACAGATACGGGGGTGCAGCCAGCCTTAGCGGAGAGGCTGGCAAAGCATTTTCTCTACCAGGAAATGATCTCCATACATCTCCTTGGAAAGCCCTGGTTTCTGCGTGTGCAACCTTGGGAGGAATTCTGAAGTCATCCAGTCCAGATCCTCAAGCAAGGGACACAGCCATTACCTGTGATAGAGAAGCAAAGGTGAACGAGGCTGGAAATCCTGTGAGATACACCCACCTGCTGTCCAATGTCCTTTTCTGAATGACTTTGCTGTCCTGTGGCTGGGATACCCACCCTCCCCCTTCAATCTTTGCTTCCTGACTCCTCACAGTTTTAGGTCTTTAACTTCTAATGCGTTCTGAATTAAACTGTAATCCCTAAGGCCCTGCCTGGGAATGAAAGCCAGTTCGTAAACCTGAGTTAAGTGATAATTAACGTTCAGATACTGACCTCGGAGGTCTATGTAAGAAGAGAAGGCAAGCTTGCCTTTGCCAGGTCTCTGTGGAAATAGCATATGCTGTGAAACAAGTATGGGCCTTGGGGTCGGATAAATTGCAGTGGATTTTGCCTTCCCAGTGGGTGACTTGGTCAATCACTCAAATTCTCTAAATCTTGGGCCTTCTCTCCGTAATGCATTCAACTCATGAGGCTGTTGAGAGATTTCAAGGAAATAATGTAAACCCTTAGACCGTAGTGACTGCTTATGAATGTGGCGTCTTTCCCCACTTCTTCCCCTCCTGGATATTGCTTCCTTGACTCTGCCTCTAAGTGTGTGTGTATTTGAATTTTTCCATTTCCTCACACAACCGGCACTTTCGAGGGAAAGGGCACTTCCTCAGACACAAGCCATTTTGCTTTGTGCACAAAGGTTCACAAGATGCAGCCTCTCCAGAGCAAATCATCCCCCTGAGTTTGAAAACAGCTTTACGTGACAGGTGTACATGGGTTGGCTTTCAGAAATCTGCTTGCCGCGGGGAGGGATATGGCCCGCTTTGATTCCTCCTGCTCCTTATCTCCTGTCAGGATTTTCGTGCTCAGATTTCCCCACGCCCGCAATTAGAAACCGGTGGCCTTTAAAACCCCCTCACCCCACCGATCTTTTTACTCGTCTCTCATGGGAGACCTAAATACACCTTGACTGTGACAAACCTGGAATTATTCCATTTTATCAAGTTGCAATGTGACGGCGAAGCTCTGAGAGACAACAAACCACTACCTCATCCGCTATGTTTGGGGCCAGCCTGTGTCTGACAGGCATCTCAGCCTCACTGTGTGTTCCTGACAGGAGCACCAAATGGACTTCGGTTTGTGTGTGCTTCTTATTTCGTTTTATTTTTCAGTTCAATCATTGCATCCATCAGGATGATAATGCCTGTCCGTGATGGGTACGTTGGTCTCATACTGATATCTCACCATACTTCGCCAAGTCAGTTTCAGATGGGCTGCATTCCAGTGTCTGAAATTAAAGTATCTGAAACTGAGGTGTACATTTTAAATGTATTTGCTTTAAATTTTTTTTAATTTATTTTATTTTTTGGCAGAGAGTGTGCACACATGTACAGTCAAGAGAGGGGCAAGGGAGAGGGAGAGAATCCCAAGCAGACTCCACACTCAGTGCAGAGCCTGAGCCAAGGTTCAATCCCATGACTGTGAGATCATGACCTGAGCTGAAATCAAGAATCAGATGCTCAACTGGGGTGTCTGGATGGCTCCGTCAGTTAAGCGTCTGATTTTGGCTCAGGTCATGATCTCATAGCTTGTGGGTTGGAGCTCTGCAATGGGTTCTGCGCTAACAGTTCAAAGCCTGGAGCCTGCTTTGAATTCTGTGTCTCCTTCTCTCTCTCTGCCCCTCCCGGGCTCATGCTTTGTCCCTCTCTCTCTGTCTCTCTCTCTTTCAAAAATAAATAAACATTAAAAAAAGATTCAGATGCTCAACCGACTGAGCCACCCAGGTGCCCCTAAACATATCTGTGTTATTTCAAGGCATCCTTCAATCCTCAACATTGGCAAAATGGGAGTACGTAAACAATCTTTTATCTATATCTAGTGTGATCATCCATGTAAGCAGTGATATATATATATATATAACTTATGAACCAGCCTGGTAGCCTCCATCTGTCCATGGTCTGCTTCCCCATCACTAACATAAGCGCATCCTGGAATGCCAAATTAAAAAGGTGATCTTCAAAGACGGTTACTGTTCTGTCATCATGCAAAATGTGTCAAAGTTTGCTAGAAGGAAACTAATATGACCAGGAAGGAAATTATGAGTCTACTCAACATGCTTGCAACAAATTTTTATCGAGTGTTACACTTGTCCCAAAGTCCAAACTACCTTCATTTTTTATGCAGATTTTTGCAATTGCTCCCTGATTGGTTTCCCTTCATACAGAGCCTGCTCCTGGATTATAACCAAAGGGAATCTTTTGAAAATGCAAATGTTATCATGGCCCCATCATCTGACACCTGCCTACCAATCCCCGTTATGACCAAAGAGTATTGCACTGTCTTGCACATGCTGTTTGCTGCTTTTCTTACAGACTTCTTACTCCAACTGCCCCCTGTTCTCCGAAATTCAGCCAGACTTTCTTCATATCTCACTAGAAAACCCCACTTCTCAGGCTGCCTGGCTTCAGAGCCCATGTCAAGTAACCTTAACTGAAGGCTTGTAGGTGTGATGGCACCAGAAACCTCACACCTTCCAAGTACATTTTCCAGTTTCAACTATGTCTTCACTTGTTTGTTTATGTTTACCACGCTTTCCTAGTAGCATATGCTGCATCTGTTGTCCATTGCTTCCCAAACACATAGCACTTAGAAATATGTATTTATTAAAAAAAAAAAAAAAAGAAATATGTATTTATTTATTTTTTTGAGAGACAGAGAGACAATGCACAAGTCGGGGAGAGGCAGAGAGAAAGAGGCGCAGAATCAGAAGCAGACCTCGGGCTCTGAGATGTCAGCACAAAGCCAGACACAGGGCTCGAACCCACCAACCATGAGATCATGAGCTGAGCCAAAGTTGGACACTTAACCAACTGAGCTACCCAGGTGTCCCCAAACACATAGCATTTTGAATGAAATGCAAAAGGTACTCAATGAAGTTTGGACAATGGGATAAGCCCTGTGACAGGTAAGGGTAGTGGCCACAACATTGGCCACATACAGGACTTCTGATCAGATGAGTAAATATTTTAAAGATAATGGGAGACAAGTTCCTCACTACTGAAGAAGAGAACTGTAAACAAGGAAAAAGAGAAAGCTAAATTCAAACCCTGTGGTTCTTACTTGGAGTTTCTGCATTGAATTCATTGTTTTGAAGATAGACATAGATAAACAGAAAAAGATCTATGTCAATGTGGGTACGGGTGTCCATAATACATATTCCTTAGTTCCATCCACTACAAGAAGCTTGGATCCTTAACTCTCTCCTTCGGAGGGTGTGCACACCTAGCACCCAGATCTTGGCTTCTATATACCATTTTCCAAAGAAAGGAGACAATGCTTGTTGGGAAATATCTGATTCCATGACTGGGCCAAAGAAAGTGTAATATGAAACATTATATGATAAAATAAAAACGTGTTTGGAGAATGATAAGGTCATGTTGAAAGACATAGAGGGCAGCTTGATGGGGATCCCACTGGGCAAATCTAAAGGATCTTGAGCATCAAGATCTTGAGCTTCAAGACAATAATGATAGTAGAGAATTATGAATAAGCTATGAAACCATGAGTGCACACTGATAAGAATATATACATGATATGTAAAGGAAAGTTTGATAAAAGTGGAATTGTTTCAAAATAACTCACTACAATTTACTTGTTTATTTCTAAGGGAGAAAATGGTTTTATAGTTGATACGCATGTCAAAGACTGACCTAATCACAAAATCGATATTATATAATCAGTAATGGGAAAAATTTTAGCTGTGTGTCAACTGATAGGATGCAATGGAAGAACATACTATCAATTCTATGATATTATTACCCCCAAAATGCATAACTCAAATAATTAATAAGCTTCCAAACTAAACCAAGGACATTCTACAGAATAGTTCATCTGTAACTTTAAAAAAAGTCAACATATGAAAGTCAAGTTAAGACTGAGAAACTTCCCTGGACAAGAAATTCTACCCTCGACCACTGTTACCTAACTTACATAACATTGAGTGGATTTAGAAATTAAATTCTGTTTTAGCTTTGATAATGTTGGATAAGGAATTCCACATAAAATTACCAGGCAAGAGAGTGATATGCAGAACATAGACTGTGGTAAAGTCATTTCGATGGCAACTAATATTTTTTAAATCACAAGTCGTGTTAACCTACCTTATGACAGTCCTGCTATCAAAATTAAAACAAGACACGGGATCTCCATTCCCATGCAGTGCATAAATGTTCAATGCATAGATTTTCTGGGCTCTTACTATAGTTTCAGCAGTGTTTTTCAGAACTTGATGCAAGTGTAAACTCTATTTAGGGGTGCCTGTGTGGCTTAGTAGAGTGTCTGACTCTTGATTTCAGCTCAGGTCATGATCCCAAGGTTGTGGGACTGAGCCTTACAATGGACTCTGGGCTGAGCATGGAGCCTAGTTAAGGTTTTCTCTTTCCTGGGGCACCTGGGTAGCTAAATTGGTTAAGCATATGACTTTGGCTCAGGTCATGATCTTACAATTTGTGAGTTCAAGCCTTGCATAAGGCTTTGAGCTCACAGTGCAGAAGCTACTTGGGATTCTCTCCTTCTCCCTCTTTCTCTGTCCCTCCCTCCTTACACACTCTCTCCCTCAAAATAAATAAACTCAAAATATTTTCTCTTTCCTTTTCTCTGCCCCTCTCCTCCACTTGAGCATGTGGTCTCTCTCTAAAAAAAAAAAATCAATTAATCAATCAATCACTATTTAAATTGGGGAGCTTCACCTAACCATCAACTGAAAGTGATTAATCTGTTCTGTATTGCATTTTAAAAGGCAAATGTAAAAACAAATCTAATAAAATGCTATAAGTCCCTCCAAATGATGAGTACACTCAATCAGATGCTCATATATGATGTCAATATTTGGCAGTACCAAACCATTAAAAAAATAATTTATAAAAGTATATTACAGAAGAGCATTAACAGATGAACATTTACAATTTATTTGATTAAAGGAAACACAAACTGAATCCCAAATAAGTGAAATGTAACCCTTCTGCCCTAAAAAATTCCACTATTCTCATTAGTAGATCTTTGGTACAAAAAAACCTGTACTCAATTATTACTATATTTTGAATTTTTTCAATAAGCTTTAGGGTAATTTGTTTTTCATTTTATTATATAAGCTGCTAAGAACATCCTCAATTGCAAAATCTCGACCCAAAAAACACACAGTGTAGAAAGCCTCTATTACTGTCTGATGTTACTGAATCAATGTTAAATTTCTTGGTTGTGTTATTGATATTAACATGTACAGAAGCACTTTGCTCTTAATGCCAAATGCTCAGGTATTTACCAATAAAGTTTCATGATGTCTAAGATTTAATTTTAAATATCTCAGCAAAGGAAAAACAAGTCTGATGCAAATCTGAACGGTTTGAGAAGCTACATGAGCACTTATACTTGTGTTCTGTTCATTCAGTCTCTCTGCAACTTTGAAATTTTCAAAACAAAACCTGAGAAGAAAAGAGGTCTTCTGTGACCAACTATCGAAGCCACTCTTGGCTTCAGTGAACATTGTCCTATTTTATTTTCAACGTGCTTATTATGACAATATTTTTTAATTTCCTTATTCATCTGCCAATCATTATTCCTTTGGGATCACATAAGGTTGATGATAGGGGGGCCGGGTCTGTAGAATTCTTTGCTCTGTCGTAGTAGCTGGAACCACACTGACACAGGAGAGACACTCAACAACTTTTATTGAATAAATTATAAAAGAAAGTGAGAAAAGCAGAAATGAATGAATGAGCGGCAACTCCTCACTCACAGAGGCATGGATGCATTGGGTCAGCACAGTTACCTCAGCCACGTGCACCCTCCTGCCACCAAATGAACTGGCACTTTGTGGACAGCCTTGTGCCCTGGGTCTGTGTCTGCCTTCCTTGTATTCCACATGTTCCACCCTTCTTCATGCTCCCATCTGATTCCCTCCCCCAGTTGTGGTCTTGTCTGCGCCATCTTGGGTTGATGCTCATACTTAGGATTTCTGACTGGGAACCTGTAACTTCTCCTATAATTGGCCTGCTGCCCATTCTATCATAAACAATTCATGTCAATTCCAGGCGCTCAGAATCAGTCCCCACTCATGGGTCAGTCCTGCTTCACGCCATCCCTTAAAATGGTGAGCATGTCTCACCTTTCAGCCCTGGGCCAGTCACAGGGGTGATGGTCACAACATTTAGTGTCCTTTATTCCTTCCCCAAATCTTCCGAGGGAGGTCTTCCCTCTATCGGCTGGGGGAGAAAGCTGAAATGCATGGAAATGACCTACCTTCTCGCTGAAATGATAGCAAGTTGGTGGTAGAAGCATGCCAAAAACTCAATCCCCTAAGGCAACCTTTCTGAATGTGCTTTTTGTCCATACTGTGTTTGCCCGTACTTATTTCATCCCGGCCCACAGAGGAAGCAGTTGGCAAGGGTATGCGTTCCTATACCATGTCAATATTTCTAACAATGGTGATTGGGCCGCACTGGGATCAGTACCAAGCCCTGCTGGGAAACTGGATCTGACTCACAGTTGATCCCCACCCCCCTCCATTAGGGGCTCATGGAATTAATATGACTCAGTAGCCTAAGCTTTAAAATGCCATTATTGATTTGCACCAGCGCAGTAATTAGTAAATTAATCTCTTAGCAGCCCGAAGGGCATGCAGATGGACAAAGTACACATATAGAGCCTTCGACCCTGCAGACCAAAGTGGCTCTTCCATCACTCACTTTCCCGGGATCCTGTTCTGTTATCGTAAAAAAAAAAAAAAAAAAAAAAATAGCATTGCGTAACATAAAGGACAAGGACAAAGGACAGACAGGGAACCCCCCACTCCTTCCCTTCACAGCCAGGTTCCTTATCCACCAGTTGCAAGTGCTTGAGCCAATTCGGATTCTTCATCCAGGGTTGTTGGGAGAATTTAATTAAGACTTTGCACAGAAGATGAGAGCGTTGTCCCGCATATATGTGTTGTTCTCGCTATCATTCATCTACATGTTTATATTCAAAGTCCTCACCATGGTCCGAGGGACCCTGCATCATCTCGTTCCCGGTGCCTCCCTAGGTGCGAAGTTTCCACATTGGCCTCCCTGCGCCTTCCAGGCTCCACCAGCACTTATCTCTCCCCCAGCCCTTCTCTGTGGTTTCACCTAGGTCTTGGCTCAACTCTGCCTTCTTCAAGCATCCCTCATATCCATCTTAGGTCAATCCACTCATCCATCCTCTGGAACCCCTGTCTTTATCCCTCCTTTCATTTTTATCCCTTCCCTGCTTTCTCCTTTCTTTAGGGCATTTATTTCCTGTCATCCTGGTTGATGACTTATTATCTGTTCCCCAGTAGAATGTGATTGGGGCAGGACAATTTGGGGCACCATTATACCTCAGCTTTGAGTACAATGCCGAGCACATAGCAGTTGTGCAATAAATAGTAAATTGATCCATATTTAACAGATGATTATTATATCAGTTGGTGAATATCTCCCTGCTATTTGTACTTTGTGTCAGGACATGTTCAGTGAAGTGTTTCTCACTCCTTCTTTTTATTTTCTTTCTTTCTTTCTTTCTTTTTTTTTTTTTTTTACAAATAGTTTATTGTCAAGTTGGTTTCCATATAACACCCAGTGCTCATCCCTACAAGTGCCCTCCTCCATGCCCATCACCTCCCTTCCCCTCCCCCCACATCCATCAGTCCTCAGTTTGTTCTCAGCATTCAAGAGACTCTCATGGTTTGCTTCTCTCCCTCTCCCCCACTATTTCCCCCCTTCTTCTCCCCCATGGTCCTCCATTAAGTTCCTCCTATACGTGCAAACATAGGGTATCTGTCCTTTTCTGCCTGACTTATTTCGCTCAGCATAACACCCTCAAGGTCCATCCATGTTGCTACACATGGCCAGATTTCATTCTTTCTCATTGCCATGTAGTATTCCATCGTATAGATAAACCACATCTTCTTGATCCATTCATCTGTTGATGGACACTTAGGCTCTTTCCATGTGTTGGCTATTGTTGAGAGTGTTGCTGTGAACACTTGGGGTACATGGGCCCCTATGTATCAGCACTCCTGTATTCCTTGGGTAAATGCCTAGCACTGCTATTGCTGGGTCATAGGGGAGTTCTATTGTTAATTTCCTGAGGAATCTCCACAGTGTTTTCCAGAGGGGCTGCACCAGTCATGCGCTGTTTTGATAAACTTGAACATCATGGGGACCTCAACAGCTTCTGCTTAAACCCCACCTGGGACTGGAGTCATGCAGAGGTACCCCCTGCCCCTCAGGAAACTGTGACCCAAGGAATGCAGGATCTACCTTCGGCTAGTTCTGCAGGATGTGCAGATTACGTCCAGTTTTGCTTGCTTCTGTTTGTGTCATAACGATTTTTTTTTTCAAAACAGCCTATCGTGCTGTAATAATGACTGTATCTTTCCCTCCTCTGTATGTACTTCCCTAGAAAGCCTAAAATATCCCTTTCCTTCCTAACCCATTCACTATGATACATTTCTACTAAGCTTCCTGAGTCTTTGTTTTTCAAATGTATAATGAGGACAATAGACCCATTGGCAAGATTCTTGTGAAAATTAGCAACACTATTCATAAAGTGCTTGGCACAGAACAAATTTCTACAAATGGCTCCTGGCTCCCTCTCTTACCAAATGATTCGTGTTGCCCTTGGAACTCTATTCCATGCACTAACCTGGTCTGTATATATATACCATTTCTCTCCTAAGCAAATGTTTTGACAGCTAAGCAAAGAAAGCTGTGACCAAAAGCTTTTCTCTCTTATTTCCCAAGTTTCTTGGCCACGTAGTCTTTGCTAGCCCCTCCATGGGACTTAGGGTCAAGATGTGTATTTTGCTACCTGCTGAGGCCTCATCTCTGCAGGCTGCAGAGGGGACAAGACAGCCCTGATTTGTTTGATTTTGCATTGTTTCTAGGTACCCCTTCCATACCAGGACTGCTCATAATTGAATGTTTTGCTACGCAGGCTTGAGTTATCAAACAGTAAAAGGGATGCAGAGCCCAGGCGAGATTGCAGCAAATTACAGGAGGTATCTTCCTGGGTTGATTGCTTTTGTATCTAATTGTATGCTAATTATTAGTTCTGCAAGACCTTTACTCAAAAGAAATAGCAAACTAACAGCATAAAAGAAAGACGCTGCTTGAGTATACACGTCAGTTTCACAGGGCAATTTACCAAATTAAAAGACGTAAAAACAAACTGCACATGAATGCCTTCAGAGCACATGGCTGGTGTGCTTGCTTAGAAATGCAAGCATACAGAAATACAGAATTCCTTTTCTCAGAAGGAGGTACGTGCAACAGATTCTCAGCCCAGGTGATGGAATCCAAGGGGGAAGTTCACCTGTGCTGCCGGTGGCGGACCACCCGTTACCTTCTTCGTCCCCATGTTGCCCATCATCTGCTTAAAGTGAAGAACAGCTCCTAATATGCCTGTTAGTTATTAAGATCCACTGGCTAACTGTGTTCTACTGATTAATGTTTAAACACACTACTATGGATAAATGCACAACACTTGGTCTCTTTGACCGTCACCTACCCTCACTCAAGAGTGTTGTGAGTCATTTTGGACTCACCTACTCTTCTCTGAACAGGAATGCTCTTGCCGAGCCTTGGACTGTCTGCTGTCTTCTAGATGCCATCCTGCCTGCGCCTCCCAACCCCTTGACTCTGCATCTCATCTGAAATGCCCACTTGAGACCCAGCACACATGCGACCCACTCGACAAGGGGGAGAGAAATTTCTTTAAGCCCTTAAGCAGTTGGCTTCCCCTCCTCTGAAATCCACAGCCCTGGGCTCTTACCATCCTCTGCTGCTGCTTACTCTCCTCTAGTTGTGAGCTTCTGGAGGACATGAGTGCACCTTCCCTCTGGAAGCAGATCACTGCCCACTACGGGCACTGAGCAAACAGATCTGTGATAACAGCCAGACTTGCCCTGTGGTCCTTCACTACAGAGGGATAAACCAGAAGAAATTCTGCTAACCTACCTACCCAAATCCAATCCTGTTCCCCACACTCTAGTCTCAAAAGGAAAAACAAGAACAACATTGGAACTTTGATTTACCCACTGTCATGTCTTTCTTCTACAAAAAGATGGATGCTTCCCGAGGAGTTCACCCCGTCTCCACCCCTAGGCCTGGCTTCAGTGGTCTCTTGGCTCCATTGTCCCATCCCTGGCCCTTGACCCTGCTAATTGCTTTGCCTAGAATCTTCTTTCTCAATTCCTCTTATTGAGTTAGGCAGGCATTGTTTTACATGGGGGTCTCCAGAAGTCAATTCTGAAGGGAGGATTTATTTGCATGGTTTATTAAAGACAATCTCAAGGCAGAGACCTGCGGGAAGTGGAGAAAGGAGAGAAGGAAAGAGGAGAGAGAACTCAGCAAAGTATCCCAGAGGAAAGGCTCCCACCTTTCCTGGGAGGAAATTGTTAATTGGAAAATGTGCCTGTGAGTTGTTGCTACCGAAGCAAGAGAATGGGGCTTATAGGCACCCCTGCATCTATCCGTTCATGGTCAAAGGCTACCTGGGCAGAATACGTTCCCAGGTACCTCCGATTCCCTGTGCCTGCAGGTAGCCTGAGGTCAGTTCCCCCAAGAAAAGTCCCAGGTACCTGTGTGAGAAGCCAAATAAAACTTGAGAAACCTTGCTGTTGCAAGAAATAAATAAGCAAACAAACTGATTAAAAAACAACTAATACAGAAACGTACCAGGAATTCAAGGGGGACTCGGTGGAGCACAGACATTGCCTGCTACAGATGCTTTGTGTTCTTCCCTGGCATTTGACAACTGGCTGACAAAAGAGGAGTCAGGTGCAATGCAGATGGTTAGGGCCCCCTGTACAAGCCTTGGTACACAGCTGTCCCAGCTCTGCTCACAGTCCATCACCTCCAACCTCCTTAAGGACTGCCCGTCAATTATCCCTCTAAGTCAACTTCCCCATCTCTGTTGCCCTTTTATCAGAACATAAACATGTTCAAGGAGCCCTCTCATGTCCAAAACTAAAGGGAAGGGAAGGGAAGGGAAGGGAAGGGAAGGGAAGGAAACGAAAAAAGGAAGGAAGGAAGGGAGGAAGGGAGGGAAGGAGAGAAAGGGAAGAGAGTGAATCAGACTCAACTCTACACCTTTCTTATGCTAAGCTTGTGGAAAGACCAATCCATATTTTCTTCATTTTCTTACCACTTGTTCCTTTCATTTCTACACTTTCTCACCTCCTGTTTCTTTTTCAAGCTCCTGCAATCAAGGTTGTTCTCCAGGTAATGGGCTCTGCCTCTTTTAAGGTCACCCATTGCTAAATTTCAGGAGGGCTTCCTGATGCTCTGCTGTGGGTGACATGTGGTTATCACCTCCTGGCCCTTTTAAAGTTGTTGCCTTGGCATCACATCCCCATGTTTCTTCACCATTCTCTACTGTGTCCAGGTTAAACTCCAGGTCTGAACAACCCCCCAGGAGCACCAACAAGAGGGGAGCAGGGTTCAGTAAATGTTTCTTGGCTTACTAGAAATGGCCCGCTTCTCTATCGGCACATGCTTGGCTGTGGTGGCCCTCACGTGGCCCCTGTTAGTTTAAACCAGAGGCCAACGGGAGGCAGTTGGCAGGTGTGGGAAGTGAGCCTCTAGGCATCTTTAGGGGGCTGATGTTGGCAGGAGGAAGGGCCACAGCTTTTACTGTCACTGAAAGTCTCATGTTAAAGATCTGGCATCTCCTTCAAGTCAAGTATTTCTATCCCACAAGCCTCATCATTTTTCTTCCATTCTCTGCACTGCACCAGCAGGTAAGGGGGCTACTTAATGAGTGTCCTCATTTTAGCTATTCCTGAGATAGGGAAGCATTGAATATCTCTATCTCTTCAGTATCTATCTATCTATCTATCTATCTATCTATCTATCTATCTATCTATCTATCATCTATCAGCCATGTATGTATGTGTCTATTTATTATCTACCTATGTATCTATGCATCTATCTATCTATCTATCCATCCATCTATCTATTGAGAGATTTTAAGGTTCACATAATTGCAGAGGCTTGGTAAGTCCAAGGTGTGCAGAGCAGGCCAGCAGGATGGAGACCCATGGAAGAATTGTGGTTTGAGTCCATAGAGTATCTCCTGGCAGAATTCTTTCTTGCTCAGGGAAGGTTAGTCTTTTGTTCTATTAAGGCCTTCAACTGGTTGGATGAGGCCCATAATACCTTATGGAAGGTATTATGCTTTCCTTAAAGCCTACAGATTTAAATATTAATGTCATCTGAAACCATACATAGATACAACCAGAATAATGTTTGACCAAACATCTGAGCATCAAGGCCTAGGCAAGTTGATACATAAAACTAAACATCAGGCATATGTAAAATTGTGTTTACTTACACTGAATCCTTTTGCACCTCTAAGAGGTTTGGAAAACAGAGAAAGTATGTATGTCTCATTGTCACTTACACTGGGCAACCTGGGCCTAGGTTTATGCTGTGCACCCATGAGATTTGGGATAAATGTTCTTAGGGAGAAGGACTAGATGAATGGAATGAACACATCAAGAAGGGATTAGAAGTACAGTAAGATGGGAGAATTAGGGACAAGAATTCCAAAAAACAGCACAGGCAACTGGTAAAACAAAGAACTCTAGGACCTGACACTCTGATTTAAATTCTACTTCCTCTGTATACAAGCTGTGTGACTCTGGATGAGCCGCTTAAACTCCTATGCACCTCCATTTCTTCTTCTGCAAACTAGGACAATAAGAACGTCTATCATGTAGGGTTCATGTGGGGATAAAATGAGTTAAAATAGGTAGAAGTTTTAGAACATAATATATTTACTGGCTGTAGTAAGCACCGTGTGAATATTGGTATTACTGACATTGTTTGAAGAAGCTAAATGATCATCAACAATGTCATTTATAAAAGGTATAATATCATCCACTATCTATCCTTGACAGTTGACAAATTGTCTGCACCTGCCATATTTCATTCACTTCTCATAAACATGTTAGTAGGTATGCATATTATTAACTACTAAGGTAACTAAGATAGTAGAGCAGGACTTGGCTTCAGGGCTTTGCCTGTAGCTTCTGAACTCTTTCCCACCACTAGTCCCATCCTACATCTGACATGGCTCTTCATTGAATGGCTGAAATATCTGAGAAACCATCAGTCTGACACATGCTGAACTTGAGGGTTATGGGAGTGCTTCCAAAGAAGGCTGCTCCCAATAGTGAACTGATTCACTCACCACATTTGGCATTTTGACTTCTGATCATCAAAGTCAAATGCTGCTGCCAAATAATTCATTATGCATGGTCTGCACTTAGGTTCTCATTTCCAGTGGGGTGTGGCTTCCTTCTTCTCTATGAACTGAAACTTGTACCTTGAGAGTCTAGAAACCCTAGACAAGTCTTCAGGAGAAGAATGGTGCCCACCCATGAAAACTTGATTTGATCTAGATGGACCATCCAGTCTTCAAAGTGGCTTCATCCATGTCCCCTCCAGGTTGGACCAAACATTAAATGTCAAGTCCAAATTGTGGACAACAAATCTGAGGATAGAGCCAAGAGAACAGCTAAAATGTGAGGCTGATCTCCCCAGGGCTGTTTGGATGTGAGAATGGACTTTGGCATACCAGTGTTCCAATCTATCTGTTAACATATGTCCATTCCCTTTCTTTCTCCATCTTGCTTTTCATCTTCTGCTTCAACCAGAAGAACCGATTGCTCTGACCCAGAATTTCCACAAGTGGCTCATGAGCATCTTATTAAACAAACTCAGGTCTACAATAATATCACATGTATTTATTTTTCCCTGTTAAATGTTGGCTCTAAACCTCTTTTCATTCACTAGATTAGTGGAAAAATATTTAGTACCTCCTTCTCTTTTTAAAGTTTCAAAAGAATTCTAGAGGCTTACTTGGTGCCCATAAAAATTTCTAATTATGATTGTTACTGATATCCCAGATGTATCCACTTAAAAAATCTTTGAAGCAAGGAGGCCATGTGGTGTCTGGCCCAGAGGGGCACAGAAATCCTTGTGTTTCAGGTTCAGACTTCATCAGTGCATCTCACAGACACTTTTTCTTCAAGGTTTTGCTGATTCCTGAATCCCTCTGACTTCATAGTCTGGCACATCTACCATCTGCCTACAACTGCCACCTTCTTAGCCTTGAGGGAAATCTTAGTCAGCCTTCATTCCTTCTTTTCCTCTGTCTTTCCCTTCAAGAACTTAGATAGTCCCTTGAAAATATGGGCTGAGGGGGGTTGTTTGTAATCAATTTCTGCCTGCATCGTGCTACCCATCCTCTTCTAAGTTAAAGGGGAACAATACCTGGTCATCTTCTCAGAATGCCAGAGAAGACAAATATAGTAATGGTGAGTAACTTGATCTGTGAGTGTTCCGCAAGACAAGCAGACATTTCTAATAATTTTTAACTTGATAAATGAGTGATGTCTTGCAATATGAATAGTACTTGACACTGAATGTCACATGATCATAATTGAACTAATAATTCTCCTCTCTCTCTCACTAAGGGATTCGGGTGATCATATCCCATGTTCAGATGCTCAGTCTCAGGCTGTGGTGTTTGTCAGAAAAATCAGTGATTTTTCATAATGTTGGAAAGTGCCCACAACTAGCATTAGTTTATTTCTTGTTACTTCAAAGCATCTATGGACAGGCATTTGCTTTTCCATATAAAAGTAAGCTTAGGAATGCTTTGCTTCATTCTAGGTCAGGCTGATTGCAGTTATAGATGATTCCCCTGTTGCCTTATTGCCAGTTACATTAAATACGGAATATGACAAGAGTTTATTAATGCTATACTGTAATCAACATCCATGTAAGTGTATGCAATGGCCCCCATGCAGAGAAAGATTCCACTGAGCCAATAGATAGCAGGGATTTCATTAGTGATAGTGAAAGTCATCCTAGTCAATAACCCTCCTCTCTCTTGTCTCCCTGACACCAGCCATGAATGTTTTCAAAGTTTGTGTGGGTTAATTTGTTTATTTTTCTTTACATTTTGTATTTTATGTATTTTTGTATTATATTACAGTATTGTAATCATTTTTATGTGAATGTTTTTGGGTTGTGGAATGAATCATAGGAATTCCCATTATTTCTTATGGGGAATTCTCTTTGTTATGCAAATGCTTTGGATTACATGTTTCTGGAATGGATTATGGTCACAAACCAAAGTACTGTACAAGGAGATATCTTAATCTATCCAGGCTACTATAATGAAGGAACCATAAGTTAGGTGGGTTTAACAAGGATTGTTCATTTTTCACAGTTCTGGAGACTGGAAAGTCCAAGATCAAGGCTCTAGCTGATTCAATGTCTGGTGAAAACCCACTTTCTGTTTAATAGATGCCCATCTTTTATCTGCACACAGTGGAAGGAATGAGGGGGCTCTCTAGGCTCTCTTTCATAAAGACACTAATCCATTCACGAGGACTCCAACCTCATGACCTAAGCACCTCACAAAGGACTTCTCTCTTAATACCATCACATTGGGGGTTAGAATTTCAACATATGACGTTTAGAGGAACACAAACATTCAATCCAAAACAGAACAGCCAAACACAAATTAGTAGCCAAATAATGTATCATCCCAATCAGTCACTTTTATATTTCTCAGCCTCAAATTTTTCGCCACCCCAACTAGAATGCCCTTCCCAGGAGTTTTAGAATCATGTTCATTACTAAACATGTTTTGGGTTGAGGTCTTTCTGAAGATCATCCTGAGACAAGGATATTAGTTTAAATAGTTCCTTTGGGAAGTGACCAGAAAACACAGGTGGGAGAGCTGAGGTGGGGAAAGAAGGAAACAAGTCCAGGTGCATTAATAAGCAGGTGACCATTTGTAGTTGGGCTCAATCCTTCTGTGGCCCTCTGAACAACAGCATGGGACATTCCTCAGTGTTGCCCTACTAGATGGCTGAGCTATTTCCATGAACTCTTGCCTTTCAGGAAAATCAAGGGCCAAAGGAACCTGAGCCAGCATCTACCAGCATCAGCTACTGTCTACCATGCAGATGGATCTTCCCAAGATTTCTCTGTTCCATCCAGTAGTTTCTGCTGACTCTGAGTTCTGATAACTATAATCCACATACTGAGCCCTCAACACACACCAGGAACTTTGCCCTCATACACACTGAATTCTCATGATCATCACATGTGGTTAATACCATTGCTTTCTGCATCATAGACATGAAAAAGCAAGGTTCATGAGGGTTTAAGTGACTTGCCCACATCCACAGTTTGTAATTTGCAGTCTTTGGTCCTAATCCAGGGCAGTCTGACCCTGCACAGTCACTGAGTTGCAAGGACTCACTTTTCTCTGTAGCACTTTCTTCACATAACATTTGGAGCCTCTTGGCTGTGGGGGCCAGATGGCTTCCGGAGGACCTGACCTCACAGGAATTGGTGTGAAGATGCAGCAGAAGCTTTCCTGTAATGTGTGGATGCACTGCGCTCTCAGTCTCCTGCCTCCCGTAGAGGATTGTGTCTCCTTATTTCCCCTGTGAGTGACGCGTTCACTCCCTCTATATTTCCGTACCATAGTCAAGATGATTTGGTTGTCTTAAAGAACCATTGTCTCATCTCCAGCACACAAAACAGTGCCTGACATGCAGGAGGCAATCAATAAATGAGCAAAAATGGTAGTGTGAAGATGGAGCATTAGGGTTATCATGTCTCCATTGCCATGGTGGGAAATATCTCCCTCCACAGAGGAGGCATCATTCCCTGAGGCTAACACATGGCTGGTGAGAGATGGGGCCAAGATTTGAACCACAACATTTGAGTCACAAAGTCCTGTGCTCAGTAGTTTGACTACACTGTCTCCTCATCCCCCTGTTGCCAGACATTGTGTGAACCACAAGCAGTGATGAGGTCTACTACTCAAGAGAGATTTCTATGGAGCTCATGTAGAGAACAGACTGGGGGTCCTGTACAAGGAAGACCTGCTAGGAAGGTGTCTCACTAGTTCACAGA
Organism: Hyaena hyaena; assembly: GCF_003009895.1. Classification (NCBI taxonomy): domain Eukaryota; kingdom Metazoa; phylum Chordata; class Mammalia; order Carnivora; family Hyaenidae; genus Hyaena; species Hyaena hyaena. The sequence goes on along the minus strand of NW_024081276.1, from coordinate 895,204 downwards.
AGAGATAAGAATCTGAACTAAAGTCATAGCTGTGGGAAAGGAAAGGAAAGAAAAGGAAAGGAAAAAAGGAAAGGAAAGGAAAGGAAAGGAAAGGAAAGGAAAGGAAAGGAAAGGAAAGGAAAGGAAAGGAAAGGAAAGGAAAGGAAAGGAAGGGAAAGGAAAGGAAGAGGTGGATGGATTGAGGATATATTACAGAGATAGTTCTTATGTGATTTCATGTGATTTCAGTAGTAACCTCCTACAATTATACAGGAACCCGGGTGATGGGATGGTAGGTATGGAGGAGGTAGAGTGTTCTGTAGTCCTATGATTAGGTCTCAGCCCACACTGAGCCTGTGTCCTTGGGCTTAGACCTTCACTTCTCAATTTGCCTCTTCTCCGTAGGTGAGATAGAAAGGCTAGTGGGGGCAATAGCTGAGTATCTCCCTTCTGCTGGAGGTAAAACTCACAGAAGTGTGGGGCACCCCCAGGATGTCATCCTTCAAGCTGGCACATTCTCAGTCTCCAACAGCTTGTCCATCACAACTTCAGGTGCTCCTCCCAGCTTATGCAGCAGCCTCTGCTCCTGACAAGCTGGGATCCTTTGTTTGTACCTGGCTCTCTTATGCCTGACATGGTGATTTGCCCCTCTCTCTCTCTCTTTTTTTTTTTTTTTAATTTATTTCTAGGAGAGAGAGAGACAGCGTGAGTAGGGGAGGGTCAGAGAGAGAGGGAGACACAGACTCTGAAATAGGCTCCAGGCTCTGAGCTGGCAGTCAGCACCGAGCCCAACGCGGGGCTCGAACCCACGAACCGCGAGATCATGACCTAAGCGAAAGTCGGATGCTTAACCTACTAAGCCACCCAGGCGCCCCTATTTGCCCCTCTCTCTTGATCATCTGACGGATCTAAGAATAGTTGCAGATTTTCAGGTGGTTTCACCTTTTTTTTTTTGTCATTTTGAGGACAAGAGTCAAACTTCCAAATTCTTTACATGTCAGACCAGAAACTCAGAGACTTTTATTACATTTCTGTGATTATTGGGTCGATATTGGCCTCCACCACCAGAATAAAGGTTTCATGAAAGTGGGGATTTGTTAGAGCTCTATCCTTGGAGCTTGTAAAGTACTTGCCACATAGTAGGACCTTAACGTGTGTTGAATGAATTAGACCACAATACTTGTGTGTGTTGTGTGTGTGTGTGAGTGTGTGTGTGTGTGTGTGTTTGAATGGAACGGCTGTGTACTTCAGACCAAGCAAAGCTTGATGTCTAACTCAATTTTTAAATCATTATATTATTTATTAAATTAAAATTGTCTATATTTAAGATGCACAACTCCATATTTTTATATCATAGTGAAGTGATTACTAGCCAAGGTAATTAACATACCCATCTCCTCGAATACTTACTAAGTGTGTATGCGTGTCGTGACTACACCTGAAATCCACTCTCTCAGCAAATTTGCAGGCTGGAAAACTGGGAACTTGTTGGTTAGCTTCTCCAAGCACCCCCTTCCTCATCCTTAAAGTGCAGCTTCTAACCTCTACCTCACTAGGCAGCCATGGAGATTAAAAGAGATAACCGAAACAAGGCACCTAAAAATGACTGATATGTAATGGGTTTCCAATAAACCCTGGTCCCTCACCTTGATCTTTCCCCAGTTATGCTATTCTCTGGCAAACTGGCCTTGGGTTGGTTTCCTCTGGAGATACGAAAGGTGATTTAGTTCTTTCATAACGGATTTTCTCAGTTGGGGGACGAAAGGCCATGGTTGGGTTCATAACGGTACATAAGGATGTGAATGGTTTGCGATTGCTTTATTTCTTATGTATTCTGCTTCTTCTCTCTGACATCTTCTGAATCAGGATAACTGAGTCAAGTAGAGACCAGCTAGTGAATCTCTATGTGGCTAACTAACCTGGCACTAGTGGTCTATGGCAAAATTAATTTCCAAATAATAAGCCTATGTAGCAGAGTCTTTGGTAATTTGACTCACTTTGTTTCTTTCATTAGTTCCCCACCCCCCCTGCCTTATTTGGGAAACAGTGACAAATTGGGAAGTAGTATCAACATTCTATGATTTACAGCCCATTCACCACATGGGGCTGAAGAGGAAAGAGTTGACTGCTGGCAGGGACAGAAGACCAACAATGTCCAAGCAATCGGGGTCCTGATCAAAGATCTCCTGGGGGGCCAGTGAATATGCCTCCCCAACTCCAGGGAAGATTCTGGCACCAAAGGTACCCGAGCTGAAGAATGAAAAGGTGTGGATTCTAATCCAACAACGGGAGCCAACTTAGAAATCTTGACAGGTAATGAGACACTCACATCCGCCAAGGTGAACAAATGGCCTTCGTCAGAAGACACAGAACAATTGTCACTAAAGACAGGCCCTCAGACTGTGTGCAAAGAGAGTGGTTCTCCAACCTTGGCACCCTGGGAAGACAGGGCGGGCCACACAGAGATGAGGGGAAGGGAGGGGAAATTTGAGAATGAGAAATGGCTTGTAGAAATGGAGCACTAAGTAGATAACTCTGTCTTTGGGCTAGGATTTCTAAGTGGTGCCAGTGTGTATTCATTGCTGAAATAAAAAGTACTGTGACACCTGGCAGAAACACAGGGATTTGGGGATTTAAAGAAAGAACATCAGAATAATTTGTGTTTGTTTTGTTCCTAACATATGAAGAACCCAAACTCTTTCTGGGTATTGACACATAAAATGATATATGTTTTTTTTTCCCCTATCAAACAACTAAAAATATAATTGAATCTATGTTTTATTTTAATCCTCCCCAGAATTGGACTTTATCCCAACAGAATGTTGTGTGCATAATGTATGAAGTTTTCAGAAAACAGTATTGAACAGGCAATTCATCTGACCTTGGATAAAACAGTGCTGAAAGGCGCTAACATTCCCTTTCAGTAGGATTCCAGACTCTGAAGCACCCCAAACTTGGCATCTTCACCCTTCTCTGGGGTTCCTTATGGCTCTCCTCTCAGGAAGGCAAACTGCCAAGTGGTATATAATGCACTCAATCCTGTAACTCAAGAGGAGTGAACAGGCCTGGTTCACCCCAGATATTTATTGATAATCTCTGGGATGGAAAGCTGCCCCTCCCAGGGTCCCTGGAAAGTGTTTTTTCCCCCTAAACAAACACCATGTCTGACTCCAGCCTTTCCTCCCCCCAGTCTCCGGGGCAGCAGTGGACTGAATTACCCTAACTGGTGAACTGGCTGTCCTGTCTGGCTCTGACTTCAGCTTTCCTCTTAGAAGCCAGATGCCCACGGGAATACAGGATCCCTTCTGTACCTCCTGCTGCAAGTCTTTTCTGGCCCAGCTGCTCCCCTGAGCTGCAGGGACTAGATGGGTAAATAAGCCACTGTAGCCTGGAGCTCCGTCAGAGGCAAGATTGACTCATCCTTAGAGCAATATCCTTTAGTCTGGCTTCAGTCATTAATAAAGGTGATAATTAAAGTTCCATTAAAAAAACAACAACAACAAAGCATTTCTCAAATTGTTCAGAACTCAAGCAAGGAAGAGGGTTATTTATTGAGGACTCTTCAGAAAGGCCCCCAACAGTAACTTTCAGTAAAATAAATGGGCAGTGTCTGAAGGAAAACTCAAGGGGAGGGGCTTCCGTTTGCAGAGACCCCGCTACCTGCCTGACACCTGGTTTGTCTACATTATTTCCACTCGTTCTTACCATGGCCTCATGAGGTAAGTGAGGAAAAGGCAGGGATTAGCCCACTGGCGGGGATGATTGACCCCAGTTAACAAGGAGACATGGGAGTAGAGAGGGCTACGTCTGTAACCTTGGGGTCCCTCCTCCTACTTCTTTGCTGGCTCAAAGTTAGCAGGAAGCCACAGAAACCCAAATGAGGAAGGGCCTGTGGGGATTCAGACCTTTCAAGAGTGAAGGTTTGGATCAGTCTACAAGGTAAAAACTGCTGAGATGCCTGAGTGGCTCAGTAGGTTAAGTGTCTGAGTTGGGCGCAGGTCATGATCTCAGGGTTCGTGAGTGTGAGCCGCACGTGGGACTCTTTGCTGTCAGCACAGAGCCCGCTTTGGAGCCCCGTCCCTCCCCACCCATCAAAAACAAATAAACATAAATAACAAAAAACAGAAAACTGCTGACCAGCTAAGGTCCCAGCTGAGGTCAAGAAAAACTCAGAATGGGTAATGGAAGAAAAATGTTATAAATATTAACTATGACTTTGTGCCTAGTTACAGAAACAAGAGTTTTAGAAAGTAAGCTTATTTTATTATTTGTTGGTGTGTGTGTGTGTGTGTGTGTGTATGTGTGTATACACAAGAGTGTAGATACAAGTTTAAATGTATACACGCATGCATATCGATCTATACATGCACATATACCCAATGTAACCTAATTTTTCTTCTCTCCTCTTTTATCTTACCATTTAATATATGCATTTCATTGGAGGTTACATTTATTATTTTATTTACTTAATCAACCTTGTTGGAGACTAACACAATTGAGTCTGCAGGTAACCAAATATCAGATGAGACCATGACTGAATGTGTGAAATAATGAACACAGCCCAGAAAGGAATACCTGTGACTATCCCTTAGGCGCAGTTACAACAACCATTAAGACTTCTGGTCTCCACATTTTAGAGAGAAGGTAGGGATGGCTTTATTTGCGCGCACACACACACACACACACACACATACAAACACAAGAACAGTGTCTTGTTAACAGGATCATAACCTTGTTTCTGCTGTCATATAAAGTATAAATGCACATACTGTACATGTATGAATGGATGCAGAGTTAGTCAAGGGCCAGAATGACCAACAATTAAGCTATTGTCTTTCAACTTCAAGCCTATCCTTCTGTCCTGGGACTTCATGGAGCTGATGGCACTGAGAATCTGCAAGCCATGTTTCCATTGTTCCAGCTGCAGCCCACTGGGCTCTGCCCGTGGGAGCTGCCAAGGCAAATGGGAAGAGGACAGATTTGTTCCTTTATGGGGTTTTCTGCTCTGGTCAGTATCACCCTACAAAGTGTCTTCACTTTGGGGACAGTAGTTTGCTCTAGTAACAGCAGTTTGTTCTGGTCTCCTAGTTTGTGACGTTCCAAACAGCAGTAAAAGCAGCTCCATAGGGTCCTCCCCATGCTCCTCTCCCCAGTAGAAACAGGCCCACGTCTCAGTTGTGCAGGCCTCTTCATGAGCTCCAAAGACACCAACCCAGACAGTGCCCCTTCCTGAGGGACGGAGGAACTTCCATTCTACAACAGCCTTACCATAAGCTTCCACATTAAATAACCGACCATCTCTCTTCCTTCCTCCACCTCCTGAACTTAGTCTTTTCTTTTCTGCATTTCACTTGTTTGATGCCTAGTTAATAATTCTATATATTAACTTCTCCCTGTGAAATTCACTAGTGTGATTTCTGTCTCTGGCCTGAACCCTGGCTGATACTGATAGACTTCATTATCCTAATTTTATGCTAAGGCAGTGGAAGTTCACAGACTACAAACCACAGAGTCTTAGCTGGCATCAGGATTTGAACTTAGATCTGTGTATCCCCAAGGACCAAACCTTTCCTCAGTTTTCCCCTTGGGAACCTATTCAAATACATGACAGCTTTTCTCTAAGGGAATATACAATCCTTCAGAGCTCAGCACTGCACTTTCCACAGTGCCCAAAAGTGACAGGTACTCAAGCAATGGTGGTAAGAAGGAAGGAAGGAAGGAAGGAAGGAAGGAAGGAAGGAAGGAAGGAAGGAAGGAAGGAAGGAAAGAAGGAAAGAGAGAGAGAGAAAGAGAGAAAGGAAGGAAGGAAGGAGGGAAGGAAGGAAGGAAGGAAGGAAGGAAGGAAGGAAGGAAGGCAGGCAAGAAGGAAAGGAGGAAGGAAGGAAGGGAGGGAGGAAAAGAAAAGGTACGGAAGGTAGAGAAGGAAGGAAGGTAGTGAAGGAAGGAGGGAAGAAGAGAAAGAAGGAAGAAAAATGATTATAAAGAGGAAATCATAATAGAACATGAATTGTAATGGTAATTAGAAAGCTCAGAACACTACAGAGAGAGAATGTCAGAGTTTATTTGTAACATAAAACCTCATAAATTCTGAAAAATTATCAACATCTTGTTGTTTCTCAAATACTACCTTGATCTCATTCCTTTCTATAGTAATTGGGCCTTTTCACTATATTCTCCAAATTTCAGCCTCTCATATTTCCCTCACCTTTTTATCTTTCTTGCATTCTGAGTAAATTTTTGTTTCATATTTGTATGTCAAGTCACTCATTCTTCAACTCTTATCAAATCTATTGTTTAAACCATTGGTTGAGTTTTTCTATTTCAGTGACTATTCTTTCATTTTGTTTTCTATGTAGTTATTTTTTTTAATGTTTATGTATTTATTTTGAGAGACAGAGAGAGACAGAGAGAGGGAGGGAGAGAGAGAGAGACAGAGAGAGAGACAGAGAGAGAAACCCAAGCAGGCACTGTGCTGTCAGTGCAAATCCTGACATGGGGCTCAATCTTACAAACCCTCAGATCATGACCTGGGCCAAAGTCAAGAGTCAAATGCTTAACTGTCTGAGTCACTCAGGCACCCCTCTGTTTACTTACTTTATTCTATCACCCTTGTGTTCTCTTAGTTTGTGTCATTTTATCTCCGTGCTGTAGTCCATTCAACTCCTCAACTGTTGGAAGTTTGGGAAAATCTAATTCTGCCTGGGCTTTTGGTGGTTTTACACTTTGTCTTCTGCATTTGAATGTAAGTTCCTTTGGGAACAGCTGTTTTCCTTTGCTGTTTTCCCAGTGCCCAGATCAATGCCTGGGACACCCCTTGATAAATGTGTGTCAAATGACTGAATACTGGATTGCCTCTTATGTGGATTTTGTAATTTTCATCTGTGAGCTCATGTTCAACTTAATTTTATATGTGAATCTCTTGAGTGGCCCAGTTATGTCTGTGCTTTGTGTTGACTTTTGCCAAGCACCTCAGGATGTCACTAGATCGTTTTAGTTTGATTTATTAGCTTAAAGGGATAGTATGAATGTAACCTTCAAACTTACATAAAAGCGTGGTGACAAAACATGGGAGAGATTTACTTTTTTCCATGTAGGCTCCAGGCAAAGACAGACAAGCTTTTTTTTCCCTCTTTTTTTTTTTTTTTTTTTTATCAACCTCCTGTGTGAGGGCAGACTATATATATGTGTATCTATCATGTTTTTGTGGAGGGAGCCAGTTAGCAGAGGGGTGTCTTGGCTTTATATGTAGCTCTCAGTCTCACTGTCTTCACTTACTGAAGCCCCTCAGTAACCTCTTCAATTCAACTCTTCCCCAGGCCCCTCTCCAGAAGCTCACATCTGCCACCCTGGTGTTTAATTCCCATCCATTTTAGTCCCTGATTTACTTTCTTAAACACTCAACTATGTGGTCAAAGGCAGCTTCGTATAATGTATTCAGTATTTCTGAGTGGTGTGTAATAAAAGAATATAAGTTCATCTAATCTGTTATATTACCAGGCATATAATTGCTTACCATAGAACTCATGTGTTATATTGCTTAGACATATAACGGCTTCAGTCTTTTGATCAAAAATTATTAATGTGTTTCAAGGTTATTTTTATCAATGGTCTACAGAGCGGGCTTATAAAGAAAAGAGAATGCCCAGTGGCCACACAGTTCCCTTCCCTCAACCACGGCTCTCCGAAAGCAATCATTTCATCTGCTTTAGCCGTTTCTTCTGGCATTTATCTCCATATTTCTAAGCACAGCCATTTCTGCTATAATGTCAAATGTATTACCAAAAAGTCTAAAAATAGCAGATTTATGAGAAAACTAGGATTGAGGCCAGGCCACTCAAAAGCTATGGATGTTGAAATGCGTGGCATCACCTAAAACAATAACAAGACTAATAAAAAGAGTCGCACAGCTAAATCTCTAGTGACATTTGCACCCAGTGTGGATGCCCACACCCCTGTCAGTCTTATACCCTGGGGCTCATCCACTTTCCTCCAAAATGTCAATGTTCAAGGGCATCTGCTTCTAAAAGAGACTGGTTTCATCAAAATTAAAAATCTTCCCCAACATGTAGATTTCATACTTCATCTTTTCTTTTCCTAACACAGAGGAATGCCTTTGACACCTCTTCTTCTACACCCCCTCAGTGTCCCCATACACCTTATGTTAATAGAAACTGCAATGATTCTTAAAGCCGCTAAAATGTCACTCTTTGCTCCAAAGTAAGGTATTTCTATAGCACTTGCCAGCTTTATTTTTCTTAACGTTCTCATATGATGCTAACGGTTTTCTCATAAATTGTGAGAAAGCTTGCCTTTGGTAGCTTCAAAATAGCTACCAAAAGAACTCCCCCATGAACCAAGAAGATCTCTGTATCTATGCACAACAAATATGTATAAATCAACTCCCATAAGAGACATGTGTTTTAGCAAAACAGACTATCTTTGATTTGATTTCTGGCCTTTGATATTATTTATTGATCTCCTACCTTGAGACATGGAATGTTATGGCCATCTCAGCTCCAAACATAAACTTCCACTCCCTCCATCGCTTTCAGCTCCCCAATATATAGTTCTAGCAGCTATTTTGAATAAGCCAGTATCCAGAATTTCTAGTGTTTTGCCTTTGTAAATTGTATCCATAATTGTTCTATGTAGTGATTTGGTTACTTTTCTTCTTGCATACGACTTACTTTTCCCAGACTTAAAAACTGCTCTGTTTCTTTATTTTCTTGTGTTGCTATTGTTTAAATCTGAACTGTGAATGAAACACCCAATATCATGTAAAAAGGGAAAACATTCTCTGTGTTTCCTCTCTGCTGTTCACTGCACTTGACTTCTGACACTAGAGGTGTGGGTATTTCACACCAAGCAGTTCTCTGGCTCTCCACATGCCATCTGGATGTCCTACAACTTAACTGCATTCTGAGGTTATCTGCCTGGGGTCAGCATCAGCTCATCAGATCCCATAGGTTAAGGGCACGGTCCCACAAGATTGCCCCCTCTCCAACTTCAGACAAGTCCAAGTTCAGGTGGTCCCCGGTGCTTCTGACCTGACTTGACTTTAAATCAAAGCTTTTCATGACCCCTCCCTCAGGTTCAATAATTTCCTAGAGTGGTTCGCAGAACTCAGACAAAGAACTTATGTACCAATTACAGGTTTGTCCTAAAGGGATACAACTCAGGAAGCACCCGATGGAAGAGACACACACAGCGAGGTACATGGAAAGGGCACAAAGCTTCTATGCCCTCCCTGGATGCGTTAGCATCCAAAACCTCTACGTGCTCACCACCCTAGAAGCTCTCCCACCTGTGATTTAGGAATTTTGTGCCACAGGGTCATGTTCTTGGGTTTCTTGCTCCTATTCTGGGAATTCTCTCTACCTCTGTTCTGTGTGTCTATCTTATTTCTTGGAACTCTTGACTTCTTCTTGAGTTTATTCTCTCCAATGTATTCATAAGAAAAAAACCCATGAGAGGTTAATTGTTTGAGACCTTGGATACTTAAACGTATCTTTATTCTACCATCACACTAAGTGATAGATCATCTGGAGAGAGAATTCAATTTGTTTTAGAACCTTGAGGGCACTAGGCTATTGCTTCTAATATTACTTTGGAGACGTCTAATGTCATTTTGATTCCTAATCCTCCTTGGGTGGCTCCTGTATTCTTTCTGAAAACTGTTAGGATATTTTGTAAATTCCCATCTTCTGAAATTTCACAAGGAGGTGACTTATTGTAGAATTTCTTCCTAGAATCTTTGGATACTAGTATTAAAAAATGTTGAAGAAAGCAATTTAGGTGATACAAATTTCATTCAACACTACATAAAGTGGATAGTCTCGATTTGGAGAACTGCAAAATGGGGTAGAGGCAGAAACCTTTTATTAGATAAAGAATAAGGAACAAGGAAGAGAAAAAGTAGAAAATATCTGATTGAATGGGGTCATACGGTCAACCTTCTTTTGGGTGAGAGGCCCAGAGTTGGCCTGGTGTCTGGAGATTGGCTAACCATATGTCCCACTTTCTGGTCATGTGGAACACTAACAGGGATACAAAAATTACCTGAATTCAGTTTACTGACTTTGCATCCCATGCAGGAGAGGCTCCATCTTGAGCATGGAAATTTATTTTAACAATGGTAAGCTCTTTCTAGTATTAGAACACACACCTTTTAATTAAGAATTTTCTGCTTAGAAAATCTCCTCCTTTCTTTTTTGTCTCCTCCCTCTTTCTAAAACTTGATCAACTTTTGAACCTCCCATGATCCTCTAAATTTTTAATATTTTCTTTAAAGTTTGCCATCTAATTATGTCTGTTCTGCTTTGGGGGAAATTTCTTTAACTTATTTTCTAACCATTTCATTGTTTCTTTTTTTTTATTGTTGCCTTAATATTTCAGTTTCTTGTAGAATTTTTTTCTCTGCATGTTCCTATATTTTGAGTTTCCTGATCTTGTTCCATATACAACATCTTATTATATATATCTAAGGATCTAAATTATAGATGTTTTTCTGCTTCTTGTCTGTTTCTTCTTTGATCAAATTTCTCTTTTGGAAATTGTATTTTTAAAGAACTGTGATATCAGCCTTTTACGTGAGAGCCTGCCCTCAAATATCTGCTAGCCCTTGGTCAGGTTTCAGGCTGAGACTTAAAAGCTAATGGAAATCTGCGTGTCTGTGGCTATTGTTGCTGGGAAAGCTCTACCGCCAGTGGATCAAGCGGACGAGAGCCATTTCATTACTGGACCCCCAGGCGACACTTTCTATAGGAATTCAGTCTTCTGTTGGTCTGTTTCTTCAACCAAGCACCGTCTCAGCTACTGCCAGGGTGATAGAAGCCAGCCTGCCATTGTTCTCTTAGCTGAGCAAGGGCAGGGGCTGAGCATCCTGTTTCTTTTGTGCTGATTTTCCCACAATACTTTTGTTCCCATAAGGCACCTCACTCCTGCCTTGGGCTGGGCCCGATATTACCATCTCCAAAGAGAAATCTCTCTTCTCATGACAGTTGCCTGGCTGTGCTTGCTAGCAGGGTGAACACGAGAAACTAAGGGCGCCCTGTATTGTCTTGTAAGCAGCCTCTAATGTAGTCCCACAGCAAATCCCAGCATGCAAGATGCCTAGTGCCTCCAGTTAGTGAATATAGTTCTGCTTCCATTTGTTTCTTTTTGGGTATCCCCTTTCCTCCCCCCTCACCTCAGTTGCGTTGTGTTAGGGTTCCATTTTGTCTGCTCCGTCATGTCAGCTCCCACTAATCTAGCCAACACTGTGCTGGCATCACTTAGCTGATGCTGCCTCCTTTCATATTTTCGCAGAACTCAAGGTGTATGTTTCTCTACCATCATTTACTACAGCTTCTAGAATGTGATTCCATTGTAGAATTTACCCTGTTTAACTTGACATCTTGCTCTGAATCTTCCTCAAGCATGAAGAAGTCAGCAAAGGAGAAACTGATCCTGGAAGGGAACTCTACATCAAGACAAGTGCCAAGAAAATAGCAAAGGACAGTGGCATGTGATGTCCAGTGTGAGGATGTGATAACAAGAGGTGAAACTTAATGTAACTCTCAGTTACCTAACAGTGGGGCAGAAATAACATGTACCCAACAATTACAACATTTGTCTTTGGGTTTCTACGCAAAATCGTTTGATGATTACATGTCTCTAATACCTCCAGACTCCTTACCACACTGCTTAGTACATAACTAGACCTGCTTTTTCTCCTTCAAGTGAAAAGACATGTCTCAAATCCTATAAAAGGGAAGGTTTCTCACAAACTTGCCACTTTTTAAAATAAGGTATTAATTAACCATCCCTACCCCACATTCCATCTTGTGTCCACCTCCCTGGTACCAACAGTAAATGCTCCCTTTTGTACTCACCCATCTGACTTGACATTTTGGAACCATTTTCCCTCTCCATCAAATTACTGTTGATAAAATGTTTGGTTTACTTCATTGGCTGCATATGTCCTTGGTCACTTCTTTCTATTTTCTGCCCCTTCTTCTGACTTTGGCAAGAGTTTTCTCCCCACCCAGCCTTCATCATAGCCAATATGGCAACTGTGTGTCAATTAGACAAAAGAATTGGTTCCTCAAGTCATTTTATTCCAATTTGCTTAAAATATACACTATAGCTCTACACATCTACAATGACAACAATGATCGGTGCCCCCAGAAGTTGTCCAATGCATAACTTGTGTTATCAGCAGCAACTCCAACCCACATACAAGTTAACAGTTCTTAGTAGACTCCGCAGTCAGAGTGTAACTCTTCCTTCCATCTCCCATCTGCAGAGGAACATAGGACAAAAGCAAACTAGGGCCAATTTTAATAATCCTGTTTGTTCTTGCTGGCTCTAGCTGGGGACCCAGCCCGAGAGCAAGGCAGTTCATTTACTTTTATCTTAAAACAGAAAGTTCTTGCACTTACTCAACAGTTTCATATGATTTGTATTTCTTTAACAGGAGAAACATGAACACTTCATGTTGCAGTGCTTAGGAGTTCCCAAGCCATTAATGTGGCCCTGAGGAGGTGGCTAGTGGGTGAGCATCCATATCATCAGGACCGTGTTAATGCTAACACGGAAATCCTAAACACTGCAGAATGAAGTGTCCAGGTTTCTCATGTGAAAGAAATAACAAAGCATTAAACGGCAGAGTAAGTGCAAGAAGAAAAATCATAAAGACTGATTTTTAAAAATAAATAAATGTGAGGGTGCTTGGGTGGCTCCATCAGTTAAGCATCAGACTACTGGTTTTGGCTCAGGTCATGATCTCACAGTTTCATCAGTTCAAGTCCCTCATCAGGCTCTTTGCTGAAAGTGCTGACTTGCTCTCTCTCTCTCTGTCTCTCTCCTCTCTCTCTCTGCACCTTCCCATCTCCTGCTCACTCTCTCTCTCAAAATAAATAAATAAACACTTAAAAATAAAATAAATTGAAATAATAAATAAATGAATGAGTATCAATTAATATATCCCCCCCCCCTTCCCTAGTTACCAAAGTTATCATGAAAATATACTCTGGGTGATGATTCAGGGTGGTCAAGGGAAAGTTACACATTTCGGTTCAATGTTCTCCCCAGAGAACCATGGCCTTCTCTCTCAGTTGCTAGGTACTTACTCCACATATGTGAAAGTTTCAGATTTATCCTGGTGTCGCTAAAGCTCAGGATTTCAGAGTAAACTGTCTCACTCTGTTTTCCCACTTCTTGATGGCACCATGATGCCATAGAGATATTTTTCATGCTCCTTAAGTATTTATTTTACCTTGCAGGATTGTATTTTGTTTTTTACTGTTTTAGCATTTATTGTCTAAAATATGCCCAGCACTACATACATTATCTTATATTTGGTACATTATTTAATCTTCAAAAGTATTCTATAGAATAGAGATGAAAAATCTGAGGCTTCCTCTAAAGCAGGCAGAGGGGAAAAATATCTTTCTTCATATCCACAGGGCTGGTAGGTGGTGTTATCCAACTTTGGTCTATCTGACTCCACTATACTACAATGAGATTTTTGTTTGTTTGATATTTTAAAGTATATTATCTTATTTTGAGAGAGAGAGAGAAGGTAAGATGCAGGGGAAGGAGAGAGAGAGAGAGAGAGAGAGAGAGAGAGAGAGAGAATCCCAAGCAGGCTCCATGTCAGCACAGAGCCAGACATGGGACTCGAATTCATGAACAGTGAAATCATGACCTGAGCCAAAACCAAGAGTGAGATGCTTAACCAACTGAGCCACCATCCCTACAATGGGATGATTTTAAGCCTTTATTTACTCAACTGTAAAATGAGTAGCCTGAACTATAATTAGATTATGATAAGATTATAACAAGTCTTGATGATGTTGCTATCAGAACCAAAAATGAGGCGTTTTTGATATTATTATGATTTTTATTAAATACATTCTTTCCAACTTTATAAGACCACTTCATGGAAGGTTCTAACATCCCTCTTTTATAGAAGAGAATTTATCTCTGAGGCTCCATGAAATTCCAAAGCTACTTCATTTATTATCCTAAGCCCGCAAAGAATATTGTAGAACATTGCACACAGAATGCTATAGAATATAACAAATGTAAGTTCTAAACATGACTGAGAAGGGGAGAGATAATGCCAGCTGTGAAGGCTTTCAGCTTACGAATGAGAAAGAGCAGTAAGACTTGTACCATAGGCATGTAATGTATGGGGCATCAGGCAAAGCTTTCTTAACATCAATATCTACATATACCTAGCTAACATATGCTCAGAGGAAAGAGTGCTCTAAATTAACAACATATTAAAAATCAGCTAACTAGTGAGCTATGTTCTTTCAGCTACCATGTCTCCATATTCAAGTTTGCTTTAAAGGAATTCAGTACATGCAATACTAAATGTCCAGTGCTTCCCAGAAACCTCTAGTAGTTCTGCATTCCTTTCCATCTTGTGATCCATTCTGTGATTAGTCTGATGCTCAATGATGCTATCTGCAAATTCTGGGATGAGACATGAAATTTCTTTTTGTAACACCTCATCAGGTGTTGGGGACAAGTCTACAGGGAAGAAATTAATTATCTCTGAAGCCTATGCCACTTTTTAAAGCACTTTAGGAAGAGTATTTAATTCCTTCTCTTGGTAAATTATGAGAAACCCTTAAAGAGAAGTGAATCAACTGAGCTAGCTGGATGGTGGAGATGGCTGAAAATTCGTTTATCCATAATTTTTTTTCAAGTAACCCATATTGGTGTTCCCTTCTGCAAATTTCCCCATCGATGTTTTTATGGGACATAGCTTCTGATAATATATTACTCATCACCCCCTACACGCATACATGCATGCATATTTTTTTCATATTTTTTGCTAGCAGACCTATCTTGAAAGACTATCAAAATAAAATGTAATTAAATGGGCAGAGTGTATCACAAGCACATTAAGTGCTAGGTTTCCAAATGAAAATGGATTTTGTAATTCTCTGCTTCTTTCAAATTCCATTCAACCCTTCATCCTAATCTCAGAAGTGAAATGGTAAGTAAAAGACACAGATTGGATTATGATGGAATATCTTCTCTGGGTATCAGGATTCACAGTGCTTCCTCAGCTGGGATACTCCTTACCTTAGTTTGAAATCTTCCTCATATGCTTTGTCCCCAGTGTAAGTTAACAAGATGCATTGCATGCAGTTTGTGTGAAATCCCCCCCTTAATATGCTTTCATTTTTTGCTTCTTAATGTTTTTTGTTTGTTTGTTTGTTTGTTTTATCTTAGTTGATTGGAGAGTCACTTTTGATATTTTTCAATGACTTTCTTCCTAATTAGTCATCTGCCTGTTGCCCCAGATACTTCCCAAGTGGTCTTGAGATCTATTATTGTCAAATTATAGAGCCTTGCACTACCTTAGGGAAATTCTGTAAAAGGGACAGATATTCTGGGTATTTGTTTGCTAGAGCTACCATAACAAAATACCACAGACTGGGTGGTTTGACGAGACATGGATGTTCTCACACTTCTGGAGGTTAGAAATCTGAGGTCAAGGTGCTGGCATGGTTGGTTTCTTCTGCAACTTCTCTCCTGGGCTTATTGATGGCCATATTCTCCCTGTGTCCTCCCGTGGTCTTCCCTCAGTTCATCTGTGTCCTAATTTTCCTTTTTTTTGTTTTTAAATATTTTTTTTTTATTTATTTCTAGGAGAGAGAGAGAGACAGCGTGAGCAGGGGAGGGTCAGAGATAGAGGGAGTCACAGACTGAAACAGGCTCCAGGCTCTGAGCCGGCAGTCAGCACAGAGCCCGACGCGGGGCTCGAACCCACGAACCGCGAGATCATGACCTAAGTGAAAGTCGGACGCTCAACCGACTAAGCCACCCAGGCGCCCCTGTTTTTAAATATTTTTAATAGTTTATTTTTGAGACAGAGAGAGACAGAGCATGGGGAGGGGCAGAGAGAGAGGGAGAGACACAATCTGAAACAGGCTCCAGGCTCTGAGCTGTCAGCACAGAGCGCGATGTGGGGCTCGAACTCACAAACTGTGAGATCAATGACCTGAGCCGAAGTCGGATGCTTAATTGACTGAGCCACCCAGGCGCCCCTCTACTTTTCTTATAAAGACATCAATCAGATTGGATTAGGAATCATCCATGTGACCTCATTTTAGGCTAATGACCTGTTTAAAGAGACTGTCTTCAAATTTAGTAATGTTCTGAGGAACTGGAGATTAGGACTTCAACATCTGGATTTGGGGGTAGAGAAGAGAAAACACAATTCAGCCAGTAACACTCTGATAATACTATGACCTTGAAGACTCACAATGCATAGTGATGTATTAGTGTCTCTGATCAATCTGGTAGCAAAGGTATTATTTTACTTTGCCTTTACTAAATTTATTTGACTTTTTTTCTTATCACATTTATTAAAGTTTCATAAGGAAGTTGTTGCAAGGAATAAACTTTGAGAAATACTGCCATCTTGTCCAGGCATGCTAGGCTAAGATCACTCAGAGTCATGTTATATTTATTTTGACCCTCTATTAGAGAATTAGGTTCACAAAATTTTATAGCAACCAAAGTCCAAAGATAGCACCTTAGAGAGGAAAAGTGAATGTGGGCTCACTACCAGGTGAGAGCTCATGAAGATGGATGCAAAATCAAATGTACATTTTTCACTCTAGCATCTTCTCAGATGTACTTCTCGTAACTACATCTTATCTTCTAGTAAATTCTGAATCTGAGAGCTTCTTGCTACTGCCTTTGTTCCCATCCTGGTCCAGATCTTCCTAACATATCTCTGTCCCCACACTGTCCCTCCCTCAGTTGATTTTCATCAGAGAAACCAGAGTGTTCTTGCTAATGGTGGTCCGATTCCAGCGTTCCACTCAGTCGCCCATCCCATGGATTCACTTCTTGTCCACAATGGAAGCCAGAGTTCTTATGATGGCCTGGAGGTGTTCCTCTCTCAGCCCACATCTACCTCTTTGCCTTCATACCCTACCAGGGTCTTACCTGCCCCCCAACCCCAGCTAAGTAGGCTCCTATCTGCCCATTCTGACCTCAGGCCTTTGCACATGTACTTCATCTCTAACAGGAGCACTGCTCCCCAGATGCCTGGCCAGCTGGCTCCCTCACTTCCTACAACTCTTTCTTCAATGATGACTTCTGGGACAGGCTTATTTATTTATTTATTTTGTTAGGTTTATTTATTTATTTTGAGAAAGAGATAGAGAGAGCATGAGCAGGGGAGAGGTAGAGGGAGAGACAGGGAGAGAGAATCTGAAGCAGGCTCCACACTGTCAACATGGTGCCTGATGTGGAGCTTGAACCCACGAACCATGAGATTGTGACCTGAGCCAAAACAAGAGTAGGACACTCAACTGACTGGGCCACCCAGGTGCCCCATGTGACTGTCTTATTTAAATTACAACCCTCCAAAAAATAAATAAACAAATAACTAAATAAAATTTCAACCCTCCAGCATACCTAATCTTCTTTTCCTGAATTGCTTTTTCTCAATATAATCTCAATGAAGGCATTTGTTTTGTTCATTGCTATCCACCCATTATCTAGAACAATGACTAGCACATAATGCTCAATAAACATTTTTCTCAAATTTTTAAAAATGTTTGTCTATTTATTTTGATAAAGACACGGAGAGCAAGCAGGGGAGGGGCAGGGACAGAGAGGGAGACAGAGAATCCCAAGTAGGCTTTGTACTGTTAATGCAGAGCCTGATTGGGCCTTGAACTCACCAACTGTGAGATTGAGAACTGAGGTGAAATCAAGAGTCAGACACCTAACCAACTGAGCCACCCAGATGCCCCCAATAAACATATTTTGAATGAACACATTAATTTTGTTTGGATTATAAACCATTTGATTCTATTATATTATCACATTATTATACATATATATAACATATGTATATAATTATATATGAATGTTCACCTTCTCATTCATTCATTCATCCATTTGCAACAAGTGAGTATCTACTATGTATCTGATACTCTGGTTCTATAATAGTAAGTAAAACAGACATCCTTAATAATGTTTACTTGGCAAGTAAATTGAAATATACAGTTTCTTTTCATACATTTTCTGGTTTCCTGCCCTAATAACACTAATAATTTTTGTTTTAAATAAAATTATAGCTAATATTGATAGGGTATAACCTCCTTGTTATGAAATTTGCTGGGTACTTTACCTGCATTATCCAATTGAATCCTCTCAAAACCTTATGAAATAAATAATATTTCAGCTCTTAGGTTTGAGGTTTGTGCTTGCTGATCCCCATTTCATGGTTGAAAAGGCTGAGTCATAAAACATAGTAATTTCCCCACAGTTTCGTAGAGCTCCTGAGGGCTAGAGCCCAGAGTAATAATCAGATCATCTGTACCCAAAAGTCAAAATGCTTTTTTCTCTCTTTCACTCATATTCCAGATATTTTTGGAAAATATATTGATGTTAACTGCTCCCAAATGTTCAATCAGAAATATCTTTCTGAGCCCCTATGATTCTCCTAGGCAAACGAGAGAAAGATCGCTGACTTTCCAGACCTTGTATTATCATGAGAGTCAGACAAAATTGACAACAATAACAACAAATAAGTAAACAAAGGAATGAATGAATATACAAGAAACTGAAGCAGTGACATGGCAGAGAGTGGCCCAGAGATGACTCTGGATTAGATGGTCTGAATAGTAAGTCTGAGAAAGTGACATTTAACTTGATATTCAAAAACCAAAAGGAGAACAGTGTGTGTTTCCAGAAAGGACTTTGCAAGCAAAGGAGTAGCTGGCACAAAAATCCAAATGCGGGAGTAAATTGGACATATATGAAAGTCAGGGCAAGGCCGGTACAGATGGAAAAGAGTGACAAAGGCAGTGAGTGGAAATAATGGAAATACAGACAGGGATGGGGCCAGAGACCTCTGTGAAGATGCACAAGGAGCTTAGACTCTATTCTAGGCATCGCTAATAGATTCTAGAGGAGATGCATAAGCAGGAAACAACCAGGAGATGGTCTGTAGTAACTCACGAAAGGTGCCAGTGGCTGGCCCACAGTAAAGTGGTGGACATGGGACAAGAGAAAGGGCCTCTTTTGCAAGTCGGTCTATTGTCCCTGCAGAGACAATGCCAGTCGGGGAAGAGGGAAACAGGAGTAATCAAGAGTAGCTCCTGGGTTTGACATTTGGGCTCACTGGGGGGCTTGCCATGTCCTTCCTATGACGGATAATCAAAAGCTTGGGGCAGCACAGGGCACTTGAGAGTTCATTTTGGGGCTTGGCAGGTTTGACTCCCCACTAGCTCACTGCAGTAAATATATTCCATTCAAGGGGCGCCTTGGTGGCTCTGGTCTATTAAGCGTCTGACTCTTGATTTCTGCTCAGGTCATAGTCTCATGATTTGTGAGTTTGAGCACGGAGTCTGGCTCTGTGCTTATAGTGCAGAGCCTGCTTGGGATGTCTCTCTCTCTTTCTCTCTCTCTCAAAACAATCTCAAAACAATATATATATATATATATATATATATATATATATATATATATATATTCCATTTGACCTTCTCCATGACTGTCCCCTTTTTCCTTTCAGGTCCTGAATCCTGGAGGGCTGACCATGACATTCCTGGGCCTCCTTGCCTTTGGTCTTCCAGCTGGTCTTGTGAAATAGAAAGTACTAGAATACCAGACCATGGAAGGGGGGTGACAGCGGGCACACGTTGCCAGGGCGCCTGCCCTACATGGTCTGTGTGCATTAATTGCACCCTCTTCCAAAGATCACACAGCTCCTGACGAAGGTCCTCTCCGGAGCAACTCTCTCCCCGGTGCTGTAGCCACTTCTCTGTTCCTCCTGTACTTTGAGGTCTAGGAGTGTGAGTGTACCCCTTCGTGCCAGCTCCAGGATACTGTCTTTTCTGTATTTGTCCTTTGTTGGCTTTTCTGAACCCTGCCTACACCTGTGTGTGGTCCTTTGATTAAAAACATACTTAAATTACCTAGATTTCTATTTCTTTGATTGGCACATCCTATGTCTTTGCTGCCAGCCCCTTGAGTGATAGGAGAATGAACTGGAAAGCCAGCAGGCCCCAGCTACAGGAGCAGGGTGTTAGGGCGAGGGGGAAACCTGGAGTTCAAGGTTAGCTCATGCAGGGAAAATTTTCCCTAACGCTTAAGATCCACTTTTCACAAAGCTCAGTGCTCTTTACCCAGCCACAAAAGGAGCACACTGGCTGATTCGCTCTTCTGTCTTGCCCTCAGCTCCTCTAAGGAAAGCAGTGTAAAGCTATTAGTGGCTTTCCCCTTCCACATTGCCATTTCAAGTTGTTTCTCCAAAGTCATTATGTCTTTAATTTGCTCCCCAGGATGCTCACTCACAAATAAGCAGCACCCACAAGCAGAATGGAGCCCTGTTCTTATCAGCTTTCAGATGGCTTTCTTTTTGTTTTGTTTTGTTTTTCTGGAGGACAGCGTTGTATTGACAAATATTCCGTATCCAATGAGGAGTGTGCATCAAGGATTCTGTTAAAACTCTAACAGTGAGGTCAGTTACCCAGCAGAGCGTGATGATGGATTTGGTTTCAACAGACCAAATATTCAGATTCAGGTATGAGCTGCAAGGCAGGCAATGAATGTTTACATAGAGGTATGTGGGATATTAATAACACACTGAACATAAAAGGCAACTAGAAATCCTCAGTGTTCCATTGAAAAGCGAACAGCTGAGAGCTGATTTCCAAAGGGTGAAAGTCTCTTCTGGGGGCTTTGGATTAATTACAAGCGATCTATCTCCCTAATTGCCACAGGAAGTGGAGACTGCTATTATTTAATTGGAGCTGTTGTTATTTAATTTCTTTTATATTCTGAAAAGCAATTCATGCAGTCAGGAGAGATAAGCTTGAACTTTTAAAAGCTTTCTCCAGGCTTCCCAGAACACAGTTCTACATCCTTTTTGAGGCATAATTTGTGCCTTCCCTCCTCCAGGATGGATGCCTGGATTCTTATACTAGAAGCTGACTGCGCTTTCTTCTATGAGTTTCTGTAGACCTTCTCTCCTGAACCGCACTTTCTAATCCAGGACTTAGAGTGTTCTGCATGGCCTCTTTCTTGGAATTCTATGGTTCTATGGACTCATAGTTTAAAGCCACCAGCGTAGACCGTGCTTGGTTTCTAAACTGGGAAATTTACATTCTGTGTTCCAAAGATTACCTCCGAATTATCCTTTTTCTCTGACAATGGCAGAAAGCCCTTCATTATGGTTTTTATAATCTCTAAATTACCTGCCCTTTTGAGATTTAGCAAACCTAGAATTTTGAAAGGTCAGAAACTGGCAGAAATCTTAGAGGTCTGCTAGTTCAAGATGCCCTAACTTTCCTAGTGGAAAAAAAAATTAACCAGCCTAGAATTTCTGGACTTAGCAGCAGAGGCTAGATTTCACTATCAAGTTCACCTGATTTCCAAACTGGGCTTTCTTCTTCCACCTGAGAAATACTTACTTGCTTATTGATAAAATAATGATGGACGAAGTTTAGATTAGATGAGTGCTTCTCAAACTTGAATGTGTATGCAGCTCTCAGAGGGATCTTGTTAAAATGCCGATTCTGATCCAGTGCTGAGGCGTGAGGTCCTGCATTTAGAGCAGATTCCCAGGTGATGTTTATTCTGCAGGTTCATACCCCACTCTTTCAGTAGCAAAGGCTTAGAAAAGGATCAATGCACATTTGAATTACGTGGTTCTTTCCAGAATCCCTTCCTCCATCTTTTGACACTAGCACCTGATTTTCATTAGGTCTCTCCTCCACCTCCACATACTGTCAGTCCAGGGACATGAGGTGTGTCCAGTCCTTCCTCATGTCTCATGGGCTTGTGATCTAGATGTGAGCTTGTGCTTCAAACCTGGCCAATCACTATGTCCTATCCCCTTGTCCCTTTGCTTGGGATGGTTATATTTACAATGAGCATATAACAGAGGCCATGCAAATTAAAGACTTTCCAGATTTATTGAGGAACAACATTCTCTTTTTGCTGGACTCACTGAAAAGGCAAACCTGGAGACAACTAAGTCATGATATTCTTTAAAATGGTCCTCCTGAGGGGAGCCTGGGTGGCTTAGTCGGTTAATCATCCGACTTTCGCTTAGGTCATGATCTCGCGGTTCTTGGGTTCGAGCCCCGTGTCGGGCTCTGTGCTGACTGCCAGCTCAGAGCCTGGAGCCTGTTTCAGTCTGTGACTCCCTCTCTCTCTGACCCTCCCTTGCTCACACTCTCTCTCTCTCTCTCTCTCTCCTAGAAATAAATAAAACATTTGAAAAATAAAATAAAATGGTCCTCCTGAAAAGGAATCTTGTGTCTAGGAGCACATGTCTAGAGAGAAAACAAAAGTGTGCATCTGAATGTCAACACTGCGTACCTGGGTCCAGCTGTGTGTGAAGCTAGGTCAACCTTCTGGACTTTTCTATTTTATGAACAAATAAAATCCCTGGTTTTTGTTTCAGGAAAGTTTCCTTAACTTACAACCACTGGAGTCTTAGTTCATTCAGGTCCTATCAGGAAGGATTAGGAAAGTATGTCTACAAGAAGTTCAAGAGTTTAGAGAAATATAAGTTGATTAATCAGCCACCCAGAAGTATCTAGACACTTAGAAGTTTAAGATTCCCAGGTATCGCAGAAAACCTCGCTAAACCTCAACTACTTATAGAGGCAGGAAAAAACCAAGGCTTCGGGCTCCTTCTTCCACTGAGCAGTCTGCCTGTCTATTCTCAAAGGAAGGGTTTCAGGGAGATGGGTCCTACATATAAGGTCCAATACTGTATATTCCTGCACATCATATCCTTTTTTCATCGTAATCCCTTCCTAGGGTAGGGCCATGTCACAGGAACGCCTGAGTTCAGATTGTGCCCTTATGTCTTGCTGTTTGCATTGATTGACCAGACAATTTCATATCTCAGAGTTTCCCCCCACCAGACTCCTCTGCAGGGCCAGGACAAGGATCGATCCTCACCGAGCACTGTGTGGATTAAGTAGGACGCTTTGGACACACCCGCCTTCCGCTTTTCTTCTTATTTCATTATCTGGGTTTTTCACTTTCTCCCCCGTGCTTGTTTCTTCTGTCTGATATGCCATTCTGTCTGGAAACCTCCTTTGTGTTTTTTGTAGGCCTCTTCCTGACTCCAGGATTCCCAGTGCCAAGAAAGCAGAGACCCCATCCATCTCCACGATCGTCATTTCCTTGCCCCCAAATATCAGAATCCCTGCCTTCACTGTTCTCAGTTTTGAGTTCAGTAAACTCATAACGAACAGTGGGGTAAAGCAAAAGTAAGCAGATCAGGAGGCTATAAAAACATGTTTCCCAATTGCATGATAATTCCCTCCTTGTAGTCACCGGAGCCTCTGCCTGGAGTGTGGGTGTCTGTTGGAAGCTGGGGCCCTTCCTGATGCAGACACACTTATTCATGGAAAATGCCGAGAAGAATATGGGAATAATGAATACACTTGTGTTTGGAAAGCAGAAGGGGTATATCAATGGCTAATATGCATAGGAATGCTGTGGCCACTGGTTATTCTTCAACCTACTTCATTGTCCGGCTGATATCTAAAAATTATGCCTGAAGGACACGAAGGAGTAGGATCCTGGAGAAATGTGCCCCGCAGGAACTTCCTGGCTACCACCCCCCCCCATTTCTTTGTTTTGTTTTGGAAGGATGACATATGAAGATGTAGTCGATCTGCTTCAGGTACAGTGGTTTGCTAGGAATGAACATCGTGCACAATAACACCTCATGGGTTCCGTTTCATTCAGAAATGCATCCTAAATCCAATTCAGGGCAGAGACTTTAAGAGGGTCATCTCATGTTCTTATGCACCCAGGGTCACCTCTGAAGTAAAATGTAACATCCCTGGTGAATAAACGCCATAGATTGGTATTTTAGGATAAAAGGCAAAGTAGGGCAAGCAGCAGAAAGAAGTCTACAGAGAGTATCAAGGCATCTAAAGGATGAAGTTTTAACCTAGTTCCTTTAACTCAAATAAATAAAATCTGAAAAGAAAAGAGGAACTACTGATGCTATAGAAATCCAAAGGGTCACCAGAGACTGCTAGGACACAATTGTCTGACAATTATATGCCAATAAGTTGGACAACCTAGAAGAAATGGATACATTCCTAGAAACACACAACCTATAGGAGTGAATCATGAGGAAGTCAAAGACTTACACAGATCCATAATGAATAAGGAGATTGAACTAATCCTTCCTAAAGTCTTGCAAAAATTTGAAGAAAAGGGATCCCTTCCAAACATATTTGATGAGATCAGGATTATCCCGATACTAAAGACAGACAAAGATACCACAAGAAGAGGGAACTACATTCTGACATCCCTGATGAACATAGATGCAAAAATCTTCAACAAATACTAGGAAATCATGTTGAAAGGATCATATACCATGACCAAGTAGAAATCTGCCTGGGGTAAAAGGATGGTTGAATGTGAAAATCAATTAATGCCATACACCACATTAACAACATAAAAAATAAAAACTACATGATAATCTCAATAGAGGCAGAAAAATCACTGGACACAATTCAAGAAATGTTTATGACCTCCCCCACCAAAAAACCTCTCCTAACTAAGTAGATATAGAAGAAATTTACCTCAATAAAATAAAACTTCCTGGGACACCTGGGCAGCTCAGTGGGTTAAGCATCTGACTTTGGCTCACGTCATGATCTCACAGTTTTTGAGTTCAAGCCCTGCATTGGGCTCTGTGCTGACAGCTCAGAGCCTAGAACCTGCTTCAGATTCTGTGTCTTCCTCTCTCCTTGCCCCTCCCATACTCATACTCATACTCCCATATTCTCACTCTCTGTCTCTCAATAATAAATAAATAGTAATGAAAGTTTTTAAAAAATAAAGTAAAACTTCCTTCTTAAAAAGGAAGGCGATCCTGTCGTTTGTGGTAATATGGGTAACTTGGAGGACAATATGCTAAGTAAAATAAGCCTGTCACCGAAGAACAAATACTGCCTGATTCCACTTACAGAAGGAATCTGAAAGAGTGAAGTTCACAGGAGCAGAGAATAGAATGGTGATTACCAGGGGTGAGGGGCTGAGATGATGGTAAGTTCAATTGGTATGAAGTTTCAATTATGCAAGATGCGTAAGTTCTAGGGAATCTACTGCCCAGCATTGTGTCTATTGTTATCAACTGTGAACTTAAAACTGTTAAGTGGGTACATCTCATGTTTTCTTCCCCCCTCACAGAAGTGTGTGTGCACACACACACACACACACACACGCACACGCAAGGAAATTTTTGGAGGTGACGGATACTTCTATTACCTAGATACTGCCATCATGATTTTGCTGATGTATGCATACATCCAAATTAATCAAATTATGTCCATTAAATATGTGCATTTTTTGTATATTGATTATACCTCAATAAAAACTGTTTAAAAAGAGTAATGAGATGCTTTCCCTATTGATCTCTGTTCCATTCTTGATTTTTTCCAACCCATCTTTCACATTGCAGCCAGAGGTCTGTTGTAAATGGAAATGAGAACCTTTTGGCTCCCCTGCTTAAAACCCTCTGCTTTCTCCTTATATTGTAATCGGATTCTAGTTCTTTATGCTCCAGACTCAATGCCTTCCTTCTACTCCTTGAACATGGTGGGTTTGTTCCCCTTGCAGATCTTTGCATTTGCTGCATGAAACGCTTCACCGCCCCCCCCCCCCCGCAGAAATCCACATCATCATTTCTTTCTGCTCATGCAGGTCCTCATGCTACTATTTCTCCTTTCCACATGGCTTCTCTGACCACCCTACATAACTCAGTACCTCCCACTCTCTGTCACATCTCTGTTGTGCTTTGTTCTCCAATAGTGTTTGTCACTCTTGGAAATTATCGTGTTTACTCACTCATTCATTCTCATTTTGCCTATTTCCCTCCCATTGTGCTTGACATATAATAGATACTGAATAAATAATGTCTGTGAATGGATGAGCTAGTTGTGTGGCCCTGCTTGCATTACTTAATCTCTCTGTGTCTCAGCATCCACACTTATAAATTGAAGACATTAGACAAAGAGTTCCCCTGATATATGAAATCTCTACCCTGTAGCTCAAATTAATGATTTTGGATTGGTATAGAGGAGAACAGGGTTCAGGGCTATGACAGGGGTTGGTCCTTGAGATACTAAAGATCTTGTTGCTAATATAAAACTAAGAAAAAATGAGTTACAAGATCGATAGTAACTCTAATCAAATCCATAGTGCAGGCTGTCAGTGAATTCTGAAGGCCAGTGTCATCCTAGGCAGATGGTTGTCTAGAAGGCCTCATAAAGGCAGGATATTGCCAAGAAGAGTGGATATTTGAGCTGGGTCATGAAGTAGACAGGGGGACCATCCCCCAAACTGTTCATTTATTTAAGACAATTCCCATTTACCTCTGGACTGGAGTTGCTGGTACATGATGTCATGGTAAAGCATAGGCTAGATTACATTTGGTACCTAACTCTGCCACATGTCACCTTTGTGACTTTGATCTGCTTGAGCCTGTGTCCTTACTTGCAAAATGGGATGAATAGTATCAATCACGTAGGCTTGGGGATGAGGCTACACTGCACAAAGCCTGTGACTGTGTGGAACAGGCCTAAATTAGGCCCTCCTGAAATAATAAAGAAAAAAGCAAAGCAGTAGCATACGTAACTACATGTTTCAAGTTCTATTAGGCCATCATAAACTATTGAAGAAAAAGGCCATCATACCCTACTGAAGAAAAAGATCAGAGTGAGAGAATAAAGAACTAAATTTTCAAGTTTGCAACCTGCCATTAACTTTGAGTCATTCTGTGATACTTTGAGTCACTTCACATTTCTTGACAACTTATCCATACCAGGCTGGGTGCTGGTCTCTGGATGAGCCTTAGAAGCTCACAGCCATGGGGGTGCAACTATACACACCCCTTTCTACTCCTTCAAATTAAATATAGAGGGGGAAGGACAAAAATAAAGCTAATGCTAATGTTTGCAATTCTCAACAATGAGCCCTGAGACTTCCAGAAATGTGCCAAGGTTGATAATCTCACTACAGCAAATATATCTCTTACCTCATAGACTATTCTAAAAGTAACCAAAATATTTTTGTCTCAGAAGTATTAAAAAAGTCTACATTTGGTGGCTTTCTGTTCTAACAAAGAACCATTACTCTTTCAGACTTCTTCTCTCCTACTCTGTCTCTACCACCAGCAATAGAATATGCTTTCTTTTCTAGGTCATTTTTCAGGAAGAAAAGGTTCAATCACTTCATTGAGATGACAGATTAGTAGGTCCAGGAAGGGAGCCAGTGAAATGAGGCTGGCTCCTGCAAATGTAGAGTCTAATGTATTTTGTTCAGCAGAAATTTTTTGTATTGCTTTGATTTTTTAATATTTCATGAAGTATATTAACATAACATAAAACATATAAAGATACTATTTATCTTATAACTGAGTTTTTGGTACTTTTTGTTTGTTTGTTTTTTGTTGTTTTTATTTATTTCTGAGAGAGAGACAGAATGAGCAGGGGAGGGTCAGAGAGAGGGGGAGACACAGAACCTGAAACAGGCTCCAGGCTCTGAGCTAGCTGTCAGCATAGAGTTCGACACAAGGCTCGAACCCATGAACTGTGAGATTATGACCTGAGCTGAAGTCAGGCGCTTAACTGACTGAGCCACCCAGGCACCCCAAGTTTTTGGTACTTTTTAAATTTGGCTCACCTTGTGTGCCTCACCCTAGTCCTGGGGTATATGCATGTGAGTCGAGAGAGAGCAAAGCTGGGTCCAGTAGAGCTGGAGAAAATATAGAGTGGCAGCTGGGCTCACATCCCATAAAGCCAACAGCCATGACACCAGGCACATTACACATGCTATCTCATTTAACCTCTATGATAATTCCCCAAGAAAACAGGACACTTCCATTTGAGAGTTGAGGCTCACAGTAGGTGCTCAAAAATATGTAGTGAAAGAATCATCATCATCATCATCATCATAATAATGATCATAATCACAATAGTGCCTAAATTTTTAAAGTGTACTTATTTATTTTGAGAGAGAAAAAGAAAGAACACAGGTGAGAGGGGCAGAGAGAAAGAGAGGGAGAGAGAAAGAGAATCCTAAGCAGGCTCCACTCTGTGAGTGTGGAAACTGACATGGGGCTTGAACTCATGAACCATGAGATCATGACTTGAACTGAAACCAAGAGTTGGATACAGAACCAACTGAGTCACCCAGGTGCCCTGTGCCTAACTTTTCTTGAATGTACCTGGGACCATAGTAGTAGTTTTGTATCTATCAGCTCATGGCAAGTTCAAGATCACACATGAGGACCTGATGTACCTATGTAAGGTCATATAATGAGGAAACAGAGAAAGTAAGATTTGAATCCAGGTAGGGTTTTCAGATAAAATATAGGATGTCCAGTTAAATTTGAATTTCAAATAATGATTCTTTATTATTGATCTGAAATTCAAATTTAACTGAATACCCAGGAGTTTTTTTTTTCCTTTTTGAATTAAAAAAAAAATATTCAGTCTATTTTTAGAGCAATTTTAGATTCACAGCAAAATAGAGGGAAGGTACAGAGATTGCCCATATTCTCCTGCCCTCTTACAGGCCCAAACTCCCCCACTATCAACACCCCCAGCAGAGTGGTACCTTTGTTATAACTGATGAGTCTTCACAGGGACGTCATTACTCAGAGTGTTACATTATGGTTCACTTTTGGTTGTACATTCTATAAGTTTGCATAAATGTATAATAACATTTATCCTTCATCATGGTATCAAAGAGAGTATTTCTACCACTCTCAAAATCTCCCATGTTCTACCTACTCATCCCATCTCCCTCACCCTCTGGCAATCAGTAATCTTTTTACTGTCTCCATGGTTTCTTTTTTCTAGAATGTCATAGTTGGAATAATACAGTAAGTATTCTTTTCAGATTGGCTTATTTCACCTAGTGATATGCATTCAAGTTTCCTTCACATCTTTCATGACTTGATTGCCTACCTCTTTCTAGCACTGATTAACATTCCATTGTCTGGATGGACCACTGTTTATCCATTCATCTACTGAAGGCCATCTTGGCTGTTTTCAAGTTTGGGCAATTATGAATAAAGCTGCTATAAATATCTACATGTAGAGTTTTATGTGAACATAAGTTTTCAACTCCTTTGGGTTAATACCAAGGAGCATGACTTTTGGATCATATTCATATGGAAATACTTAGCTTTTGGGTTTTTTAAATGTTGTATTTATTTATTTATTTATTTTTGAAAAAGAGAAAGGGCACAAGCAGAGGAGGGGCAGAAAGACAAAGGGAGATGCAGAATCTGAAGCAGGCTCCAGGCCCTGAGCTGTCAGCACAGAGCCCTACATGGGGTTTGAACCTATGAATCATGAGATTATGACCTGAGTTGAAGTTGGTTGCTTAACCTACTGGGCCATCCAGGCACCCCAAGGAATGCTTAGTTTTATAAGAAGCTGCCAAACTGTCTTCCAAGATGGCTGTATTACTTTGTATTCTCACTGGCTAATGAATGAAAACTCCGGTTGTTCAACATTTGTTGTTACTATTCCAGGTTTTAGCCATTTCTCTAAGTGTGCAGTGGTATCTCATTGTTGTTTCAACTTGCATTTCCCTGACAATGTATTATGTGGACCACCTTTTCATATGCTACTTGTCAGCTGAATATCTTCTTCAACAAGGTGTCTGATCAACTCTGTGACACATTTTTTAATGGGGTTGTTTTCGGATGGTGGAGTCATAAGAGTTCTTTGCATATTTTGGAATGTCCTATATTTTTCTCCACTAAATCTGGGAACTTTAAACCCAAGACATCTGATGACAATAGTGCACATGCTTTTGAGTATTACATTCCCCTGAGAGTGACAAAATCTAACCCCACAAGGTCACACTCGGTAGGTGGAAATGTGTTTTTGGACTCAAGTTTGCCTGAATCCTGTCTCCACACTGTTCACCAGTAAACAGAAGGCCATATGCCTTCCTTTGAAGATAGGCCTGTTTGTTGCCTGTTGCCTCCTCATAATTACCCTCAAAAGCACCTTACTTCTGCTTAATAATCACTCACCATTCATGAACCATATTTTTATCAGAGCAAAATGACATATATGTAGGTGTCCCTGACATTTGCAATCATTTGCCAGTAGTTCAGATGGTGACTTTTGGATAACCTAAGTGCTCAGAGCCTTCTACATTTCAGCCATGCAGCAGCCCCCTCCTCTGGCATTTTTGTGTCTCCATGCATTCAGTGGGGGAGCTGAGGTAATGTCCAAGCCTTCTGCCATGATGCTGTTCTTGAGTGGGTAGCGGTACTAAATCCCATCCTATTCAACCTTCTCCGGGAAGCCCTTCCCAGATGATTGCCCAGGCTGATTCCACACTCACCCACATTCCCCTGGCTCCCTCTGCAATTACAATAGCCTTTCCCATATTGCTCTGTAATTTTCTCTCTTGTAGGTTGTAAGCTCCTTAAGAGTGATGGTTCTTGCTGTTTGGTGCTATGGTAGCCCAGTGCCTAGCTTTGTCGCAGTTACCAATAAATGTCTGTTGAATGAATCAAAATGTGACTATATAGATACACAAAGAAGGCTCTGGAGAAGACGAAGAATGGCTGGGGAAGTTGATGGGCACTTAGGGCCCCCTGGGGTCCCCGTGCATCTGGTCTTGATGGAGACATCCGACTGAGCAACTTGGAGGAAGCAGTTCTAAAGGCTCTATTACTCCCTGGCCCACATAACTGACTCCACATGGCCAATCTCTCAAGATCCACAAGGGTTCCTTGTGCACATCTCCCCACACACTGAGTTAGAAACAGAAATGGCAATAACAATCACAAACAAAATAGCAAACCATCTCCTCACTGCTGGCTGTGCGCTGTGACTCCTTCAGGGTTGGTCTCTCAGAAGAGAACACATTTGTCGCCTCCTGTCTCCTAGCCCTTTGATACACAAAGTGTCAGGTAGAAAAATGATGTGACCTGTCCTAAGATAAACCCGTCACTGAGGCGGCCATGCCATTCCTGAAAAGTCCCATGTTCAGCGATCAAAGAGCCCAAATGGCCAGCCTTCTGTCTAAAATTGTCTAGTAGCCCCTGTCTTTGCAGCCAACACCTGCTGAGTGTTCCAATATGGCAGATCCTGGTTATTTTATCTGGGTGGGGAGGGTGCTTTTAATAACTAGAACTTTTCCATCCATATTGCTACACATGGAACTTGAGGATATTACGCTGAGCAAAATAAGTCAGGCAGAGTAGGACAGATACCATATGTTTGCATGTATAGGAGGATTTGGAGGAACTTAATGGAGGACCATGGGGGAGAAGAAGGGGGAAAATAGTGAGGGAAAGGGAGGGAGGCAAACCATGAGAGACTCTTGAATGCCGAGAACAAACCAAGGACTGAAGGGGGTGGGAGGAAGAGGAAAGGGATTGATGGGCATGGGGGAGGGCACTTGTGGGGATGAGCACTGGGTGTTATATGGAAACCAACTTGACAATAAACTATTAAAAAAAAGAAAAAAATAACTAGAACTTTTGCTTTCATAATAATCCAATGAAGTAGGTATAATTAGCATAATTCCCATTAATATAATTCCCATTCTACAGATGAGAAGGCTGAGGCACAGAGAGGTTGCTCAAGGTCAGCCATTTAGTCAGAGGCAGCACAGGCATCTGAAACTGTCTGGACTGAAAAGGCCATGGCTCTTTCTCTGAACTGCCAGTTTCAGGTACTTTTAGAAGCAATTTCTCAACTGGTGTTTTTGATATGTGATTCCATAACTTGTGGTGAGTTATTTATGATGAGCCCACTTTTCAGGATAAGAACATCGAGATCCAGTGAAGTTGAAGAAAAGATACAAGGCTATAAAACTTAATTAGTGACGGAATCAGAATTCCAACTCCGATAAGTGTGACACCACACTCAACAGCCTGGTACACTTTTAGCTCACTTCCCCCCACCCCCACCAGGCTTTATAAGCAAATTAATCAACTCCATATACTTATGTCCCCTATCTGTGAGCAGAGGTATTCGTATTCAATGTTCATGAATAATTCTTTCAAATTGAATATTCTCTGACTCAATTAAAAGCATTTATTCACTGAACATCAGTTTTGTGACATCGTAGGAAGAAATTAATAAGATGAATAGGATTTCTGGGTTCCAGAAAGTAAACCATGGAAACATAATGTGAATGGCTTTGGCATATCATATGGCCCCAGTGAGGTCTAAACTCAGAATCTAGCACCAAGGTCAAAGTTGGAAGCAATATTCAATTCATTCCCTCAGCTATTTAGAAAATGACTGTTAAGGTCAAGTGCCTTGCTAGGCACTAGGGGTAAAATGAGAAACAAAGTAGGCTTCAGGAAGTTCACTATCCAGTGTGGGAGATAGACAAGAAAATGGGTGAGAAGCATGGTCAGGAGTACTCCATCTGTTGAGGGGGGATTCCCTGCACGGCATCATACAGAGAACTTCTCAGTAAAGGTTCAATGAGGGTGGTACAGTCCCCCAGAGAAGAGTCACCAGGCCAGGGACGGTAATAGTCAACTGGTGTTCCATGGGAACATTATGCCCCAAGCACCAAGGAGATATAGCAAACCCCAAGAGGCTGGGATTTTGTTTTTGTTTTAATAGCGATCAAAATGATTGCCTGAGAAATAGAAGTAAAAGTAACTGCCAACAGGCATGAGGCACTTCTATGATTTTGGAGAAGTTTTAACTTCTAATGCCTTAGTTTCCCATCTGTAATGAGTATATTAATAAGACCTGTCTCTTGGGCTTCTTCTCCATAGGGCAGAGCACAGTGCCTGATTATCTAGTGATGGCAACTGTTATACTCATTACAGTTTGATTGTCATTATTATTGTACTGGATGGGTGTGATCATTTGTATTTTGCAGTGGAGACACCTGCCAGGATCCAGGGGACTATAATGATACTGCACACCCAGAACGTATTAGAGCACAAGAGAATGAACAGTAAGCTCCTATTTGGCCTTTTCTATACCCATTTGGCCTTTTCTATACCCCATGTCTAAAGAGGTGTGTTGCAGGTAAGAACAGGGGGCAGGACAGCATCTCTGCCTGAGGGGCAGAGACCAGAGAAAGGAAATTACCCTCTGGGAACAGGAGAGCAGCAGTCTGAGGGCCAAACTCCAGGCATGGGTGTCTGGCAGTGAGAAGCACTGATAGCGAAGATGTAAACAGAAAGAAGCAAGTGTCCAGCATGTCTGGAAAGAGGCCACTCAAGACTATAATAGTCATATGTCTAAATAGTAATATGGGTCCCCCAGGACGATTCATCCAGTGCCCGGAAATTAAGTGGAAATAAGCCCTGAAGTCTCTCCGTGGTTCTTGGTCTGGCTCTACAGCTGCCGCACATCCTCCAGCGTCAGGCTTCTGTTGTGTACTGTGTATGAAATGCAGGTGCGTCACGGCGATGGTGATGCCGAAGGTGCTACCCTTACCGGTCACTTCCATGGGCCAACCACCTTTTTAAGTGCTTTTACAATATTTAATCCCCACAGTCGCTGCCCTTCTGGAACTCACCAATAAGAGGGACTGGGCAAAATCAGTGCAGAGCAGAAGATTTGAGTGAGAGGGTCTGAGCTAGTGTCATGACTCGGCCATCAACCCCTGCGGTCCCCTTGCCCACATCAGTAAGAGCTCAGAGTTCACGGACACTCACCCCACGATATCAGGGTCCTGTATTATGTTTATGGTCTTCTGGGAGGCAGAAGATGACCTTTGCTTTATGAAAAATGAACTTAATGAGGCTCAGGGAAACGAACTGAAACATCCTCATTAGTAAGTGACATCGATACCGTACCCATACAATTCGAACTGGCAGAGCCAACATTTTAACCCAGGCCTATGAGATTCTACCAGCAATTATCTCTGTAGGGCTCTGGGCTCCCCACGGAGAGTGACAGTGACCAGCTCTGGGGAATGCAGGGCAGTGGTGGCAGTCAGGCTGGCTGGTCCAGTCAGAAGCACGAGCAGTACAGTCCAAAGGCTGCAAACTTGACGTCATGCCTCGATCCTGTGTCCCTCATGTGATCTCACCATTTTCTGGTCCTCACATGGAGAATCTCCATATAAAATATTAAAACAACAACAGGATCATGGCTGGAAGTCCAGATCTACCACCTACTTCGTCTTACAAATTTGTGAACATGGCCGTAGCCTCTATGACTTCCAGATCTGGGAGGTGGGAGGTGGGGGAAGAAGAAGAAGAAGAACTATTAGACTCCTGCTATGCCCAGTGTAGCATCCACCTGGGCAGGGGTTTCACTTCAGAGTTTGTTAGCAATGCAGAATCTCAGGTCCCACCCCAAACCTGCTGAATCAGAAACTGCATTATATCAAGTTTCCCAGGTGACCTTTGTGTACTTCAAGGTCGGAAAAGCACCCAGGCCACTTCTCTCGAAATATAGGCTACTGTCATCAGAAACACCTGAAGAGTTTGTTAAATGCAGAGTCTCAGTCTCTCCTAAATCAGAATCTCTGTGGGGGGACCCTGGGAATTGGAATTTTAACAGGTTTCCAGCTGGCTTTTTTTTTTTCTTTTTTTTACAAATACTTTATTGTCAAATTGGTTTCCATATAACACCCAGTGCTCATCCCCACAAGTGCCCTCCTCCATGCCCACCTCCCCCCTCCCCCACACATCCATCAATCCTCAAGTTTGTTTCTCAGCATTCAAGAGTCTCTCATGGTTTGCCTCTCTCCCTTTCCCCCACCATTTCCCCCCTTCTTCTCCCCCATGGTCCTCAGTTAAGTTCCTCCTAATCCTCCTATATGTGCAAACATGATATTTGTCCTTCTCTGCCTGACTTATTTCGCTCAGCATAACACCCTCAAGGTCCATCCACGTTGCTATGCATGGCCAGATTTCATTCTTTCTCATTGCCATGTAGTATTCCATCGTATAGATAAACCACATCTTCTTGATCCATTCATCTGTTGATGGACACTTAGGTTCTTTCCATGTTTTAGCTATTGTGGAGAGTGCTGCTATGAACATTGGGGTACATGTGCCCCTATGCATCAGCATTTCTGTATCCCTTGGGTACATTCCTAGCAGTGCTATTGCTGGGTCCTAGGGGAGTTCTATTGTTAGTTTCCTGAGGAACCTCCACACTGTTTTCCAGCGGGGCTGCACCAGTTTACATTCCCACCAACAGCGTAGGAGGGTGCCCATTTCTCCACATCCTCGCCAGCATCTAGAGTTCTCTGATTTGCTCATTTTAGCCAGTCTGACTGGCGTGAGGTGGTATCTCAGTGTGGTTTTGATTAGTATTTCCCTGATGATGAGGGATGCTGAGCATCGTTTCATGTGTCTGTTGGCCATCTGGATGTCCTCTTTGGAGAAGTGTCTGTTCATATCTTCTGCCCATTTCTCCAGCTGGCTTTTAAGATTTTCTAACTCACTTCTTATATCCATGCCTGGTGGGTCCTCAGTAAACACAGGCAGGTTATTGAATCCCTCCCTTCCAGGACTGTGGCAAGAATTAATGGAGAAAATTGACGCACAACTCAGAATTCCCCTCTTAAGACTGTCAAGCCCTGTATGCATGTAAAGGATGGTTCCTAACTTGTCATGATCTGCAACAGACTGATCACTGCCTGGCACAAGGAGCTTCACAGACACCGGAAATTATTTCCAGGGCAGTGCCTGTCTGCTCTTACAAATAATGAAAAAGCAAGTTAGGAAGGAGGAGGAAGGAGAGAGGTAGGAACAAAGGAGGAGAGAGAATCTGGTGGAAGTGTGTGTCACAGCGCATGGGGGAGAGAGATAGGGATAGAGACATGGGAGAGACCAGGACAGAGACAAACAAAGACAGAGGGGGGAAGATCACCAGAAGCAAAGGGGGTCAGAAAACCTGAGGCAGTCACTTGGGGGAGTGTGCGAAGGCATATCTCTGGAATATACATTTTCAAAGGGCCTCCTGTGTATGAGGACCTTTGCACATGCCTGGCTGCTCTAGTGAATGTTCAATAAAAATTGCTTTAAAGTGAGCGGAGGTAAATCTGAGCAGCAACATCAAATGGAATCTATTTGAATCCTGGAAATCTAACCTGAGCCAACACCTTAGCAGATGGATTACAAGTCTGGAAAGTTTGAAAAAAGAGAAGACATGAGAACCCAATGTCTTCAAAGACAGAAAGCCCAAGGTGGCCCTTGAGACAGGAGCCAACAGCCTGGGTGACCTTTTGTTTTTCAAGTACTCAGGCTGGAGGCACCTTTGATCTCCTCACCTATCCCCACGTCCTGGGGCTGCTGTGCCGATCTTCTGAAACCAGATGGCAAGCAGCGCATCTCCCCTTCCAGGAACCTTCAGGAATATCATGCTGTGGGACTCCTTCCCATGACCACCCCACTAGGCTACCATCACTTTCTGCTTCCTCTAGTGGTCTCAGGCTTGCCGCTTTGTGGACTCATTTGCTGCCTGCCCCTAGACTTAAGAGCGAGTCCCCTGAGGGCAGAGCAGGGGGGCAGTGTGAACTCGGTGCCCAGTGACTAGCACGTGCTTGGTGCCTGGGAAGCGGTACATTACATATTTGGTGAGTAAAGAATAAATAACCGGGAGATAAAATTCCAGCTAGATGGGGATCTAGATAACACTCTGGTCGATATTTCATGTGAAGTCTCTTCCTAAGATTTCATCTCTATGTCTGAAATCCTCCCCTCTGATCCCCATTAAAGTGGTCAGCTTCTCCAAGTACCACAAACAGGGAAGGGACTTGCCACAGCTTCTCATGAGATAAACTTCCACCTCAAAGCCCTGGCCATGCCACTCATCAAGTTCTAAAAGAACTTGCAAAAGAAACAGATAAAACTCCTTTCCCTTAAACAGGTACCTGAGACTGGAGTCTGAGGGCTAAATAGGACAGCCTCTATATTTTGTTTGTCTTTCTAGAAAGAGTGGGCTTTGGTTAGTCAATTCAGCATTTAAACTCTCCATCAGTGAAGAGCCATGTCATTTCGAGAAGTTTCCATGAACTTCCTGAACCTCATAGTTTCCTTTAATAAAATGGAGGATAAAAGTAGTTACCATCTGGGGTGCCTGGATGGCTCAGTCGGTTAAGCATCCGACTTTGGCTCAGGTCATGGTCTCATGGTTTGTGGCTTCGAGCCCCACATCGGGCTCTGTGCTGACAGCTAGCTCAGAGCTTGGAACTTGTCTTCCGATTCTGTATCTTCCTCTCTCTGTGACCCTCCCCTGTTCACGCTGTCTCTCTGACTCTCAAAAGAAGATAAATAAAAAACATTAAAAATTTTTAAAAAACATTAACAAAACTTTTTTAAAAAGGTAGTTACCATCTAGTGTTTTCCGTGAGGAGTTAAGCTCCCTATAGAGTACCTAGCATGAAGTAGGTGCTCAGTAAATCACGTTTCGCTTTTGTTAGTTGCGCAATCCCCCTGCTTGTTATGATGGCCTCTCTTTCATCAATTCCCAGCCTCCTGTCCCTTCTTGCAAAGTTCTTAATTTTCAAGACCCAGATCAAAAGCCACCTGCTTAAGCATTCAAGGGTGCCCTTGTTGTAAGGTTAAGTGCAATCCTCAAATTGCAATAAGGAAACCACACGCCCTACTCTCCTGAGGACACGGCCATTGATCTGCAGAGAATCTCACCAGCTGCTTGCCTTGCCAAGGGCGCATCATTTTGAAGTGATTTTCTGTGAGAGATCATGCTATATTGATCTGGTCCGAGGCCAGAGGCCCTGAATGTTAAAAAGTAAGTGTTAAGGTGTTAGGGCAAGAAGAGTCAGGAAGTTTCTTATTTTATCATCCACTAGAGGACCTAACAGCCAGGGGAGCTCAGGAACAGTGTGAATGAGAATGTGGTGGGGTTGTTTGTAGCCACAGAAGGGGCCCCTGTTGGCTGGTGAGGAGCTTGCTGGATCAGAGCCGGTGTGTACTCTTACACTTGGTGTGAGAGCCACGCCCCTTCTGGAAGGTCCAGCAGAGGTCCAAGGTCAGCCCAGGGCCCTGTGCTCACCCACCTGAGGAACTGAGCAGGATCAGAGGGGAGTACACACATCATCTTTGTGAGCTTATTCACACATTTAAATATGAATTTACTCTGCATAGGCCATTCATACTACTGATTAGGATGGGAGTCACACAAAGTATAGCTCCTGGCTTCTACAGGCTTATGGCTTTGCTAGGAAATAATGAACAAGGAGTCTAACAGGAGATGGAAAGGCAGCAGAATTTAGGCTTTGACCTAAGAGTTATCAAGGGAAAACCCTCCCTCTGTTGGGTACCTTGTATGACCTTAGTGAGTTATTGAAACTCTGAGCTTCTACTATTTGATCTTTAAAATGAGGAGGAATTACGCAAATCTCCTTAGGCTACTTCACAGGACGCAGAGATAGTATAGGCAAGCTGCCTGGCAGGTAGAGTATTATTATCATACAAGGTAGGTATTATTATCAGGGCCTTTTGCAGACCGTCCCTTGCGATTCTGACCTCAACGACTCCATATCCATTATCTTGTGTCAGGGAGAGGGAGTGACATTTAAATCCCCTGTGTGTTCCATGTACACTATGAGGTACTTTACACACACACTGTATCTTCAAACCCAACTAGCAATCCAGTGAGGTGAATATTCTCGTCTCAATATTATAGATGAGAAAACTGAGGGTTGGAGAGTTTCCGTTCCTTGCCTAAGGTCACACAGCAAGTGACTGTCCAGTCAGGAATTAACTAGCACCTGGATATACTCCATTCTGAACAGTAGGCTCTTTTTACTGTTTCATATTTGGTAATAAGGGAAAGTGTATTTGTATCTCTGTGAAACAGCAGAGCATTGTGGTTAAATGCACAGAGGCTAGATCCAATCTCCAGCACTTATTACCACTCTGACTTTGCAGGGGCGGGAGGAGGCGGCGGGGGACAGCATTAGTCTGCGACGGCGGCTGTGACAAAACACCACTGCCCAGCAGCTAAAACACCACTGCCCAGCAGCTTAAACAACAGAAAAGCATTGTCTCACAGTTCTGGAGACTGGAAATCCAAGATCAAAGCGTGGGCAGGCTTGGTTTCTTCTGAGGCTTCTCTCCTTGGCTTGGACATGGCTACTTTGTCCGCACGTGGTCTTTTCCCTGTTTGCATGATTTGATGGCATCGCCTTGTACGTCCAGATCTCCTCTTCTTCTAAAGGTAACCAGCCAGACTGGATTAGAGTTCATACTAACAGCTTCTTTTAAACTTTATCACTATGGTAAAGGTTCTGTCTCTGAGTACAGTCACATTCTGAGGCTCTGGGGGTGAGGGTGACAGTATACAAATTTGGGGGGGGGACACAATTCAGCCCGTAGCATACAGTTACTGAAACTTCCTGTGCCAGTTTCCTTATCTGTCCAATGGAGAACGTAAGTTAATGTTTCTGAAGTGTGTCGAACAGTGCCTGACACTTAGTAGAGTGACATAAATGTTTGCTAAGTAAGAAAGTAGAAACAGAAAGGAATTGTCAGGCCTGACCGAGTTGTTCAGTAGCAGAACTATAGTTCGATCCTGTCTCCAAAACTTGGGTCATCTATAAATAGGTGCTCCAATAATATCTGTTGAATAGATAAATGGCTCCATTGAATCTTAGGGAAAAGTGATTGGCTTAAGAAGGAGGACTCAGGTCTGGAAGAAGGAGCAGATCTGGAAGGAAGATCAGAAATTATCTGTTATCTTAGAAGACGGGAAAGTTGAGTCAAGGGGTTAAGCAACATGCCCAAGAGTCACAGTTAGTAAAAGGCAGACTGTGGCAAGATGTCAGGAGTCCTTCTCTGGGAGGGGTGGGGGGTGGGGGTGCGGGATTCTTGCCCTGCACCAAGCAGCCTTCCAGGAAAAGGAGATACTTAACACACGCGAGTCTGCCCCAAATCACCAAGAGTATCAAGTGCATCCAGGCCTGTGCGAATTACTTCCAGCAATAACATCTCTTTTAAAAATGTTGCATTTGCCTCTTTCACCTGGGAGTCCCTGATTAATTATACATATTTTTAAAGAAAACTGATAAAATTCCGGCTCATAGAGACAGGATGCCTACTGCATAATTAGAACAGGGTGAATCATAGCAGATGGGGCACAGCACACGTCTGCACAAAAAAAGATCAACCAAAAAGGGCAAAGAAAAAGAGACAAAAGTAAATGTAGAAACTGTGGCTGAAAATAAGAGGTGTCTCAGAGTAATTGCTGGCTTTGGGACCCATTCCGACATCTGCTTTATTGTTCGTACTACAAATATCCTGGAACAGATTCACCTTGCCTGTATAAATCAGATGGCCAATTAATCGTGCACTGATATTATTATTTAGAGATATTTATTGTACTTTGTCCTTAAAGCAAAATGACCCGATTTTGATGATGGGGGAATATAAAAATCTACACAGAATCTTTATATTATGTCTGCTCAATTAAAAGTAATATTAAAGTATAACTTTCTATTAAAATACTTGTTCCTCTAAAAAGATTTTAAAAAGCCATTCAGAAAAAATTGTTTCATTATTTTATGTGTATATTTTATAATCCTTGAACAAAATATTTTTATTTGCTGCTTAATACTCCATGATTGTAGTATAGCCTAATTTATTCAACTTTCCCTATTGTAAATTTTGGTGGTTTCTGATTTTGAAGAGTAAATATGAGTGGGCTTAGTTTCATGCCTGAAATTAATTGTTTGCTTCTAAAAAAAATCTAGGATTGTTAAAGTCAAATATTCTTTCTAAGTTGTACATACTATGACTTCATTAGTTGACAGCTATTGAAGTATATTATTGAAGTATATTGAAGCAACAACAAAAATCAATCAATTTTTAGATGTTAGAATTTGAATCCAGCTGGGGCGCCTGGGTGGCTTAGTCGGTTAAGCGTCTGACTTTCACTTAGGTCATGATCTCACGGTTTGTGGGTTCAAGCCCTGTGTCAGGCTCTGTGCTGACTGCCAGCTCAGAGTCTGGAGCTTGTTTCAGTCTGTGACTCCCTCTGTCTCTGACCCTCCCCTGCTCATGCTGTCTCTCTCTCTCTCTCTCTCTCTCTCTCCTAGAAATAAATAAAACATTAAAAAAAAAAAAAGAATTTGAATCCAGCTATCAGTACACCCAGAAACCATGAAAAACTCAAACAATAGTAGAACAAAGTCAGGGGGAAAGGAAGGAGCATGAACTTCAGAGTCAGACCAAGTCAGGTGCCATCCAGGCTGGTCAGGCATTGGCCATGCCAATTTCAACACATGACCTCCATCTTCTCTGTTTTGACTTCCCATATGTAAACTAGGGATAAGAGGACTTTGTCATCCTGATGGTAAGAGGAGTCAGGTATAAACTGGGTGGCAAGTACATAGCTCAGGAGCTGACATGCATGGCTTTCTTCCACTTACTCCATTAATATGGACTCTAACCCACCCCTCTCCAGGAATGTACAGATAATTACAAGCCCAAACTGGTATTTATTAACCTCAGGTTTCTACATAATTATATCAAGCCTCCTCCCTAATTTGCATATATGAACACAATGTAAAATAGCTAATTGGATTTCTTTTGATATTAATTGCATTTTTAATCCACTATCACAAAGATTCTGACTGAGCTAATGCAACAGAAGTGTTCTTATGGGACAATTATCACCTTCAACATGTCAGGACCTGGAAAAATAAAGTGGTCCAGCCATCCCAGGCCACTCGCAACCCCTTGCACGCACTGGATGTGTCCTCCAGGTTCATGCTGCTCCCTCAAGTTTACCTGATGGCTGTGCCTTCTCTTTCATTGCTCAGCTCAAGAGTTAGCACCTCAGGAAGAGTCTGGGAAGAAAACCACCTGGGTAGAAATAATCACACTTGTTGATATGCTGCTGCTGTTCCACACACTAACATCAAACCCATTTTCTGACCCTGCCCATGAACATCCATATTCTCCACTCACCTGTGTGCTCCTTGCAGGCAAAGACAGGTGCCTTATCCAATGTTCTCCCACCAGGGCCAGAGGCAGTGCTCTGGATCAAACAGAGCTTTGATGACCTCAGCTCATCAGATCATTTCTGAGCCAACGGAACCAACGCATGCTCAGTTTAAGTGGAACGGGTGTCTCTGAATTTCCGTATAGATGGGCTTAGGGGCGGAAAAGTTGTGGAACTTTTCTTAGGCCATATTAAGTATTCTCATTCTGTATATTGGTTTTTAGTAGGTCAAAAACATGCCAAAACCTTCTAAGAATGCTTTTATTTACATTTTCTTTAAAATGGAAGGGGGAGCACTGCTTACATAAAACGATAGTGTCAATAGTAACGTTTGGTGGTGTCCGCCCAGAATGGGTGCTGATAGAGTTTATAAAAGTTCCCTAGCAACCCACTCACAGTACTGCCATTGGGGATTTCTCACAACTCTGTCACCCCAGGATTCCAGAGAGCCCTCTTCACACAGGCTGGAATGCTCCATGCTCCCAACCAAACAAGGCTGAAGTGGTCATCGCATTTTAAACTAATTTTTTTTTTAATACAACTAGGTTTCATTGGGTCATTCATAAAATTCCCAGTAAGGCTTATAAAGTGGGAATGAATCACCAAGTCCTCCCCACAATTTTCTAATTAATTCCATTTGAGATCCAACTTTGATCAATTTACAGACTTCATTGTATTTGGTTAATTAAGAAATTGAAGGCATGGATTTTGTCATTACTACCGGCAGCTCCAATTGACCCTGGGTGACGTTTGACGAGCTGCTGTGAACCTAGACAAATGGGGTCCTGACCACAGCTCTGTGAGAAAACAGTGGGTGATCTGAGACAGGGAACTGAACCTGGCTGAGAAAAACAAACATCCAAAGTTACTTGAAGTTGGATGCAAAAACTGAAGCTTCATTCTTTTTAAAAAAATTTTTAATGTTTATTTATTTTTGGGAGAAAGAGAGAGTGGCGGAAGGACAGAGAGAAAGAGGAAGACACAGAATCTGAAGCAGGCTCCAGGCTTCTACCTGTCAGCATGGAGCCCAATGCGGGGCTCGAACTCATGAACAGCGAAGTCATGAGGGGTTCGAACTCATGAACTGGGAGATCATGACCTGAGCAGAAGTCAGACCTGAAGCTTCATTCTTTTTTTTTTTTTTTTTTCCCATGACTGAAGCTTCTTTCTTAAGTACGATGAAGGAACCAACACTGGCTACACATTTTTTTCCCCTTTGTGTAGTCTGTAATTCATCATGGTGAAGGAACTTAGCAATGAACATGATTTTTGTTTAAGTGTGATTCTGCCAATATACTAGCTGTGTGCTTTCAAAGGAGCTATTCAACCTCTCCAGATGAGTTTATTGAGTGGCAAAACTTCTATGGTGACATCTTAAGGTTTGGGGACGATATGAAATCACTTAACACAGTGCTTGATGTGTGGCTAGGGATTTTTAAAATATGTAACTTGCGATCTTCAACATTGTCATCAACGTCATCGTCGTTGGGTACTCTCACAAGAATTGTCTCTTTAATCCTCAAAAAAATTTTAAAAAATAGAGATAAATTTTCTCTTGTACAGATGAAGAAACTACATCTTAGAGCAAAAGGGACTATTCATAACAACACAGAATTAACAGGAAGTGAACATGGAATTCAAATCATGGCCTGGAAAACCCCATTCTTTAAATTAGCTGGCTGCATCACAACTTATCCCCAAATTTAGCAGCTTCAGATGGTAAGCATCCATTATCCCATAGTTTCTGTGGGTCAAGAATCCAGATGTGACATAACAGATGCCTCCATTCAGAGTGTCTCACAGGCCTAGGATCAAGACATACACAGGAAGTGACTGCTGTCCTCTCAAGGCTCCTCTGGGGCAGGCTTAGCTTCCAGTCCCATCGAGTCCCCACATAGCTATTTGCACAGCTCAGGTTTTCACCATTGGTTGGCTGAAGACTTCACTTCCTCTTCACCTGGGCTTCTCCACAGGGCCACTCATGTCATGGTGGCACTTCTCCAGAGGCTACTCACTAAATCCAGCCCATGTGCATGAAGAAGAGGGTCCCCATGAGATGAGAGTGATCAGGGGACACCTTAGAGGCTGTCTGCCACACCCATATATATTAGAGAAGTTATAGAATCTTCCTGAAAATGACCAAAAGGAAACCATTTATTAAACATACCACCTCTAAAAAGGAATGTCAACTCAGAAAACAAGTTTTGCCTTCAATCCCACCTCTGGTGTTTGGGAACCTGACTCCATAGTAGGTTCTTCAACTTGTATTTCTAGCTTCCCCCTCTAGTTTCTCCTTCTATCTGGTGTGGCGTGTTCTATAAAGAAACACTCACCCACTCTCCTTTCCAGGATGACTCTACTTCTATAACCAATAGAGTCTCTGTTCATGCCATACCCTCTGTTTAGAATGACCTCTTCCACCACCCTACCCCAGCCTCATCTTTCCTGACTGTTAAAACTCTACATGCCTCAAAGACACAGTTCAAACGACACTCTCCATAAGGGCATTCCCCAACCAGAAAGGAATTCCTTCTCCATGTTCTGAGGACAGTTTCTTTGGTTCCTCATGGTCTTATTTATTCAATTCTGCTTCGAAGGAGAGAAAGAAGAAAGCACTAACATTTCCTCGGTTGACATTGTCTACGCCATGTGTACAAGAAGAACTGAGTGGCACCTCCACTGTACCATGAGAAAGTGATATTGACAGACTACAGTAGCCAGTATCCAGGGTGACCTCTGGATGCTTCCTGCTCATGCCTCTTCCCCATGTAGCCTCCTCCCACACTAAATCAG
This sequence comes from Hyaena hyaena, assembly GCF_003009895.1. Classification (NCBI taxonomy): domain Eukaryota; kingdom Metazoa; phylum Chordata; class Mammalia; order Carnivora; family Hyaenidae; genus Hyaena; species Hyaena hyaena. The sequence continues at coordinate 850,472 of NW_024081276.1, read as the reverse complement.
CGCTGGCCTGAATGACCAATGGGATATCGTAGAAATAACAGCACATGACTTCTGGGGCAAGGTTCTAAAAGAGTTAGGAGTCTCCCTCTGTGTCATTGAGAGAGAAGAAATCTCCTGCCCCCTCTGCCTTCTCCAGTTGCTGACTAGTGAGGCACAAATAGATTCAGCTCTGTCCAGGGACATCTCCAAGCTGTATGAAATTTTATTTCTTCCTTAATATGTGGTGACCATTGTGGTATGGGGTGGAGGTATGGGTCTCTGTCAGTCCACGTAAAGATAGCAAGGACTTATGATTCTCTGGAAAAACCCTGGGGATCCTCTAGTTAAACCTGCTCACTGTACATGTAACTCAGGTTCAGAGAAATGAAATAATTTCCTTAAATTCACACTGTTGCTTAATGGTAGAATCAGTATAAATATCAGGTCTCCATATTCCCTGTTCCCACCAAGGATTTTTTAAACTTTCATCCCTCCTTTACCTTTATTCTCATGTTTTGAAATAGTTTTAACTAAAATATGCTTTTATTCAGTAACAATAGCCTATGCTGTGTTATCATAGGTGCATTTAAGGTTTTCACTGAGTGGTGCTTATAATGGAAAAAGTTGATGGAAATCCAAATTGTTGTCTTTGAAAGCTCCAATGTACTCAAGGCCAAGATTGAGAATATTAACTTTAAGCCAATTATTTTAGCATCTTGGATTTTCTGCAGCAGCATTTGAGGTTTTTGATCCTCTTTTTTCCTTTGAGCTTTCTTCTACCTTGTCTACCTGGACATCTTTCTCCCTAATTTTTCTCCCAACTTTCTAGATATTCTTTCTCAGTCCCCTGACCTGGATTCATTTCCTCTATCAGCCATTTAATTGTTAGTCTAACCCAGGATTTTTTCCTTGACCCCTTTTATTCTCCCTCATTCATAAAAAAGTTTTCCTTTCCTATCGTTATTGAGAACACTTACCTTTTCATCAAAACAGAGAACAGGTGTCACTTGCTTGGAAGAGTGTTCTACACCCTCCCCCAGGGTAAATCCTCCCTGTCTCTGGGCTAGCTCTTTGTCATTTGCTTTTGTCTACCAAGGTGTTTTTCACATTCAGAAATTATCTGCTGATATGTCTGTCTCTTTCACTAAAACTTGAGCTGCCCTATGTTAAGGTCTGGTCTTATTTATCTCAGTATCAACAAAGTCTCGCCTGGAATCTAAAATCAAACAAGCACTCAATAAGCACATGATGAATGGATCTGAACCAATTGTTAACATGGAAACGTCATGTAAATGCACTGTGTTGTGCCCCTGTATAGGACTATTCTTTTGTCCTCCCAGCTTATTTCTATTTGCTGAAACAACTCTTCTCAAGAAGAACTAGAGCTCATATCCTAGGTGGAATCTGTTAAAATCATGGCAGACATTTAATTAGGCCCAAAGCTGAGTGGAGAGAGAGCAATTCCACCTGAGGGATGGTCACTGGGGAAATCATGATTCACACTTACTGGGAGGAGGGAAGAGAAGAAGAGGAATTTACTGCCCCTCAAAGACTCCTAAATACAGTCCAGAAAATGTCATTACTATAAATTGGTAGAGTATAACATATTGATTAGTATGTATTTCTACCAACAGGGTGAGATAATTAGCCCTGGGCTACTCTGGTATCCTCCAAGTATATTCTACAGAACCTTAATGCTGAAAGACATTTCTTGGGGGAAGAAAGTAACATGTCTCTGGATAAGTAAGTTTAGGGAATGCAATAAATGATATCCTTTTATCCCACTTCACAAATCACATATGCCTGTTACATCATTAAGCAGTCTTGCAGTAAAGAAACCTGTTTAAGTTTGTTCAACTGAGCATCCTTTTAGAACTTATTGGATTACAATACTCTATTTTTCTCATATAACTGTAATCAGACTGTGGAACTAGTATTTGATGGAATACTATGGGAAATGCCACTCTCACTCTAGAGTATCTCATCTTATTACACAGTGCATGTTTAGAACATCCATTTGAAATACCTTTTTGCAGATGACATGATACTCTACATGGAAAACCCGACAGATTCCACCAAAAGCCTACTAAAACTGGTCCATCAGTTCAGCAAAGTCGCAGGGTACAAAATGAACATACAGAAATCAGTTGCATTTTTATACACCAATAATGAAGTAACAGAAAGAGAAATCAAGAAACCTATCCCATTCACAATTGCACAAAACACCATCAAGTACCTGGGAATAAACCTAACCAAGGATATAAAAGATCTGTATGATAAAAAATATAGAAAACTTATGAAGGAAATTGAAGAAGACACAAAGAAATGAAAAAAACATTCCATGCTCATGGATCTGAAGAATAAAAATTGTTAAAATGTCGTTACTACACAAAGCAATTTACACATTCAATGTAATCCTAATCAAAATTGCACCAACATTCTTCTCAAAGCTAGAATGAACTATCCTAAAATTTGTGTGGAACCACAAAAGACCCCGAATAGCCAAAGTAATATTGAAGATGAAAACCAGCATGGGAGGCATCACCTTCCCAGACTTTAGCCTCTACTACAAAGCTGTCATCATCAAGACAGTATGGTATTGGCACAAAAACAGACACATAGACCAATAGAATAGAATAGAGAACTCAGAATTGGACCCACAAGTGTATGTCCAGTTACTCTTTGACAAAACAGGAAAGAGTATCCAATGGAAAAAAGGCAGCCTCTTTAACAGATGGTGCTGGGAGAACTGGACAGCAACATGCAGAAGAATGAAACTAGACCATTTTCTCACACCATACACAAAAGTAAACTCAAAATGGATAAAGGACCTGAATGTGAGACAGGAAACCACCAAAACCCTAGAGGAGAAAGCAGGAAACTACCTCCTTGACCTCAACCACAGCAATTTCTTACTTGACACATCCCCAAAGGCAAGGGAATCAAGAGCAAAAATGAACTATTGGGATCTCATCAAGATAAAAAGCCTCTGCAGGGCAAGGGAAACAATCAATAAAACTAATAGGCAGCCGATGGAATGGGAAAAGATAGTTGCAAATGACATATCAGATAAAGGGCTAGTATCCAAAATCTATAAGGAACTCACCAAACTCCACACCCGAAAAACAAACAATCCAGTGAAGAAATGGGCAGAAGATATGAACAGACAGTTCTCCAAAGAGGACATCCAGATGGCCAACAGACACATGAAACGATGCTCAGTGTCACTCCTCATCAGGGAAATACAAATCAAAACCACACCTCACACCGGTCAGAGTGGCTAAAATGAGCAACTCAGAGGACTCTAGATGCGGGCGAGGATGTGGAGAAACGGGCACCCTCCTACACGGTTGGTGGGAATGTAAACTGGTGCAGCCCTTCTGGAAAACAGTGTGGAGGTTCCTCAAAAAAATAACAGTGGAACTCCCATATGACCCAGCGATAGCACTGCTGGGAATTTACCCAGGGGATACAGGAGTTCTGATGCATAGGGGCACATGTACCCCAATGTTCATAGCAGCACTCTCAACAATAGCCAAAACATGGAAAGAGCCTAAGTGTCCATCAACTGACTAATGGATCAAGAAGATGTGGTATATTTACACAATGGAATACTACATGGCAATGAAAAAGAATAAAATCTGGCCATGTGTAGCAATGTGGATGGAGTGTGAGGGTGTTAGGCTGAGAGAAATAAGTCAGGCAGAGAAAGACAGATAACATGTGTTCTCACTTATAAGTGGAACAGGAGAAACTTAACAGAGGACCATGGGGGAGGAGAAGGGGAAAAATAGTTGGGGAGAAGGAGGGAGGCAAACCATGAGAGACTCTTGAATACTGAGAACAAACTGAGGGCTGATGCAGGTGGAGGAGAGGGGAAGGGATTTGATGGGCATGGAGGAGGGCACTTGTTGGGATGAGAACGGGGTGTTATATGAAAACCAACTTGACAATAAACTATGAAAGAAAAAAAAATCTGTACAGTCCACAGCATCTTGGCTTGGACCAGACCCAACCAAATGGGTGAGTATGGCCTCCATGTTGGTTTCACAGTCATAGCTGCCCCTCTGATGATGCCTAATTGGAGAAGTAGAAAGAATCAAATCCTTCCTCTTTCAGATCAGCACTCGGGAACTTTAGGCTCAGCTCAGATATGACATTGAACTCGGGCTACAGTGACCATTTACCTCCATATGTATTCAGAAGCATAAAAAAGTGATCCTCAGAAAGAAAGGAGAAAAGAATTCATCATATCCTCAGAAGAAAACAGAAAGGAAAGAAAGGTGCCTGGGTGACCCAGTTGGTTAAGTGTCCGACTTTGGCTCAGGTCATGATCTCACGGTTTGTGAGTTTGAGCCCTACATCGGCTCTGTGCTGAACATTCCAAGCCTAGAGCTGGCTTTGGATTCTGTGTGTCTCTCTCTGCCCCTCCTGCTCATGCTCTGTTTCTCTCTGTCTCAAAAATAAATAAACTATAGAAAGTTTAAAAAAAAAACACCATATTTTTTAAATTTAAGAAATGAGAGACTGAGGCTTAAGAATGATGCAGACTGGGACTTAAATCCCCTATCATTCCAACTTCCATGAAGCCCTGCTGAACCTCCTACCTGAGGATATTATTAAATACTCCTGTATACCTCCACTAGATCCCTCTTTTGGCTTGAGTTTGTATGGCTGGTTTTTATCTCCTTCAAACAAAGACACTGACCAATACACGGGATCAGAAATAGAGATATTTGGGGCGCCTGGATGGCTCAGTCTGTTAAGCATCCAACTTTGGCTTAGGTCATGATCTCATGTTTGTGAGTTTGAGCCCTACATCAGCATCGGAACACAAAGAACCTGCTTCAAATCTTCTGTCTGCCTCTCTCTCTGCCCCTCCTCTGCTCATTTTCTCTCTCTGTCTCTCTCTCGTTCTCTCTCTCGTTTCTGTCTCTCTCTCTCTCAAAGATCAACATTTAAAGATATGAAAAAAATAAAAGAGAGACATTTAAGATCATTCAGATGTTTACTGAGCACCTATTATGTGCCAAGCCCTATGTTAAGTGTTATGAGGTTTGAGAAAGTATAATACAGGTCTAGTCCTGAAATGTTCACAAATGGAAGATATAGTCGCAGGTACAGGTTTTACTGGAACTTGACAATTGCTAGCTAAAGGTGTGCTAGAGAACATCTATCTGACACATGACAGGTACAAGCAAAACAAAATACAACTTTCATGATATAGGCAGTTCTCAGGATAAATCTTTAAGGTTAAGGTTTCCAGGTATAGAAGTGCCACATGGCTATTTCAGTTAGGAGGAACTGCACGTGTCTGGAGGTCCATGTGTGACACAGTGATGAGTGTGGGGAGGAGAAAATAAATGGCTCTGGTTGGAACATGTAGAACAGGGGTAGTAGCGGTGGGAGATGAAGCCAGAGAGTAATAATGGGTATAGGGGAGGGAAAGCCATTCTGTAGTACAACTAAGATGTTAAGATGCCCTCATGTCAAAGAAAACACAGGTTCCAAACAGGAAAGTAACATGATCAGATTTGCATGCTAGAAAAGTATTTTTTAATGATTGTGTATAAGGTGAATTTGATATGGGCAAAGTAGAAGACAAAGAGACTGGTTAAGAGGTGATATTGAATGGCAGGAATGGACAGAAGGCATGGGAATTAATTATGAATAATAATTTTAAATAAATTAATAATATGGGCACCTGGGTGGCTCAGTCAGTTAAACATCTGACTCTTGATTTCGGCTCAGGTCATAATCCCAGGATTATGGGATTAAGTCCTGCATCAGGCTCTGCACTGAACGTGGAGCCTACATAAGATTCTCTCCATCCCTCTCTCTCTCCGCCCCTCCCTCCAATATTTCTCCCTAAAAGATAATAAAAATAAATAAATAAATAATAAAATCTCAGTGAAGAAAAAGTCCTTAGAGAGCTCACAGGCACTTAAACATTTCTCCCCAGCACTTCAAATGTCTTGCTTTTCTATAAATTATAGATTTCTCAACTACCCTACACCCCCAGGCTACCAATGTGGTCCACAGCATAGGGTTAGCATAAGGGTAAGCACTAATAGTATTGAGATGCTGGGTCTTTGTTTTAATTGATTGAACTTGCCAGCAATGGTGCACAGAACAGAGAGTCAGGAGATGGGGTGTTATTGCGGTTCCTACCAGCCACAGATTCTTCCCAGACCCCAAGCCCCTCTAGGGATGGCTTTTCCCACCTTCAGAAGCAGAGGGCTTTGGATTAGATCAATTGTTTCAAGCATTGTGTCCCATGGTAGATATTCCTACCAAAGGTGAAATCCTATATTTAAAACCAAGGGACAATGGGACACCTTTGACTGAATCAGAGGGTAAGACCCCCACAAGCGCCTCATTGAGCTCTGAGATGCCTGCACAGAATCTTAGTAGTTCTGGGAAACACATCTGCAAAACCAGAGCACCTTGAAGGTCTTCTCCAACCTTTTCAATGACCCTTTTATGATTCATTGGTGACATTCTCTTGTTTGTCTGAGCTGGCCTCTGGCCTCCAGTGTACATGATTTGTACTCAGATCTCACATCATGGGCAGGGGATGTCTAGTCATTGACTACACCTACTTTCCCCAGCAGAGTAGGAGAGCTATTGGATATGTCACAATGAGATCCTCATAAGTAATTTTATTAAAGGGAGGTCGTGAAAAAAATTTTTTTCCAGCATGGAAAAAAATATCTCACTGCAAATTTGGACTGAATCCTGATATGAGAGTTGCTACTAGTTTGACCTTAATGCAAATTAAGTACTTCTTAACTCAGTCAGCCCTTCTGTCTCCAGCCTGAACATCTCCAGGTTTCTTATGAAAGTTCAACTAGTGTGGGGTTTTTGAAAGAGATTTTTTATTTTACAAATATCAACAATTTTTTTTAATTAAAGATCCTGTCAATGCTCACACATTCTATGATAGAATCAGAATACCAAAATGAAAATTTTATTAACAAAACAAGGGAACATCCACACTACATATTAAATTAACATCACAGCAAAATGATCAATGCCTAGCCATATGGTGAGGCGATTCTAACATGGCATAATTGTATGAAAATTGCTGCAGAGCTAGCTCTGGGTTGATAAAACTGGTCCAATAACTGTTTTCTCATTTTGTTGGGAGTGCTTTCCTATTCTCACAGTAACGCACCGCCACATTTTCTCTGTTGCACTTGATAAGGGCAAATTGGCACTGTGGGATGGAGCAAAGCTTTGTTCAGTCCCACAGTTCAGCTTCCAATTGACAGGAAGAGTTGTACAAATTGTTTTCCCTTCGTTCAGAGACACTTATCAAGGCCCAACAAGGAAGGTAATTTGGGCCACTCGCCAGGCAGACAAATCTCTCAAAAGAGACAGTACCAAGTCCCCCAGCAAAATGAAATTGTGAGACTTTGCCAGTCAAGGGGGAAGAAAATAAAAGAACTTTCTGAGGCAGATTGCTTAATAAGGGGTACCCAACAGAGTAATTTAGTAAAATATTTCCAAGAGCTATTCAGTTGCGGCACTGTGATGTCCCAGCACCGGTGTGAAGATTAGCTCACTGCACAATATTCTACTTGATTTATGGTTGCTTTCCCCCCATCACATACTCAGTACCTCTCAGGTAACCTTCATTAGCATCATGATTTTGTTCATCATTTCCAGATTTCCAAACCTCAAGATTGGCAAGAACCTTAAAGGGAAACAAACCCATAAATTCTAAATTCAGCCATCAGTCAGATAATACAAGTTCCACTATAGGCAGAGTATGATTTATTACTTCCACCTGTGAGTAACAATGGCTCTCTACCTCTGGAGTAAGCACGACCCCATGATGTCACTACAGTCAGACTTTCAGTCCCTACATGCCATCTTCCCATCTCTGCCTCCTTGAATCATAGACAGCTAGAACCAGAGGGCGCTTATGTCTATGTCACCTAAGTTCATGTTCCATAGCAGAGAAGCTGATTGAAGTACAGAGAGCATAAATAATTTGTCAAGGTCCTGGAGCTAGGAAGTAGAAGCTATGGATGATAGTAACAGCGAACACTGGGTTTTGATTTATTGTTCTACCACACTCTGTATGGCATTATCTCATTTTCCATACAAAGAGATATCTTAAAGAGTATGCTAGAGAAAGAATCAGTAGAACAAGAATAATCTACACTCTCCCCCAAGTAATTTGAGATAGAACTTCATCTTTCTGCCCTAATTTATTTTTTTAAATGTTTCTTTATTTTTGAGAGAGAGAGAGAGACAGAGAGAGGAGACACAGAATCTAACACAAGCTCCAGGCTCTGAGCTGTCAGCACAGAGCCCAACGCAGGGCTCAAACCCATGAACCATGAGATCATGACCTGAGCTAAAGTTGGTTGCTTAACCAATTGAGCCACCCAGGTGCCTCTGGGCACTTTGTTTTTAGAGGTAGCCAAATAAAGACAAGCAATAGTAATACTTTATTCTAAAGAAAGCCTTTCTCTGAGTCAAAATAGGTGTGAAGAGGTCATATCTTTAGTTGTCAACTCTTCTTGGACCTTCTCAGAAATGAGATATCCCAATAGACAAAGCTTAGCAGATGATGTCAGTGCTCCACCCATATTCCCTCAGATCCCTTTTACCATGTTTGTGTTCACTGGTTTCCAGTGTGCCTCCAAGCCCAACAGTAACTATTGGAGGCTGCCCTCAGACACCAGCTCCCTCATTGCCTGTAGGCACCAAAGTGCAAAGACCCAGAAGTGTCTAGGAATGAATGCTATGCCTAAGGTATAACCAAAAACTCCAGCTTCCTGGCCTTGATTCAGGAACCCTTGGATGTAACCTTCACTATTTCTGGCTTCCCTATAAAACTGAGCTGAAGTCACCCTCCAAGGGTTGATATCCCAAACTTGATACCATGTACTTCCTTGGCCTCCTTTCCTTCCTATCCAATTTCCCACGTCTCTGTTTTACTGTTGCACCTAATATCATACCAGGATCTGTTTCTGGGTAACCAACTTAAGACATGGGAGCAACACATCCATTGTTTAACACCTTGTTTGTTTCCTTTTACATTCAGTAAGTTGTTTCTCCTTATATTTGGTACAACTTAGACTCCCTATAACTTCCATCCAACACAAAGATCTCTTCTGTCCTCCAAAGTGACAGTGCACACATCTAATCCCCCTCCACTTGGCTGGCTTTCAGGAGGTTGACAGTGCTTATCAGTGCCTTTTAGTCTTTGCTTCTCCAAATCACCAAGGACTTAAATAAGAATCATGTACTGGACCAGCACTTGAATTACCAGAAGCTAGCAGTAATGAGTTGTCATTGCCACCTCTTCATTTGTGATCTGAAAAAAAAGGAAGAGAAAAGAAAAAACTAAGTCTTGTTACCTTACCAAAGACTTAGAAGCCATGTGTATCTCTTTCCCAAGTCAGAAAAGTAGCATTACCAGTAATTAAATGCTATTTATTGAGCTCTTACTATATTCTGGAGAGTTCACAGTCATGTTACCTGTACGTTTCATTGTATCTTCTCAAAAACACTAGTAGGAGTCATTATTGTTATTATTCCTGATTTATAGATGAAGAAATAGAAGTACAGAGAGATTATGCTACTTGCATTATATTCAGTAGGAAATCATGGATCTGGGATTTGAATCCAGGAAATCTCACACAGGAGCCCATACTCTGAACCATCACAAGTCACTACAAATGTTCTGAGGAACTCAGGAAAGAGAAACTCATAAATACACACTGTTGTAATGCATTGAATTATCACAGATATTTGTTAAATAGAGTTTGAGAGTATGCACTGGACACACAATGCAAATTTAACACCAAGACTTTTGTTTTGCATTGCAAAAATGGCCACATTTTTAGCTCTTCTCCTAAAAAGATACAACACTTTGGCCAATGAGACATTATCTGACAGACCACTCAATGGCTTAAAAGTGCTTGCATACTGGCACTTGGTCTCTCTTCTACTGTTTAGAATCCTGACACTGCCATGCAAAGAATCTTTTGCCATCTTACTGGAAGATGGAAGATCACATGGAAGAGAGTTAAGCCATCACAGTTGAGTACTTAACTTTGAACAGCCCATGGCCTCTGCATTAGATCACCCTACATGAAGGTTTCTCAGCCTCCCTGTTATGCAAATTTTGAGCCAGATGATTCTTTATTGCAGTTTTTGTCTTATGTATTATAGGATATTTAGCAGCATTTCTGGCCTTTACCCATTAAGTCCCAATAAAAGCCCTCAATTATGACAACGAAAAATGTATCCAGACATTTCCAAGTATTCTCTGGTGGTGGTGGTGGTGGTGATGGGTAAAAGTCATCCCTAGTCAAGAACTACTGTTCTAGACCATCAAGTCCCAGCTGATATATTCCAGACCTGAAGGAGCACTCAGCTGACTCACTCAAAATAAATGAGTGTTTTTGATTGTTTTGAGTTGTAAGATTTTGAGACTGTTTCTTGATTGCCAAAGGCTGACTAATACAGTCTCTGTAAAACAGACAATATGTATTTGCCATACACTTTCCTCTTCCTGGATTGCAGAGAAAGACTAAAATTTCCACTCCTCTTTGTATTTAAGTGAGGTACATGTAGCCAAGTGCCTGCCAATTGGAATGTGAGCAAAAGTTATATCTCACTCTGTCTCAAGCAATTAAAAGTGAAACATTCTCTCCATAATCTGTTTCTCCTATTTGCTTGCCTAGAAGGAAAGAACTCCAATATTGGCAGAATTGTAAGACAGAAGCCCAAAAACTCAAGTCAGAAAGGCTGCCTAATCTGCACTGGACTGTGACATGAGTGAGGAATAAACCTTTGCCATCTTAAACCATTGAGATTTGGGATTTACTTGTTATCACAGCAAACCCTATCCTCAATCTTCATTCCTGACATATGTTCTATGTTAAAAATAAGCTAAGCTTATTTATCTTTTCCTATGGGATGAGAATTGGGAAAGTTCAAATTGGATTTGTCAGTTAATGAGAAGATTTTCTTCAACATATTTAATTCAACATGTCAACCACCAGCATGGAAATCCAAGCTTTTACGTTCATTTATTCATTCATTCATTCATTCATTCATCCAATAAACGTTCATTAAATGGCTACTAATTATCAACAACTGCACCAAAAGCCACACTGTGTAGATGAATAAGGCATGGTTTCTACCTCTAAGGAGAAAATTCAGAAAATATGGTGATCACCACTGTGATGAATTTAAAACCATGTATTGGAAGAGTGTCAAAGAATTGGTGAGTAACTGCTAGAAAAATCAGAAAAGCTTCATAGGGAAATATTTTACATGGCTACACACACACACACACAAAATAAAAAAATAAAAATAAAAATAAAAACTCTAGTAGGAAAAAAAGGAGAGAATATAAGGAAATTATAACAATGGAAGAGAATTCCAGACAGGAGGAAGAATCACTTCAAAATAAATGGGAATGTGAAAAGTCCACTGGCTTGGAAAAGAGTTAAGAAGAATAGTGTGGCTAATCTAGAAGCTTATGTTCTGCTTATTTATTGCAATATTACAAATAAACCCAAAATCTAATGGCTTTAAAAAAAAAAACCAGCCATTTTGTTTTATCTCATGGTTTTGTGGGTGAGGAATTTGGGTGGGGTTTGATTGGATAATTCTTATGTCCCATGTGGCATTGATGAAAGTCCTATTCAGCTTTCATCACACTAGGTGGGCTAGTGTAAAGGGCCCAAGATGACTTTACTCACGTATTGGTAGAGTGTGACTAGGTTCAGCCAATACTCTTGACTTGAGTGCCAATTCCTGGCCTCTCTAGCATGATGATGGATAGTCGCAGAGTAATTAGTGTTGTACATAGCTACTTGGGTCTCACAGAGGCATTGTTCCAAAAGGCAGACAGCTGAAGATGTCCTGCCTTAAGCCTGGGCCTGGACACTGACACAGACTCACTTTTGCCACACTCTATGGTGATAGTTCTCCCAGAGCCTGTCCAGATTGTAGAGGCAGAGGCACAAACCCCAATTCTCAGTGGGAGGAGGGTCAAAGAATTTTCAGGGAAGAAAATTAGTATCTCATGTAAGGTGACAAAGCTTCCTTCCCCACAGAGGCCAACCAAGGGGAACATCAACACCCAACAGTTTATTACTGACCCTCTGGGATAAACTCCCAGTGTGATCAAGAGCCCTAGGAGATGGAACCAGGGTCAGAGATGGCATTGAAAGATTAGCAAGATTTTAAGAAGGCGATTTTGGAGGACAGGAACCCAAATTAGACAGAACATTGAGCACGCTCAGTCAATAGAGAATATTTGGTTGGGCAGGAAGGTAGAAGCCTATGGGGAGAGGAGATGGCAGGTGGGGAGTAGTGGGGGGGGGGAGCAGGGGCTTTCCAGAGAAAAAGAGATTGAAGGAGTAGATGAGAAGAGGTGTTAAGTGTGTTTAACTTCAAGCTAAAGCCATCACTCTGGAAGGCATGGAAAGCAGTTGCTGGGTGACGCTAAGTTTTGGTTTAGAACAAGGTCAATTCTGGCCTCTGCCTAACTCAGTAAATAAAGTGTAATTGGTGCAGGGCCACACTCATTCATTTCTCTGGCTGCTTTGCACTACAATGGCAGAGCTGACTTGTCCAGACACAGATCCTGTGTAAGATATTTACTATCAAACAGAGAAAGTTTGCTGACCCCTGCTTTGAAGATGAATCTGATAGCAACGGTGTTGTAGCCACTGGCCTGTCCGAGGCACAGAAAGGGCCTAAAGATGAGTTGGGCATTTGCAACCTTCTAGGTGAGTGACGTCACAGCCATGGATCATGGCAGTGGGATTAGAAAGACAGAGAGAAGGTGGGTGGCTTTTTGGAGGTGGAGTGACACAGTTCTGTGTCTAGTTAAATGAGGGCATGTGCCTCTGTGTGTGTGCGTGCGTGTGTGTGTGTGTGTGTGTGTGTGTGTGTGATGGGAAGAAGACTACAAGAGACAAGCTGGCGAACAGACCGGCTGTCACTGCAATGCACTACAGAAGCCATTAGCAAAGTGGTGGTGAGCAGGTGGTTGTGGGACACAGGAGGAGAAGCTATCTTGGGAGGAGGGTGATGAATCTTTTCTCTTTCCCCCGGTTGACATCATTATTTGGACATTAGTTAAGACGGGTATTACAATCACAAATTGCTGAAACCCCGGTCTACCAAATAGAGTAATTGTGAAAGAAGAGCGATAGCTTCACAACTTACACACATTTCATTCTTTGCACCGGTCTGATAAACACCTGATTGACAGGGATTCTCTGCCAGTCCCCCAGACAGCTTTCTGTGACTGACTGGATCATGCCCTACTCCTCCTCAGGGTCTCCGTTCATGTTGTTTGCTTTGCCTAAACATTGTTAGGAAATCTCGCCCAACTCCCAGCTTTCCTGGCTACCTTCTATTGATGCCTCAGAGCTGAGCTTAAACATCATCTCCTCCAAGAAGCCTTCCTTAAACTCATAGGCTATATCTGGTACCACATGGTAATACCCTGGCAGCACGCTGCATTTTCTTCTGTTATGCTGTTTTGTACGACTTATCTGTTCATACTCTGGGCTGCTCCTCTGGGCTACTTCCTCTGGATATGAGCTGTTAGAGGACTGGATGATTAAATATACTGTTGCCTCCTCTTAAAGGACATTTTTAAAGTTTTTATATATATATTCTGAAGGGGGAGGGGCAGACAGAGAGAGGGAGAGAGAGAATCCCAAGCAGGTCCCACACTTAGTGTAGAGCCTGATGCAGGGCTCGATCCCACAATTGGAGCCTATATCAAGAGTACAACACCCAACCGACTAAACCATCCAGACACCCCAAAATTGTTGTGTCTTCTATATATAGTACAACCCTGATGAGCTGCTAACACAAATTCAGTAATACAATGCATAATAATAACAACCAGCTCTTACTGAGAATTTACATTAGCCACTAGACTAAGGCTTTTACACGCATCAGTTCAGTCTTCAAATCAGCCCCCTGCAGTGGGTAGGGAGAAAGAGACTTTAGGGAGAAAGAGACTAAGGCTCAGAGGCCTTGAGAATGTTAGTCGTACTCAAGGTAACACAGTTGTTAAGTGGCATAATCAGGTCTGAAATTCAATTCCATGGAGTTAGTCATTATAAATATCAGGCCTTGAAGGGACACGTGAATGAAGGAAGAGGAGGAGGAGAGGGAAGGAAGAAGCTCAGACTTTATAACACGACAATTTCCTAGGGTTCTATCACCACTAACGGTGTTTCTATCAACAAAGAAAAACACAATTAACACTCACTTAAGACATTCCTGGAAATGCTTTATCTGTGTCAAATCATTTACTCTTTGCAACCACAGCCCCTGGGAAGTGCATTCAATTCATATCATACGATATCCAGAATTTGACCACTACATACCCCTCCCCAGCCATCACTCCACTAGCATGCAAGCCAGCATCCTTTCTTGGTTGGCTCATGGCTACAACCTCCCTGCTTCTGAACTTTCCACCCTATGGTCCTTTCTCCACCTAAGAGGCAGAATGATACTTTGAAAATGTAAGTCATATCCCATTGGTCATCTTTTCAAAGCCTCCAATGGTTCCTCGTCGTAGAGTGAAATACAGCTACGGCAGCTCAGCTCTGTGCAGGCTCTGTGCAGCCACCTCACTCCCATCTCTGAGTCCAGCCCCTCTCTGCCACCACACTGGCCTCCCCTGCTCTCTTCAAATCTGCTAGGTGTGTTCCTGTGTGTTTGCCATTCCCTCTGGATGGAATGCTGTTCTGTTCCCACATGTATCTGTGCATTTACTTCCATACCCCCTCAGTCCTTGCTCGGGTGCCTCCCTTTCAGTGAGGACTTCCCTAGACACCATCTACAGGATACCCCACTGTCTTCTTCCTGTGCTGCACCTCTGATTCCCCCTTCCCTGTCTTCCTTTCCCCACTAACAGCCAAGAAATGCATAACATGGTTCACTTAAGGGTTTGTTCATTTTCCCATTGCTTCAGCCGACTCCCAGAAGGCAAGGTTCAGGAATTAGAGTTTCTTCTGCTTTTTCCTATATCTCAGCACCTGGCACAGAGTAGTCCCTCACCAAATGTTTGTAAGAAGCAGAAACAAGTGAACTCTCATTTCATAGCTGAGGACACTGAGAAACATAATTGATGGCTGGCCAATGTCATACACGAGTGACTGGAAGGGGTGGGCATCCAAAGGCTGCCACCACCTGGTCCTGATGAAAGCATAATCACTCTCCTCCACTGCTTTCTGATGCAACAGGGGCTGGGGGATCATAAGTTTTCAAATCAGCTGGGCCCGGGATGGACTCCCAGTCAACACAGCTATGTGATCTTGGGCAGGTTCAGTCCCCTATCTACAAAATGGCCATGGTAATACTGACTCTGAAGAACACATATGCAGAATGGTTTGTAAGGTCTCTGACATGCCATAGGTCTTTGGAAAGTAAATGTGGAACATTTAGCATTGTTATCATGATTATTATTATGACTATCACAGACAGGTTACCCCCCTCCCCCACTGCCCCGTTGCCCTAGATTGAAGCCAGGGGGGCTCAGGTGCATCCAGCACCTGGGGTTCATTGTTCTGCTGAAAAAGCAAAGACTCACTTCTGCATAGGCAGCCAACCTGGAATGCTAATTCCTTTCATTTTCTGTCAGTGCCCCTGGTTTAGACTGGCAGGCCTACAGGCACAAGGTGGAAAGGGGTGAAGTTGTTTTGACTCTGACTTCAGGGCCCTTGAGAGAGCCATCTGACTTCCCTGGGATGCCTTTCTCATTCGGAATCATTTTTTCCAGGAGTGAGTGAGTAGCCTCATGACACCTCTTGCCATCTTGCCTTGAAGAGCTTGTTTGTGGTGGCGGCCAAGGCTGTTGAGTGTGGAAGGAATTTAAAGTTGTTTATCACACACAGGGTGGCGGATATGTGGTTAGCTAAGTTTCTCAAGTAGTAAAATTTGGTGCCAAACCTTCTTACTGTCTCCAGTAATTTCTTATATTTCCTGAAGTCATAGTGGGGTGGGAGGGAAAGTGGCATTAAAGAAAATTCCAGAGACATAAGAAGCCAAGAAGGGCAGGTGGTAAGACATAATGAAGTAAAATAGAGAAACTAGCACCTTTCTTATTAAAAGAAACTTCTTAGGAAATCACCAGACTATCCCAGGGCTCAGTAGCAACAAGAGGTTCATTTACATAGAGATGATGAAATCAGACCCTCATCCCGCCCAAGACAAAGTGCTCTCTGACAAATAGCCTCAACCCCTGGTCGGTCATTGCTATGGAGGCTGCTTCTGTCTTTGTTAAACAATGTGTATGGAAACAGAGTGTCCAGGGAGTTTAGAATGCAGACAAACAAACAAAAAGAATGGGGACTATTAATCTAGCAAAAGGATTGTTTTAGGTTTCGCAAGGGCTAGGGTTGTTTACCCTTTTGTTGGTTGGTTGAGGGTGGAGAGCTCAGTAGGGAGAACATTGACACCTCTCTTGCCTTCCCCAGAAGCAAAAAATATGGCAGCTTCCCAAAGATTTGGCCCACGCCCAGCCACCGCACACAGCTAGAAGAGCCTAACACCTTTGCTGGTATAAATAGCTCCTTCCCCACCCTACTGGGACCTGGAGGGAGCCCAGAGTCCTTCTGCCTGTGGTGCAGGAGTAGCCCAGCCCATTTTGGCCCATGTGGGCATCTCTCTGCAGACCCTACATAAACATCTCCACCATGGCCAGTCTCCCTTGGGCAGGATCTTACTTCTGTGTCTCTCCCAGTTACTTTGATCATGTGGTTGCTAAGCACTTTTAACATATTATCTCTTTGATTCCTCACTTTGGTCATGGGAGGCAGAGGCTGTTATCTTTACCTGACATTAAATCAAACTCCCTGAACGTTTCAATCATTTTCTCAGATTCACCCACTTTGTAATAGAGTCGGCATATGAACTGAGTGCTAATGTCAAAGCCACACTGTTAACCATTAGTCACTCTGTTCTCCTCTTGAGTCTGATACTCAGCCTGTGAACCCTGACTATGGAATCTGGTTCCCATGTTCTCTTTCTCTAGGACTAGATCTTGTTCCATGGACCTCTGGCAAAAACTGTGCTGGACTTCTCTTATCTCCAGTGCAGGCCCTTGTTAGAATCCATAGCAAATTCTTAGGGGTGCTGGAACAAGACATCACGCAATGAGGGCTTAACGAACAAAAGGTTACTGTCATGTAGTTCTTAACTAATGATATCTGTAAAAACACTATTTCCACCTAAGTCCAGATTCTGAGATTCTGGGTAGACATGAATTTTGGAGGAATATTATTTAACCCACTATAGACCCTGTTATAGTTTATCTCCTCCAGAATTCATATGTTCAAGTCCTAACCCCCACGACCACAGATTGTGATGTGTTTTGGAAATGGAATCATTGCAGATGTAATACTGGTGTAGGGTTGGCCCCTAATCCAATATGGTGTCCTCATACAAAGGAGAAATGTGGAGACAGACAAGTACAGGGGGTAGATAATTCTAGAACATATCTTTCCCTCATGACCCTCAGAAGGAATCAAAACTTACAACACCTTGATCTTGGACTCTTAGCCTCCAGAACTGTGAGACAATAAAGCTCCTTTGGTTAAGTACTGGTTTGTGGTACTTTGTTGTGTTATGTTATCAGCCCTAGCAAGTGAATATAGAAAGGATCAGCCAGAGAACCAGAAAGGGGGTAAGTGATGACCAGGCCTTCCCCTAAGAAGGAATAGGCTCAGTTTTACCAGCCCTAAGAGACTGAAACAGGGTAAAACATGTGCCTCCACTTCAGATCAGAGAAGTCCAAACTGATTTTTGCTAGAGGTCCGTGGATCAAGATCTAGTCCTGGAGAAAACTAATACACACCCCAAAAACTGTCTCATAATCATGCTCTTCTCTGACTCCTCCAAACCTTAACTTAGTGGCAAGACATAATGGCTGTGGTTACCATCCAATCATCCATCCTTTGTTTTATTCAATGAATATTTCTTTGATGCCTCTCTCTATGCCAAGCACAGGCTATAGGGCCCTTGAGATCCATAGTAAACTGAACACAATCCCTGCCTACATGACCTTATTATGGTCTAGTGAGAGAGAAAAACCAGGAAATAGACCAAAAACGGTCTTGGGGTGCAAGGTGTCAGGCACTGTGATCGGACTGTGAGGGAAAGGCAAGCACTCAGCACGCGGCTAAGCTCCTGGCCAGTGGGAGTGCCGTGCCCTGGCCATAGGTGGCAATATCAGAGCCACAGGTCAAAGGATGAACAGGCCTTTCTTAGGGGAATCAGGAGAAAAAGGGGATACTGAAGTCATAGAGCAGAACAAGTAGAAAAGGCATGAAGGAACACAGTAGACTTCTGAAATGGCTGCCAACTTGATTTCCCAAACTGTGCCAAGAGAAGTGGAGAGGGTGCAGGAGCCAGATCATGAGTCACCTCTTCACAGTAGGAATTTCTTCACAGAAGGCATTTGGCTTTGTCCTGATGGCAAAGATGAGCCCCCAGGCAGGCAGGGGAACAACTGGGTCAGGTCTGAGCTTTGACTTGGGTGGACAGCGTGGATGAGAGGGGACAAGACTATGTTAGAAGGACTCCTCATGCCTCTCTCCACTTTTCCCAGCCTATTTTTCCACTGTACTCACCCCTGTGGCTCTCTCTCCCCATGCACTGGGCTGGATTGAGGCGGGATGTGGGAGTCATCAGCCAGGAGTCAGTAGACTCCTCACCAGGTTTCTTTGGTTCCAAAACTAGGAAAAGCTGATCTCAAAGATGCCAGGACTTTAGTATCTTCAGTTGCCCAGGCAGAGACTGATGCATCAATACAGAACCCAAATCACTCTGGGGTTGGAATATTCTGAACTAAAATCAAATTCTGTTACCTCAGCTCAGTCACTTCCCCTCTCCTGGTCTCAGTTTCCCCATTGATAAAGTACAAGAGACTAAGATACTCTAAGGCTGCTTTTAAGATTTTCAGGGTTTTACAAAATATAAAATAACATAGATGGGCTATCTAGTGCTTCTCATATGCTATACTTTAGCTGATACCATAATGACTCTAAGGACAAACTGGAATTTGCCTTTTTGAGCACCTACTACATGCTAAGAACCATTTTTATTGTCTTACATATATTATGTTCTTCAGAGAAGCTTTGCCTGATCACCTGTATCATCACATTAACCTAACATCACATATCATCACTGAATCCATGTATGCATCTGTTTACTTATATCTCTTAACAAAGACACTGGGTTGTTTACTGCCATATCTCTAGGGTGAAGAACAATACCTAGAACATACCTAGGTTCTCACAAATGTGTGTTGAACGAATTGTTGGATGAATGGATTCTGAGCAAGCTATTCTCATTGCTGGCTATGAGTCCAGACTCAGGCAGGCAAATGTTCAAGGTTGTATAGACAGTGAACTTGGAGCAGAGGAGCTAGATGCAAACTCAGGACCAGCGTCCACACCTCCCAGTGTATTCCCTCCATTACATGGTCTTTTCTTACTCAATTCAAGTCACTCTCATGATCTCTAAACTCAATCTCCTAATTTTCACAGGACAAGGAGAACTCTTGGGTCAAGTGTCTGTGTTTGTTTCAGGAAATATGTATCATGACGGTATGAATATGATAATAAGGAGAGACATTTTTAAAGCTCTGCAGCTCATTATCACCCTACTTGGGCAGTCCAGTGCAGGCACTGTCAATTCTCACTTCACACTTCTTTCATTTTCTTCTTTCAACTGGGTGCAGGAGAAAGTATCTATTATTGCAAGAGGGAATCATTGACTCCATTTCTGTCTCCTTGAAGATGGAATAAAGCACTCAGTTTCAAAGAACTCCCTTAAGTGATTAGTATCATTTCGTGTAGTGCTTATAGAGTCCTGGATTGCAAACTTCTGAACACCAGAGAGACCCCTTGAACTTTCAATTCTCTATTTGAAAAGAAATGAAAGAGACAGCAACTTAATTCTTCACTAACAAAGTACAATCCAGCTCTGGTTTGGAGGTGGGGGGAGGAGTCGGGGAACACTGCCTCCATTTTATATACACTGAACGTTTATACATAATTCTTCAACTATGTCCCCTAAACTCCCTTCTCTCTATTCAAGAATAGGTGAGAAAACAGGAATGTAGAGTAGTGTCTGGCCCAGTGACTTGAGAATTAGTCATCCCCTGGGTTTGGCGTGATCCAAGGACATCGTTGTCAGCCCAGCTAAAAGCTCTGCAACAACAGCCAAAGGTTTCGACAGCCAGCTGTGGACTTCCTATATGGAGATGCCCAATCTTTATCAGTTTTGCTAAGAGAATGAACTGCTGTTTTTATTACCTAGCAATGTATGTAGTAGATTCATTGGAATGAGAATTATAGTTGGACTTATTCCTTTGTTAAATCATTCAAAAGGTACTGCAGTAGGCAGCTTCTGAATTGACTCTTGGTAATACCCACCCTCCTGGTTTTCTCTACAAGTGTAATACCCTCCCCTTAGTGTGGGCCGGAACAGACTCAGTGACTGACTTCTAACCAATAGAATATGACAAGAATGATGGTATTTCACTTCCTAGAAGAGGTTAGAAAACTTGTGACTTTCATTTTGCTGCCTTCCCCTCCTCTGCACCCTCTCCTCTTTGTCTATCTGGTTCTTCTCACTCTTAGGAAGCAAGCTGTCCATGGAGACATCCAGATTGCACCAAAACTGAGGGTGGCCAGTAGTCAACAACTGGCAGGTAACTGAGGCCTTCAGCCCACTGCCCACAAAGAACTAAAGCTTGCCAAAAGCCAAGTAACCGTGTTTCTGAGAGTTTAGTCTTGCTGTCAAGCCTTAAGATGAAACAGGTCATCCTGTCTTGATCACAGCCTCTGAGGGATCCTAAACCAGAAGACATAGCTAAGCTGCATGTAGATGCCTGGCCCACAGAGAATGTGAGATAATAAATGTTTTCATCTAAAGCAATTCGGTTTACATGGCAATGAGAAAGAATGAAATCTGGCCATGTGTAGCAACATGGATGGACCTTGAGGGTGTTAGGCTGAGCGAAATAAGTCAGGCAGAGAAGGACATATATCATATGTTTGCATTTATAGGAGTATTAGGAGGAACTTGATGGAGGAATAAGGGGGAGAAGAAGTGTGGAAATGGTGGGGGAAAGGGAGAGAGGCAAACCATGAGAGACTCTTGAATGCTGACAAAAACTGAGGACTGATGGATGTGGGGGGGAGGGGGGGTGGGCACAGAGGAGGGCACTTTGGGGATGAGCACTGAGTGTTATGTGGAAACCAATTTGACAATAAACTATTTGTAAAAAAATAAATAAAAAAAAAAAAGAAATGAATCTTGAAAGACAAATAAAAAAAATAAATAAATAAAAGAAAAAAAAATAAAGCAATTCGGTTTAGGGGAAATTTGCTGTGCAGCCAAAGATAACTAATACAGGCACTTTTTACCTGAAGGAGTCACCCAAAGAACTGTGGGGGTCAATGATAGTGCAGTAAACTCAACAGTAGACATATAAGCAGCAAAAACTAGATTTTAAAACACATAATCAGAAAATATCCTGTTAACTGTAGCCCTAGGAATAAAATACTCAGAAGTAATTTCAATAAGAAATATGTAAGACTATTTGTGTAAAACTACAAAATAATATTGAAAACTATAAAATAATACTTGAGTCATCAACATATAGATCATATTTCTGGATGAGAAGTCTAAAGACTCTAAACTCTTATTTATTTTCAAATTGCTTTAAAGTAAGATGTAATTTCTACAAAAATCACAACAGATTGTCCACTTAACTAGGAAAGATTAATCCAAATTTATCTTGTTTAAAAAAAAGTATGTAAAAATAGAGAATTGTTTTGAAACAGAATTCCATCGTGGGAATATCTAATCTTATCAGATATTAAAATGCAATAAAGCCACAAAAATCAGAAGGGTGTGATTTTGACGTAGGTCTAAAGAAACAGATGAAAGGAACAAATCATACATACCAGAAATATAATTCCTAAATTTTAGCAATTTTGCATTTATCACATAAATTTATCAAAATGTTCAGATCAGAGCAAATATAAGTTAAAACAAAGATATAAAGAAACACAGGATATGGGAAGAGATCTTGTAAATTTATTACTGAAAAATCATATGTATAGCGAACATGTTAGAGGTTTGTTATTAACATTGAACAGATAGCTAAAACAAAACAAGAAAAGTGCTTGGGTGCCCTTGGATAAATAAGAAAATAATATCCCTTCCACAGTGGAAATGCATTTGTTTAAAATAGCAATGCAAAGATGTTCAAACACACCAGTCGTCAAAGTCTTACAAAATTAAAATCATCACAATGAAATCTCTTTGCTTCAATATCAAACTTGCAAAATCATGTTTTAAATATTGGTATGGAATTCTTTCAAGTATACTAAAAGATGAGAAAACTCTCATGCATTACTAATTTTTGTGTAAATTGTAACCCCTTGGGAGAGCGATCCAACAATGTGAATCCTAAGCTTTATAAATGTCCATTATATTTGACATGATAGTTCCACTTCTCAAATGTATCCTTAAAAAGACATTATATATAAACACATTCATCACAGCATTATTTGTAGTTGCAAAAATTTTGAAAGACCATAAAT
Source organism: Hyaena hyaena (assembly GCF_003009895.1). Lineage (NCBI taxonomy): Eukaryota > Metazoa > Chordata > Mammalia > Carnivora > Hyaenidae > Hyaena > Hyaena hyaena. Next base: position 827,862 of record NW_024081276.1, on the reverse strand, counting down.
GTCAACAAAGAGGGTTGATTACTCGTATATTTTTTATTTTTAGCTATACAAATGATATTTAAATGTGAATGTTACATCATGAAAATTTCTTAACTTAAATGACACCTTAAATAAAGTAGAATTTCCTCTAGAGGTTAGACATGTATATATTAAGATATATTATGGATATTTATATATGCTATATTTTTCAAGCATAGATTGTAAAGCATATATTAAAATAACAATAGCTAAGAGCTCTATGAGCTTTGTCCCTGGAATGGACAAATGCTTCACAATTAAATCCTCAGAACCCCGTTAGTACCTTGGCCTCACAGAGGAGGAAATCACCACAGAGACTTCAGAATACACATCCGAAGTCAACAGCTTTGAGGCATGATGCTGAGATTTGAAATTTGTCTCCCCCAAAGGAAAGCTAGCATTCTTAACCTCTACTTTTTAACTTACATCTTCAGAAGAAGCAAACAGAAACAATACACACCCAAATAATAATAATGACTATCTTTGTATGATAGTACTAAGAATGAGTCTTTATTTTTAAGGATTTTCCCCAAAATATCATTTTCACAAATTAACACACATAACGTGGGAATTTGAGAATCATAAACTACCACACAAAAAAGGAACTGCAGAGGTATTATTATTATTATTATTTCATCTTCAATATCATCTTATATTTTTTGCATTTTCTAACTTGTGTTTGTGAACATGCATTAATTATTAATTATTTAGTACCATGGGAAAATAAGCAAAATTAAGGGACACGTGATTATTATTAGGATGGATTACTTGTTAGAGGAGATTAACAAAACAATATCACTTGCTCTAACAAGATGATAGAAGGGGGAAGTCTGCACATTAATTCTGGGGTCTGTGGTGGTACAACAATTCTCTCTGCACACAAACTTGCCCCATGCCTCACTTCCCTTGACTGTATCCACAAACGTAAAATGAGGGGATTGAATTGGATTATTTCTAGGCTACCTTCCAAATGTGTCATCCTAGGATTCAAATGGTGTCATTTAAAGGTTAAAGTTCATTTTCCCGAATAAAAATGCATTTTTCCCCAATAGTCACATATCTACTTTTCTGCAAGAAAAGTACACATCTTTAGAAAATGTACTGGGGCTTCCTATACAAAAATATTTTCCTTTATGTTCTCTGTAAATTAAAAATTCAGTCACAGAAAGAAATGTACTCCAGAGTGGTAATTTGCCTCTTTTCCGCCTCAAGTCCCTGTCTGAAAGCTGGCTGTCTGCAGGACCCTTCTTTTTCAGCCTCATTGGCACCCTAGTGCTGCCATGATGGATTTCAGGGACTTTTAGGATATAGTGGCTCCTTATTCAGTCAATACACAAGTACTTCACTACTACTAAAGACCACACCCTTTCCTAGGTGCAGGGGCTGGAGAAACTTTCCAGTTACGACTTAGACATTCCTGTGAATGTCCTGACTCTGAAACTCCCAACTTCTTCATTGTTTTTTTTTATCTTTGTTTTTGTTTTGGGTTTTTGGGTGTTGTGTGTGTGTGTGTGTGTGTGTGTGTGTGTGTGTGTGTGTGTTTAGCACATCTCCCTTGGAGGCTAGATGGCTTCAAATCCCAGTTCTACCACTTTCTTAACTGTGTCGTTTGTGTCCCCTAGCATCCCTGAATATCACAGATAAATCTTCATTTATGTAAGAATTCCCATGAAAACTTACAAACAATATATAAATGACTAGACTTCATGTCTCTTATATTTACTTATGCTATCAGGCAATATCTCAGCTTTGGAGAAACAAATGCATATGAATGACCTTAAATGAACTATCTCTTTGACATTTGTTGGAATCTTTTCTGCTAAACTGTACCTTTGAATTCAGGAATTCCCTTTATCTTTCTAGAATTGCTATAAATGGGGCTTTCAATAAAACAGACACCCCAGTGCAGTTAGTTAAGCTCTGTTATGCCTGTTTCTGGAGAGAGTATACATAGAATGCCAAGTGGTAGAGTAATGGATCAGGAGCAAGTTCAAAAGGCAAGCCTGGAGTTCTGCTTGGATTTGTTTGGTCTTACATGCTGAGAAACTTGAAGTGCAGAAATTGAGTGGACAGTCTGGAATTTTCTATAGAAATCTGGAGTTATCAACATATGATGACCTTTGAAACTGGTGGTAAATGAGATCTCTTGGAAGAAAATAAACAAAGACAAAAGTACTTACAGGAAGAAAATCTTGAGAAACTTCAACATTCAAATATGGAATGGTGGAGGAAATTATATAGAACATAGGCATAGAAATGACATTGAAAGAGCTTTAAAAAAGAGAGAGAGAAAGAAATACAGCCTTCAAATAAACACAGTATTTCAAAGGAATTTGATTAATTGTGTCACCATTGAGATCAAATAAAAGGAAGACTGAAAACTATTTTTTAGATTCCACCACAAAGTTGTTATCTGAGTCTGGGGTAGAAAATTACTGATCTTTTCTTCTTTATTGGGAACTGTTCTCTACACCTCTGCTCCTTTCTGAAAAAGCTCCTTTCCTCTCTTTTCAATCTATACTGTTACTCTGGGAGATGTCCACTGGGATAACTTCATCTTGACTCCTAGCCACAGTTGTTTGAGTCAAGGCTAAGTACCTGGCCCAAACCATATCCGTAGGAATATGTAGCTAGCAATTGGGAATTAAATCAATGTTCAAGCCAAGTTTGGCTTCTATCTTGCTTTGGGTAGAAGTAAACCAAGAAAGTTGACTGTGGCCATTTTGCTTCATTCAAACCATGAAAAAGAGATAGCCTATCTGCAGCAAGAAAAATGTATAATGCTATATGAGTTTGTGTGTCCAACTTCTCCATTGTTCTAGATTGATTCTAGTGTTAGTTTCTCCATAAAACTGTATCATTACAATAAATCTTTTTTTATGCCTCAGCTAATTCAAATTTGATTTATTTTATTTATAAGAAGAATATTTTGACAAATAAACGAATTTATGCTATAATAGCTAACATGTTATGAAAAAGTTACAAACTATTTAATCTTAAATACTCACATTGGCCCTATTATTAAATCCATATCATAGACAGGAAAACTAAGGCACGTAAAGGTCAAATAACTTGCCTAATGTCATGCAGTCAGTGAGTAGCAGAGCCAGGTCTTAACACATGTACTCTAGATCCACATTTCATGCTTTAAACCACTATACTATGCATTTATCACAAGTAGTATTAGAAGTAACAGGTGCCTCATGGTAGGGTCATGGATAGGGAGAGGAATGACAAAATATTTATTCTGGACCAGGAAACTTGCCATACATGCTGTGTTGTACTGAACTAATATTATAAACTATTGTCTATTCACCTGAGGTCTTGGATGTATGTATTAAAGCTAAAGCTTAGAAGTATTTCATCAGGTCATCATAATGTGTGTGTACAGTTATGTATGGCCTTCTTCTATAAGATATAATAAGAGGAGTATTATCCAATTTTTAAGACTGTATAAATTAAAGCAAAAAAATGAATATCAGGACAGAAAAATAGCTTTACTAAGGAAAGGATTTTCTATTCCTAATTAGAGATCCAAGGCAATTGTGTATGATAATAGAGATGGGGATTAGATGGTTTAGATGATTTAGATAGGTGGAGTCAGATGATTTAAGACTATCAGAACGAGCATTTCTCTCCAAAAAACTTTCATGATGTCCCTCATTTCGGGGACCAAAGTTTTGAAATCTTTAGTGTCCATCAACTGATGAATGGATCAAGAAGATGTGGTTTATCTATACAATGGAATACTACATGGCAATAAGAAAGAATGAAATCTGGCCATTTGCAGCAACATGGTTGGAACTTGAGGGTGTTATGCTGAGATAAATAAGTCAGACAGAGAAAGACAGATACCATATGCTTCCACTTACAGGAGGATTAGGAGAAACATAACAGAGGACCATAGGGGAGAAGAAGGGGAAAAATAGTTGGGGAGAGGGAGGGAGACAAACCATGAGAGACTCTTGAATACTTAGAACAAACTGAGGGCTGATGGGGTGGGGAGAGGGGAAGGGGGGTGATGGGCATTGAGGAGGGCACTTGTTGGGATGAGCACTGGGTGTTATATGGAATCCAACTTGACAATAAATCATGAAAGAAAAAAATAACTGCCAAAAACAAAAAAAAGAAAGAAAGAAATCTTTCCTAATGGCTCAGAATGTGGCTTAAAGCAGGGGCAATGTTTTACAATAGATAATAAAGACTTCCAGCATCAAACCCTGAAAGTTTATGTACAAAAGAAATCTCCCAGTGCACCAAGTTGGGTGTAGCTATATAGTTGACCTTGATCTTATTCCTTGATCAAAGAAGTGATTCATAAACTCATCTCCATGGGTTCCATTCATTCTGTCATTGATCTCACTCTAATTGTCCAACAGAATGTGGTTTATTCTCCGGATCAATGATAAGCATAAACTACATCAACTTTCCTTCTTGTTTTTCCTGGTGCAGTTTATCATCATTATCCTGCATTTCCTTCACTATTGTATGCCATTATGTTTGGAAAATCTGCAGAACAAAATAGTTAAAAACTATGGATTCTGAAATTAAAAATATAGGTAGCAAAGCTCAGGTTTTACCATATATTAGCTGTATAAACTTAGGTGATGTCTCATTTTGTTCAACACACACACACACACACACACACATGCACACACACACACACACACAGATACTGTGGACCAGAATTCAGTCACCCACGACATTATTTCTAGATGCTAGACCTAAAAATTACTTGGTGTTCATTCAGTCGTTCGAAACATTGTTTTGGGTTCCTACCATGGGCCAGACTCTGAGGTAAGTGACAAGTTGGTCTCTGCCTTCATGCATATATAAATAAGTGGGGCAGACAGACATGAATTACATAATTATATAAAAAATAATAAAACTGCAACTCTGAGAGTTGCCATCAAAACTCATGGTGGGAAGTTTTTTATTTATTTAGAGTGAGGAAGTTTTGAAATTGTACATCTGAAAAGAATATGTGGTCGGAAACCAAGAGGTGAACTATAGGGGGTCGCTCATAGCTTTGTCTGCCTCATATCCACCACATTTCTGGAACTTCTCCTTTTCTCAGATTTGTCCTTCCCTCCACCCATCCTATCTACTTGGTTACCATGAGAGACGACTCTGTGTGGGTACACAGTATGGCACCAAACTGTGGCCACAACTGGTTAGTGAAGAAATCGGTGCCTCACTCAAGTTGGATCGATTGAAAAGGTCCTCAGAGAATGTGGAGTCCATCTGAGTAGTGACAGTCCTGGCTCTTGTCTTGAAATGAGATGATGCAACCCAAACACTATTAACTGCCACCACTTCTTACATTTTCAGGCTCAGAAATAGAGGCCGCCTGTTTGCAGCAACAGAGGAGAAAGAAGCAAGCATATGAAGAGACCCAAGGGCAAGATACACAGATAACAAGGTATGGTTCCATTGGTGGCTGAGGGTTTTGTTGGATTTCATTGTTGGGTTCTGTGAGATACTGTATATCCCTGTTACAACTTTCCTTTTTGCCTTGTGTGTTTGTTCAATTTGGGTTTCTGTTGCTTGTAATTAAATGGTAGAGTCCTAAGAAATACCTCAATAAGAACAGTGTCAGTGAAGCAGTTGTGGTGGAATTCATATTGGAGTGAATCGAGAGTGGGAATTAGAAAAGTGGAATAGCATCAGAAGGCAACATTTTCGAGAAATCGATATTAAAGTGGCTCACTCAGTTAAGCATCAGATTTCAGGTCAGGTTATGATCTCGTGGTTCATGGGTTCAAGCCCTGCATCAGGTTCTGTGCTGACCACTCAGAACCTAGAGTCTGCTTTGGATTCTGTGTTTCCCTCTCTCTTTCCTTAACCCCTCCCCCCATCTAAAAATAAATAAACATTTAAAAAGAAAAGTAGAGCTGGGCTGAGAAAGTAGGTAGGGAGGATAGGGAAAGTTAGTGACCACCAAAGGTGGTGGTGTTCCCTTCAATGATGTACATTAGTTGCTGCAAAGTACCTGCCTTGCAAGAATGGGTTATGGGTTTATTTCCTCATCCTGGTATTATTTTATTGTGCATATTTTAACAGTGAAAGTGCCAAGAGTATGTTTGAATGCAGTTGAGTATATTAGTTTCAGTTTTCTGCATGACAAGCCAAAAGTTAGTGACTCAAAAGAATGTTTTGTTTCAGCTTCTGATTCTGCAAATTGACAATTGAGGCTGGGCTCAGCCAGAAGACTGTGCTAGGTTGAGCCAATCTTACTTATCTATCAGTGGTAAACAGCCAGCTGGTGGTTTCCTAGGGCTGGATAGTATAAGATTTCCAAACTTCACATGTGCCAGCCAATTGGCTGGCTCCCATCTAGGGTGACAAGGCAACTGGACTTCATGATTTTTATCATCTAATAGGCTTGTCCAGGCTTGTCACATTCAGGACTCTAAAAGCAGAAAGAGGGTAAGCCCTTATTGGGCAAGGACTTTTCAATTCTTGCCTCATGTTTGCTACCACTTTTGACCAAATTAAGCCAATGGCCAAGCCCAGAGTCAGAGTCAATGTCAAAGGGCATTACTGTGAGGGAGGCTTGAACAAATTGGGACCATTATTGAAATCAATCCATCGCAAGAAGCATAGCTAAAGAATACAGAAGAATGAAATGGGAGAACTGTTTGACATGACTATATATAGCTTTTAGGTCCATTGTAGCCTTAAAATAGAAGGCAGATTTGCCAGGAGTTCAACAATTTAAAAAGAATCATTTTGGGGACATTTCAAATAAAATGTTGGTGCTGGTGCAGTATTTCATTTTCCTGGACTCCAATAATTTATTTCTCAAAAAGGAAGGATAAAGCTGAAAAAGAGACCTTCCCCTTCAGAGATGGGGGCAGCCCATCGCCAGCAGTGAGCTCTGCTCAGCTCTCTAATTACCGTCATGCTGACGGAGGTTAAATATTTATGAAGAATGTGCTTTTTATCACCCAATCTAATTTTTAAACTCAGATTCTCTAATCTCATTGAGATGTTAATAACCCATGTTTTCCCTCCTCTCTTTTAGGTTTTTTGGCAGGAGTAAAAGATCTCTCCGTTCTCATTTATTTTGTGAAGAATGACACATTGGTGGGCATGAGGATTGCATAAAGGGTTCTTCATAAAGAATAGCAAGAGGAAGAAACTGACAAGAAAGGACCTCCATTCAATTCAGTCAAGAGAATTGTGGGTTCGCACAGAATAAGCAGTACTTGGAGAGTGAATTTGCACTGTTTCATTATGACACCAGTTCTACCTTTTTTGAGCAGTGTGACCCTGGACAAGTTAACCCCTCTGAGACTTAGTTTCTTCATCAGTAAAATAAAGATAATTTTTAATATCTGCTTCCATGTATTGGCTTCCTACTGCTGCTGTAACAAATTGCCACAAACTTAGTGGCTTAAAACAACACAGATCTTTAAAGATCTTGAGATGGGAATATTTTTTGGATCATCCAGGTAGGCCCAAGATGTCACAAGAATTCTTATAATATAAGACATGGGCAGAAGGGTCTGAGGTAGAAAAGGAGAAGTGGGTGCACCTGGGTGGCTCAGCTGGTTAAGGCTGGGAAATGGCCTCTCAGCTAGAGCCTCCAGAAAGAACCAATTCTGCCAATCTATTTGAGACTTCTGACCTCCAGAACGCTAAGGTAATAAATTTGCGTGTTGGCTCATAGGAAAGTATGAATAAATGCCACTGTTTCTGTGGCCTGCCTTGCCTTACTGTTGTTCAGGGAATCCTGCTCTACCTGCAGGGAAATGTCCCAGAGCCCTAGCATGGCCTGGAGATGGCTCAGAGACTCATCTTGACACTCCACAGCCCAGACATCCAAAACTGGTTATGTCCTATCCTGGCTCATTTCTCATGTATCATGCCTCCATAGTTTTGTTCAAAATACTTCCCATCTCTAGTTGCAGAACAGTCTAACCACCTTTATTGGATGATGTAATTCTATGAATGCTACAAAATTCTAGTTGGGCATTAGGTTCTTCAGAAAACCCACCCCTGACACCATACTTGAGACCTTTCCACTAGACTGGCCAGAAGTCTGCTCTTAGCATCACTAACTCTGGGTTCTTCCTCCTCATCCTTACCACACCATCTTGTGATTATTTCACAGAAACTGATTTCCTTAGGCGACTCTAGGTTTGGAGGGTGGAGTCATCCCTGTATCCTAAGTGCATTTTACTGTTTGCTGCACAATCATGTGTTCAGATGAATTTCATTATTATAAGCACTCTCAAGGCAGGGGCTGATCTGTGTGGCTATCCAAGCTACTTTTCTAGACAATCAAATGGTAGTGATGCTTTTAGCTCATGGCAGAGACCACATTCGGAACCTTCCTGATTGATTGAACTCTTTAGTATTGAAACAAAAAGCCAGAAAGACTAAAATCAGGCAACATCTGCCATAGGGACACCAAGGATGTTGGCTTAGAGGCAAATTCACCTTTGGAATCATCAGGACAATAAGAAGAATGGATGGTTTCCGACACAGTTTACATCAAAGTTTATGAATCGACAAGATGTGTTTGAGCACCAACAGTTCATGCTTTATACATAGATAGTCTGCTTTCTGGATGCCTACTACTCCAGTGAGGAAAATCAATATGCATGCAGTAAAAAATCAAAGAATGGTGCAAGTATATAAATTATATGAATTGACTGTTAGTGACTGAGTCCCTAGGAGGAGGGAAGTGATGTGGCTCAGGTTTACAGTCTTCCAGATCTGAGTTTGACTCCTGGTTCTGCCATTGGCTCACTACATGACCTTAAGGAAGTCTCATCATTCTCTGAGCCTTGGTTTGGTATAAAAATCATAATATTGTAGTAAATTTGAATTGTGCACTTCCTATGTGCCAGCCACCCTGCTAATGATTTTACATGGGTCGATTCACTTAATCTCCACCTTCATTCTAGGAGATTATGTACCTTTCCATTTACATAAGAGGCACCCCAGGGACAAAATCTTTTGATGACATTCCCAAAGTCATAACACAAGTAGCTGGAATGTGACCTAAGCACAGCTCCAGACCCTCTGCGTTTGCCTCTATGTGATGCTCCCCTAACTTCCGGGGAGAGTTCCCACCTCTTGAAGCTGTTGTAGAGACTGACCTGCCTGTGGAAGCACATTTTGAGACCCTGGGAACCAACTCTATGAAGAAAGACCCCATTTCCCTCTCCTAGCACTTTTCTCTCAGCCTTCCATTGCTGACTTAAGCTGATCATCTTGGGACTTTAAGGATCTGATCTGGAGTGGACATACTGATGTCGTGCATGACTTGCCTACCTCCTGCAGCAGCTGTGACAAACCACATGGGGTGCCAAATAATGACTCAGTTGCGGGAGTGAACACATCTTACTTACTTAGTTAACCATTCATGTCTCCACTGGCGTTCTGGCTTCTGTTCTTTATGAAAGCTTTGCAGATTTCCCCAGACCATGCCAAAGCCTTGTGGCTCTACTAAGTTATTTCACCCATTCGCTCATTCCCTAATTCATTCAATAAAAGTTAATTGCACACCCTCTACATTACAGGCACTGTGGACATGGTATAAACAAGATAGATGAGGCCCTGGTTCTCACAGAGTCTGCTTTGTGGTAGGGTAGTCACAGGCAATATATATATTAGCAAATAAATAAACAGAATAAGTTCAGATAGAAACAGTGCTGTTACAACAATAAAATGAAGGGATGGGACAAAAAGATGACCCATGTGAGCATCTGTTTTTAGACAATAGGCCTTTGAGTGGAAGTAACCTTGAAGCTGAAATCTAAATGATGAGAAGAATGCCTGAGGTTGGGATGTGTGAGACACAGGAGGAAAACCAGTGAGCCAGGAAGGTGGAAGTCCAGGCTGAAGTGAGAGAGGAATGGGGGCCCCGATTAGGGAGGGCTTTGTGGCCAGGCCAGTGGGGGAGTGCTTGATCTGATGACATATCTCTGTTGCATAGATGGTGGATGATGACAATGGGGTTGGGGAAAAGGGAAGCGAGATGAAGGTAACGAGACCAATTAGGACCAATTAGGAAGCTATTCTTGTATCCAAATGGAAGATGATTATGACTCAGAGTGACAGCAATGCCTTCAACACGTAAGATTTAACATTTGCAAGAGATCTTTTGATCTTTGCGGCATGAGCCCGCATCTGGAACATCGAATCTTTACCACCATCTTTACGAGAAACCACATCTCATACTTCTTTTTTGTGCCCCTACAATCATTTAAGCATCAGTCAAGAGTGGCAACTAGACAATTATTTCCGGATGAGTTTTGTACTCCTACCCTCAGAAGCTCTCCGTTTTCTACTTCAACAGGCCTTGAGATGTTAGATGTGGCCAAACATGGGCATTTTGAGCCAAAGCAGAAGCAAAATTTAATCATCTATTGTTGACTGTGTTGCCACCATGTTTGTCCACCCCCCACACCCACCCTCCAACAAAGAAGTATATGTCACATGTACTTTAGAGATGACTGGCTAACTTTTGGTGATCTTACCAAAGTGCATTAGTTTCTATATTTCTTTCCTTCCAAGTGTGTGACTGTTGCACAGTGATATACTTGGGGAGAAGCTCCGACCTCTGTTCCTAAATGTCCTGAGAGCACTCTGCACATGTTACTGAGGCACTGGATTCGTTGTCTTCTCCCTGAGTGCCGTCATACAGCTTCAGACACCTCATTTCTCTTGGGGTTTCATCTTCTCACAAAACTTGTCAGTCACTGGTTTTTTGTCAAGAGAAGGAGAGACAGGTATCTCTCCAGAACTGGATTTATGACACAATTCTCAGTCTGTAGGCCATGGGGATGGGACTTATGGAGTAATGCTAAGAACTCGTAAACCCCTAGATGTACTGTACTTTGTTCCAATCCCAAATAAAATGTCTGGACCTTTATAAGTTCTAATATTGTTTTTCAAATGCATATTAATGTTCTGTTGTGGCATATAATCCAGACTCATTTTAAATTGTTATTACTTCATGACAGTCATTTGTCATTGTATTTTTTCAATACTTGGATGCTAAATTTATAAACACTTCCCTGTGGTGGTTGCAAAACAGACACTGAAAAGGGTTATTTACACTCCAGAAGTTGATTATTCTCTTGAGATACAGGCTGGGAGGCAGGCACATGGGTCCCTGTGTGGGCCAGACAATGAACTCTGTGAAGACAAGGCTCTTCTTGGCACTTGTCTGTCCTCCCCACACTGCTGAACACAGGCCTTGGGACCCCCTGGAAAAGAAAGGAAAATCACATTCTTGGAGCACTTGGGTGGCTCAGTTGGTTAGGGGTCGATTAACCATCTCTTGATTTCAGCTCAGTTCATGATCTTGAGATTCCTTGGATTGAGCCTCGCATCAGGCTTTGTGCTGACAGAGGAGCCTGCTTGAGATTCTCTCTCTCTCCCTCTGCCCCTCCCCTGCTTTCACTCTCTCTCAAAATATATAAATAAACATACAAATGAAAGTTGCATTCCTGAGTGTCTGCATACTGTATGCAGTGTTTGCTAGACTTGAGAGGTTAACATAACTAATTCTCAAAACAACCCAGTGAAGGAGGTATTTCCGTGATGACAGATGATAGTGATGATGATGATCTCCATTATGTAGATGAGGACACAGGTCCAGAGGAACCTGGAGCTCAGAGAGAGTAAGTGATCTGCCTCAGTTTATAGCTGCTCAGAGGCAAGGCCCAGACTGGAACTCACATGTGTGAATCACAGGGAAAACTTCAAGCTGATTCAAAGAGAAGGGTGTCAAAACAGTGAATGAATGCATCAGCTTACAAAACGAAGTTCCAGACATCTCAAAAAATCTCTGCTTTGGGAGCTGGGACAGCAGGCCCGTGTGCAGGGCTCCGTGCCAGCCTGAGAGATGGGGATGTAGCAGGAAGAGGAAGTGCGCGATGCCATTTGTTTCTCTAATAGTCCTGTGACACCAATATTTAATTTTCTTGCTGAGGATATTTCCCATTGTGTCAGCAGAGCCAAGGAAATTGCTCATTGCAGAGAGGGGCCATATTTATGCTTCTATTAGCGCAAGAACAGAATGATGTTCTGTGCTGATACAGTTAGCGCCGTCGCCAAGAGCAGACAGCACTTGGTGTCTATTCTCCATCCCGCATCCATCCGCCCCTGCCCTACAGGACAGGCAGGTTTTTCCATCCTTGCCCTGCTCTGCAGAAGAACAAAAGCCAGCTCTCATATCCTTGTGCATGTCCTTGGGCAAGTCACTTTCCTTCTCTGAGCTCATTTTTCTCATTGGTAAAAGGAGGATTTCGATCTGACATAACGGGTTGGTGCTGGGAATTTAAAAGGATGCCACGTAGGAAGATCACCTTAGTACAGTAGTGCCTTGTCGATTACGACTTTGTCCCAGGCATTGGTAAATAGTGACGTGAAGGAAGAAACAAGGGCTTGTTGCCAATTATTCCTAAGGTCAACTCCTGACTCTGTCACTTAAAAATTTGTGACACTGTCACCTCTCTGAGACTCCTTTAAATTTTTTTTAACGTTTTATTTATTTATGAAAGAGAGGCACACAGTGTGAGCAGGGGAGGGTCAGAGAGAGAGGGAGATACAGAATCTGAAACAGCCTCCAGGCTCTGAGCTAGCTGTCAGCACAGAGCCCAATGGGGGCTTGAATCCACAAACTTTGAGATCATGACCTGACTGAAGTCGGATGCTTAACTGACTGAGCCACCCAGGTGCCCCTCTGAGACTCCTTTAGGAGCTACAGCATGGCTCATTCATACTTCTGGAGCCCTCCACTTCCCAGTGTGAGAGATACTTGCCCCTCCACCTGTTGGCGCAGCTCCTGGGGAGGTCAGCGCTCAAGATCCAGCACTGGGCCAGCTGGGTCTGGAGCTGCACTAACCCGCAGGTCCTCAGGTATTAGGATGACTGTGTCACCCCTTGTGATCGAGCCTCTGTCAAACACAGCAGTCTTTTCCCCAAAGGCTGCAGCCCATCCTGCCCTTACCATCTAATAGTACTTATTGATTGGTTAATAGATGCCAGTCCCAGGGGGCACAAATGTGGGCAAAACATGGTGCCTGCCTTCAAGAAGATCAGAGTTTATAGGGTGGGCGGGGGAGGAAATAAAAATGAAAAATAAAAAGCATTTATTGAATGTTTATTGCAGGCCAGGGACACTTTGTGTACTTTATTTACATCCAGCTCTGATACAAGGCTTATTTTTATAACACAAATGTTTTCCAGCCCAACTGATGTATCAGGGATCAATTTGAGCACAACATACATTTTGTGTTTGCTTGGTGGAATTCGGTCCACAAGAAACACTAGATAAAGAAAACTGCATCCACATGAAAAGAGCCACGTGGGAATACGTGAAATGTACGCATCAGACACCTCTGACACCTGCCAGCCCCCAGGTCCCAGGTGTGGGACATGAGCCACATTCTCCTATCCACATCCTGTGTTACAACTGTCCACCCAATTTGGGGGCACCCGAGTGGCTCAGTGGATTAAGCGCCTGATTATCAGTTTGGGCTCAGGTCATGATCTCACAGTTCACGAGTTTGAGGCTCATGTCGGGCTCTGCGCTGGTAATGCGGCATTTTGGGGGGATTCTTTTTCTCTCTCCCTCTCTCTCCGCTCCTCCTGGCTTCTTATCTCAAAATAAACAAATAAACTTAAAAAATAATTTAAAAAACTGTTCAACCTTCCACCCAGTTTTATATACTTTCCAGCCTCTCACGAACTCCAAACTGAGTCTTTTTCAAGGTCAAGGAACATGTTTATTGAAGCATTTTATTTTCTATCCACTTACTACTTGTAAAGCTGTGCTACCATTTTTATTAAGTTCCTATCTGTTTGGTTAAAATAGGTCAGTGATGAGATTTTGGAGTGCTGTGCCAACAATCGCATTTTTCACTTGAGCCCTGGGTTTTTCATTGCATGATGGTGCATCGCGTAATGAACATTACAGCAAAATTGGCTGTACACCATCTCATTTAATTTAGCTTAATAATGGCAGGTGGGTATTATGTCAGTATTTACTATGAGGATGTTATTTTCCACAATTTATGGATGTGGGAACCAGGGCCCAGTCACTCTAGGTCACAGATCTACTATGTGATAGAGCTGAAATTAAACCCTGCTCAGCCTGATGGCCGTGTGTCTCTCCATCATGGTGAACACACCTACTTTCTTATGACACAGGAGATTCCCGGAGTCAAGGTCAGCTTTCCACAGAGCGTTTGAAGATTTCCGACTAAAATTTTCAGAGCTTGGATGTTATCCTGGATAATTTAAAGCATGACACAGTCCACTGCTCCTGTTTCAAAGTTTTTTTGTTTTGTTTTGTTTTGTTTTTGTATCTTAGAGAATGGAATCCAACTCTTCCACTGGGATGAATGGAGGTATTCATTAGTTTCTTCCCCCAAAGGAAAGATGCAGGCACTGCCCAGCCCTTGGATACAGAATGAAACAAGCATCTCCCCTGCCTCACTTTGCTTAGAGTCCAATGGAGGGGACAGAGAAGACAAGCCCCAGGAGACAGTTATCGAGGGCTCTAAGAAGGGAGCATCCCAAATGGGAGGGTGTGGGGGGGAGGTCTTTTGTAGAAGGGCTTCCTCAAGAGGACCTCCTGCAAGGTCGATGCCAAAATGAAGACACCATGTGCGGGGCTGGGAACAGAATCCAGGTACCTTTGGATGGAAGAATGGGGGAGACAGGAAGAGGTAGAGGACGACAGGCTGGGAAGCCTTTTGGAAAAGTTGTACTGGAAAGCAAAGAAGTGTAATATGTAAGGCATGAGGTTATGGGATCCTTTGTTAAAATTGCAGTACCACGCCCACCCCCAGCAGCCAGGAGCCACTGGAATTACAAGGCTTATCAGTGCATCTGGAGTGAGTCCATCAGTCTGACTAGCTAGGTAGGAAGGGTCCACAGGCTCTCCTTCGTGCCTCCAATCTGCCAACAATGATCGCTGCATCTGATACTGAGGGTGTCAGCCGAGGTGACAATCACTGAGGGGCTCCCTGTGTGGCTCTGGCTGGGGGCAAGTTTCCCCAGTTTGCCACCAAGGCTTTCTTTGTTTCCTTCTTGGACCTGACAGCTCCCTTCCTATGCAATTGCAGAGCTTGCCGCCCAAGAACATCCTACCGAAGCAAAGACTGGGCATTCCATTTCAAACACCGTTGTCACCGCAGACAAAGTGGGGCAGAGTTTTGAGCCAAAAAACCAACATTTGAATCACGGTCACCCTGCTCTGAGGGCAAGGGACCTGAGGCCTGTGTTGCCTCATGTGCATGCTTAATGCCTCTGTGGATTCACATGGCAATTTTATGACACACAGATGGTGACTTTTTAACTGAGCCAAAATTCATGTAACACACAGCTAACCATGTTACAGCATACAATTCTGCATGGTTAGTACTTTCATAATTTGGTGCAACTGCCATCTCCCTCTAGGTTCAAAACTTTTTTCTAATCTCATAAAAATCCCCTGTACCCATCAAATCACTCTTTGTTCCTCCTCACCCCTGGTAAGGGATGTCTCCATTGATTTGCCTATTCTGGATAATTCATAGAAAAGGAACCATAACAATATGTGACCTTTCACTAGCATGAGGTTTGGAGGCCCACCCCCAATGTAGAATCATTACTCTTTGTGGATTAATAAGTATTTCCATTTATACATACACTACCTTTTATTGACTCACTTATGTATTGATGGCCATTTGAGTTGTTTCCACTTGGGGGCTATGATGAGTAATGCTGTCCCGAATACTCTTATAAAAGTTTTTGTGTGGAGATATATTTTCATTTTCTTAGGCATATACCTAGGAGTGGGATGGCTGGGTGATGGTTCTAATTTTTAATGATTGCGTATTTATTTTTATGTGCATTTTTATTTAAAAAAATTTTTTAATGTTTATTTATTTTTGAGAAAGAGAGAGACAAAGCGCAATCAAGGGAGGGGCAGAGAGAGAGGGAGACACAGAATTGGAAACAGGTTCCAGGCTCTGATCTGTCAGCACAGAGACCGATGCAGGGCTCAAACTCATGAACTGTGAGATCATGACCTGAGCTGAAGTTCGATGCTTAACTGACTGAGCCACCCAGGAGCCCTTTGATGTGCAGTTTTAAATCTGTATATACCACACTGGCCCTTGATTTCATGCATATTGTTTTCTCAAGAAAACTTTAAGTACAATAGAATTGGTTGAAAGAAAATATTGAGAACAAACAAGTATAAACTGTGGGTATATGTCGCCCAGACCATGTGGGGAGACAAATAAATTATCTGGAGATACTTGACCTCTGCATTTTTAGAATGAGAAATCGTAACTACCTCACAGAGTCTGTAATGTTGAAATTATGTGAGAAAGGGTGAAATCCCTCCAAGCTTTCTCAGCTTTTGGTGCAGATGGAGTCATATAAGCATTATTGACCCCACTTTCTAGCACAATCTTCTGACCTCAGGACCCTTCAGAGAGCACCTTCCATCCATCTGAGATTTGGGGGAAATTTTAAATTTGTTTTTTAATTCTTTCCTTTAAATATTTATCTATTTTTGAGAGAGAGAGAGAGAGAAACAGAGTGAGTGGACAAGGGGCAGAGAGAGACAGAGACACAGAATCAGAAGCAGGCTCCAGGCTCTGAGCTGTCAGCACAGAGCCCAACACGGGGATTGAACTCACAAACAGTGAGATCATGACCTGGGCTACCCACTGAGCCACCCAGGCGCCCCTTTTGGGAATTTTCTGAGCAGCCTCCTTTGTAAGGTGCTCGTAAGTGAACTGGTGACATCAGGAACACGGGAGCCCATGCACGCGCCTCCTGGTGTGTGTTCCCCGGCACCCACCCTTGCTGTCATTACATGTTAACACAGCCCTGCTAGACAAACACCTTCCAGGGAACCTCTAATCTATAAACCCTCATGTACCCCAGTGCGGGGGGTGGGGGGGGAGGGTCTGGTGCAGACTTCAGGTCCCTAGTATGCTTCCAGAGAAGGGTTCCTTCCATTCCTAAGTTTGACCCATAGACAGAAACCATGGCTGTCGCTATGAATCCCCCAATGCACTTGCTTCCTCCTTCTCTTTCAGTCAAGAACAAGAATATGTCCAGGGTCAGCAAGTAGATGCTTGCCATCCAATCAACTGAACCCTTTTCTGACAGAGCCAGATAAACCTGAGTTCCCCAGAAGTATCACCTAGCACCATACTGGCACATAGAAGACACTTGTCAAAAGCTGTTCATTTCACTTATTGGGATTTGAAATATGGGCTCCATGACAACTACCTCATGTTCTAACATGCATGCTCTACTGTGACATGGTGGCACTGCCCTGGCCTTAGAACCACAGGCAGCACTTAGACAGTCCCAAAACACTCTTCCGTATTTCATTCGAAATTCTCACCTACCCCTGGGAGGTGTGTAGTACTTGCTTCCTATCACATGTGAGGCGACATGAAAGGTCAAGGGACTGTCTCAGCCACAGAACTGGTCACTATAATGTCAGACGTTAAAACTTGAATTGTGGGAGTGCCTGGGTGGCTCAGTGGGTTAAGAAGCATGATGCCTGCCTGGGATTCTGTCTCTCTCTCTGCCTCTTTCTCTCTCTGTCTCTCTCAATAAATAATAAATAAATAATAAACATTAAAAAAAAAGTTGAATTGTGTTTCTCCCCCCACATTGAGGTACTAATGCCCAATACCTCACATGTGACTATATTTGGAGACAGGGTCGTCACAGAGGTAATTAGATTAAAATGAGGTTATTAGGGTGGGATCTGGCTATGACTGGTGTCCTCATAAGGGGAGGAGGTCTAAAGACAGGTATACACACAGGGGAGAACACCACATGAAGGTGAAGGCAGAGATAAGGGTGATACTTCCATACACTGGAGAAACTCCAAAGATTTTCAGTAAAGCACCAGACATCAGGAGTTGGGTGTGGAACAGATTCTTTCTCACAGTCATCAGAGGGAAGCAATCCTGCTGACAGTTTGATCTTGGACTTCTAGCTTCCAGAATAGCAAGACAAGAAATCTCTGTTGTTTAAGCCACTCATTTTGTAGTACTTTGGCATGGCGGCCCTAGCCGACTAAAACAGCAAGATTCAGTTCCAGGTCTCTCTTGAAGGACTGTGCTCAACACCCACCAAGGCTGAGAATCAAGGACATGTGCCATCACTGTGTTTATGACTTAGGTGACAATAGACCATCCCTCTCTAACAAAACTCCTCTGACTTCAAATATTGATTCCAATATGTGCGATCTCCAAGAAGAAACCGGAGTTCCAGAAGAATATTAGCCCAAGACAACCAAAGGTAAGGTCTTATATACCAGCATAATGGTACATTAGATGATCCCCCAAGATACAAATATGAAAATAATTTTTCAGAAAAGAATGATCCTACCTCTGAAGAGCCTAAGTAACGCCATTTTGAGATTAAGGCCTCCATTAAGAGCAACCTCGGGCTGCATGTAGCCCCAGTTCCAGGAAAAAAAAAGTCCAGCTGGACCACCCTCAAGTCAGCCAATCAAAGGAAGCTAAAAAAGACAGGAGAAACATCCCTGAGGTCTGAGTCAGGATCTGGGGACTATAGATAACTACTCTGTCAATCACTCACCGCTTGCCTGAACCCCACGTAGGCCCTTTAAACTCGCCTCATAATTGGTAATTTTCAAAAGATTCTCAAGGGTCATGATTGGGTCCTGCCAAAAGTAATGAACACCTCACAGATACTGAATGGTCAAAACTGTTGCCATGGGTGTTGTACAATTATGATTGGTGCTTATGTGATGATGCTATGCATACAAGGTGTGCACTGTAACACCCCCGTCCCTTACCCCATAAAAACCCTGCTTGCTATTGTTCGGGGCTTCACTCTGCTGCCGCTGTGCCGGTTGATGGGTGAGCTCCTGCCTGAGCTTGTAATAAAGACCCTTATGTACTTGCATCGGTGTCTCCTCCTTGAGGTCTCTGGGGACTCGCGACTCAGGCATAACACCTCAAAACACAGGAAAATGCGCTCTAATGTGGTGAAAGTCTCCATTGAGATTATGATCATTCTAAATGGAAAATCTTAAATGAGCCAAGTTTTGCCAATTCCAGAAAAAAATGTAGTCACTCTAGGCAATGTAATTTCCTGCAATGCAGGCAAGTAAACATTGCACAAACTTTTTCCACCTACAATATTACTCAGGCCTAGTCACCTGGGGAACAGGGGAAGAGAGCCCAAGTTATGCTGACTGAAACCCCAAGGAAAGTCCTCCAAGATGCCGGAAAGGACATCTATTCAAGTCCACTGTGGCATTTGGAAATAGGACATAACCCCTGTAATCATCTTTTACAAACGTCTCCCATTTGAAGAGTTACCAACAACCAACAGCAAATGCAGAACAAAACAGCAAAGACCAGGTTAATCACTTTTCCTACGGCTGTTTCTTTTTTAAAAAGCAATTTCTTTTTGGGGCGCCTGGGTGGCTTAGTCGGTTAAGCGTCCGACTTTCGCTTAGGTCATGATCTCGCGGTTCGTGGGTTTGAGCCCCGCGTCGGGCTCTGTGCTGACTGCCAGCTCAGAGCCTGGAGCCTGTTTCAGTCTGTGACTCCCTCTCTCTCTGACCCTCCCCTGCTCTTGCTGTCTCCCTCTCTCTCTCTCCTAGAAATAAATAAAACATTAAAAAAAAAATTAAAAAAAAATTTCTTTTTTTAAGTTTATTTATTTATTTTAAGAGGGAGATAGTGAGAGAGTGTACGCATGTGCACATAAATGGGGCAGGGGCAGAGAGAGGAGAGAATCACAGTCAGGCTCTGCACTGTCAGCAACAGCCGGATGCAGAGCTCAAACTCAGGAACCTCGAGATCATGACCTGAGCTGAAATCAAGAGTCGACCACTTAACCCACTGAGCCAGGCGCCCCTAGAGCTGTTTCTTGATACTATTTTTAGGATGCAGAATGACCTTCCTCTGGGCCCTTATTTAGCAACACATCCTTCTGAGGTGTGGCCCAGGCAGGACCAGTGGAACTTTCCTTGAGTTTCCTAAGATTCCTTGCTCTGATCTTTGCTCTTCACAAGTGAAATCTAGCCCACAAATATTTATGAAGAGCCTGCTCCAGGATGAGCACTGTAGCAGGAGTGGCTGGCGGTCAGAGGTGGAGGACAGTGTTGACACGGGGTAAAGCCGGAGCTTTGCGGGGAGAAGAAGAGGAGACTGGCGCAGGGGCAGAGGAGGACAAGATCCTCAAGCCCTGCTGTATCAGTTCGTAGGGCCCTTGTAACAAAGCACCACAAGCTGAGTGATTTAAGCAACAGAAATAGTTTCTCCCCGTTTCTGGAGTCTAGACTCCACACTGAGGGTTCGGGAAGGTCAGCCCCATCTGTGGTTGTGAGGAATGGATGTGTGTCAGGCTTCTCTCCCCGGCTCCTGGATGGCCATTGCTTACCTAAGTCTCCTCGTGTGCTCTGACCTCCGGGCTTTCCCAACTCCAAATGTTCCCTCTTCACAAGGACCCCGGTCTTACTGGATGAGGCTCTCCCCATGATGTTCTTCTAATTTCATTTCCTCTTTAAAGATCCTGTTGCCAGGGGCACCTGGGCTCAGTTGGTTGAGTGTCTGACTTTGGCTCAGGTCATGATCTCATGGTTCATGAGTTCAAGCCCCACATTGGGTGAGCTCCAGCCCCACTTCGGGTGAGTTTGAGAGCTGCTTGGGGCTCTGAGCTGGAAGTGAGGAGCCGGCATGGGATCCTCTCTCTCTCCCTCTTTTTCTCTGCCCCTCCCCTGGTTTGTGCATACTCTGTTTCTCAAAATAAATAATAAATAAACATTTAAAAAATCCCTTTTTATAAGGACACCAGTCACATTGGATTAGGGCCACCTAATGACCTAACTTTAACCTGATTACCTCTGTAAGGACCCTGTCTCCAAAGGAGGTCACGTTCTGAGGTCTTGGATTTCAAGACTTCAACACATGAATTTTAGGAGTCACATTTCATCCCATAACAGCTCTGGTTTTGCCTTGAAATACGGTTAAAGCATTCTTTCTTCCAAGCTGCTCAAATTGGCCAATAAAAAAAGACAGTTCAGTTTCTACACTTATGAGGGGAAAAGGGGAGTGAACAGGTGGTAGATACCAAGCACTGAATTCCTATGACCCACAATCACCTTGACATTCTTTACATGCCTATACTGTTTCTCTTCAAGAAATTGAACCCAGTTGATTCTAGCTTGTGTGAAGGAAGAGGACCCCAGGGTTCCCCTTAACTTGAACCTAGAGATATTCCAGTGTAAGGAAGCCACGTTCAAATCAGCGCCCTGAGATGAGGAGAGTAAAATTGCCAAGGACACTGTTCCAAGACTTCAGGTTTGGGCAGCAATTCTTTGAACTTAGACAAACACCTGTAGAGCGGATTTGTTCTAAGAGTTTGTCTAACATCCGTCAGTAAGGGCTGTTTCGGGTTAGGACTGGGGCTTGACAGGGTGCGAAGTAGAGGGAGCCCAGGCTTCGAGTCAGACAGCCCTTGGTCAAATTCCTGCTCTGAGATGGACTCCTGGCACATAACCTTGTTGAGGCCAATTAAGATGGTTAATGATTTCTACCCCCACCAGGATTCCTCTGAAAATGAAGTATGTTCATTGACATTTAGTAAATGTCAAAAACAAACAAACAAACAAAAAAACGAACCCAAAACATGCTGTGTCTTTTCCTGACTGTACGATGACATAAGGGTCTTCAGTGAAGACTGAGTTTATCAGTAGACCAATGGAAAAGATTAGGGAAAAAATGCGAGCTGTACCTTCCTTCCCTCCACACCCAATGTTCCTGTATGAATAGTCTTCAATGAGGAAAGATCAGTATAATAAGCCATTCCACTATGAATTCATTTTTAAAGTAGGGAAAGCTAATTAATTTGTTAATAGATGAGTGTACTCACTGGTTAATGAATTTTATAACTTGGTTAAACTCTGTACCTGTTCAATGAGGTCTTATTTTATGCGTGTTCACTTAGTACAGAATTTCATTTGGCAAATTGTGCTTTATGGATATTTATTTAGCAGAGTTTCACTTTTGCTCATTTTAATGTACTTAGTGCCCCTCTGTGAATTGTGATGTTCTATGAAAAGCAGTAAGGGCAGAGGTGACGATGCCTGCTCTGTCCTCCAGCCTCCAAAGAAATGTGGGAGCTCCAGTCCTCAGAACAGTCGCCAGGAAAAAGCAAAGACAAAGCTGAAAACAAACACAGTGCTAGGGGATGAATTAGTTACCTGCTGATGCTACCCAGGAGGCAAGAGTGATCCCAGCATGTGGACCCAAGAGAGGGATTCTTAAAAGACCAGACCCAATATATTGTTGGTTCAAAACTTTTACCAAGACGGTACTTAGTTTTTCACTTGCTTTCTTTTTTTAAAATTTTTTAAATGCTTATTTATTTATTTATTTAAATATTTTATTTATTTCTAGGAGAGAGAGAGAGGGAGACAGCATGATCAGGGGAGGGTCAGAGACAGAGGGAGTCACAGACTCTGAAACAGGCTCCAGGCTCTGAACTGGCAGTCAGTACAGAGCCCGACGCGGGGCTCGAACCCACAAACCGCGGGATCATGACCTAAGTGAAAGTCGGACGCTTAACCGACTAAGCCACCCAGGCGCCCCAAATGTTTATTTATTTTTGAGAGAGAGAGACAGAGAGTGAGAGGCAGAGGGGCAAACACAGGATCCAAAGCAGGCTCCGGGCTCTGCATTGACACAGGGCTTGAAGTCATGAACCGTGAGGTCATGACTGAGCCAAAGTCGGACGCTTAACCCACTGAGCCACCCAGAAGCCCCTACACTCATTTTCATAAATTAAATTAAATAAAAATAAAATAAGAAAGTATTGAGTACCAATGCTGCCTGGGAGCCTTATTGAACATGTCACATAAATTAGCTCATGTACTCTTTACGGCACCACTAATGGTGACAAGACACTTCTTTCACAATGAGAACGTAAGTTGCAGATGAGATAAATTTCCAAAGTCACCAAGAAGTGAGGAGGTTCAGCCCGGCCCCGTGAAGTCCAACCCTGCATGTCAGTCATAATGCTTTATACAAGAATGGGGGCAGGCTTGGAACAGAGTAGATGAGTTTTGACTCAGTAACAGGGGCCACCTGGAGGGAGAGGAAAAATAATGATGATGATAAGTTACATTCATTGATGGCTTATTATGGGTTGCACACTTTACATGTAATGTGCCAGTTAGTCCTCAAAGTAAACTGGAATTTTACTTTGAAAGTGGGAATATTCTTATTTTACAGATGATGAGTTAACTTGCCTAAGTTCAAAGAGCTAACGAGTGACAGAGGCACAATTCTAGGATTATTACCACTCTGCTAGACTCCCACTGGAGTCAGGGCCTGAGGCTGCTGACGCCTGTCCTGCCTTGAGCAGAAATACTGCAGACACAGACACGTGTCTTGTTCTAGAAAGATGTCCCAAGTCCACTCAGGAGCCTGGTGTCAGAAGGGCAAAGGCAGGGGTTGACGCTTACAGATTCTTCTTAGAGGCCTAAAATCAATATTTTATTTGCCCTTTAGTTTATTTTTCAGTGGATGACACTTGTGGGAAAGAAGTCCGAACTGTCATACTTCTTTGTATGCAATATGTAATAAAGCCATTAGCACAAACTTATGGTTCATGAAAGCCAGCTGTTATAACATGTCACAGAGTCCTTGCACCCCAGCCATGGGTGCATCTGACCATGATGTGGTCACCTCCTTGGGGGCCAAAATGCTCCAGAAGCTTGGTGTTGTGAAGGAATCATAGTGTCTCACAAGCACACACATATGCTTGTCAACAGAAGAGCTTGTCATTTGGACACACGTGAAGAAATGATCTAGAAAACAAATATTAAAATGAAGCTTTTTAGACATGCTGACACATTCAACAAGATCACTTTTCAGAAATAATTGGATAAAGCATACTGTTCTTCAGAGAATAGCGGCCTTCTTTCAGAACTTACAGTAACAGGAAACCGTACCTACCGCAGGTGTTTGGCAATGCAGGTAATAACCAACGGACAACCCAGTGGGACTTTCCAGGCATTCTCATATATTCCAAAGGATCTCTGTGAAGATGAGTTAAACAAGGAAATAAACACAGCCAAAGGAGTACTACCTGAGACCTAAAATTTGATTTCTCAACAAAACTTACATTTAATGGAGAGAATTAACGATTTGTTTCACTTAAAACAAACAAACAAAAGAATAAAAAGCCTGTTACAGCATCTTCTAATGATATTAATCATGAGTGGAATGTCCAAGTTCCAACAGGCCATCCTAGACTTTCTGGGGGAATTAAACAGTGGAAATTCCCAACTAGAAGTTCTCAGAAACCCTGAAGAGCTTTGAACTTCTACCAGGTTGAAATGAGAAGAGATAGTGTGGATGCCAGAGTCACGAAAATAGCAGGCTCGTACATGCACAGTACCGGTGACCATTCCTATGGGGGCTTCAGCATTTTGGCACAGTGGCCTTCAGGTGCCCAATCGCATTTCATCCCTGATGAAAGTCTAAGGAGGAGGAAGCTCATTCTCCTTCTCTAGTGGCAGAAAATAAACACAGAGAAGTTAAGGAAATCACCTAAGGTAATTCAGCTCATTAGCATCAGACCTAGTTCTCACCTAGGGCCCTGAAGGCCATTCTATTCCCAGGATGGGACACTACTTCTCATTTTCCATTTTAAGAAAGACTTAAACAATTTTTTAATGTTTATTTAGCTTTATAGAGAGAGAAATAGAGAGTGAGTGGGGGAGGACCGGAGAGAGGGGGACACAGAGAATTCCTAGCAGGCTCCACACAGTGAATGCAGAGTCTGATGCAGGGCTTGAACCTCACAAACCCTGAGATCCTGACCTGAGCCGAAATCAAGCGTCAGATGCTTAACCAACTGATCCACCCAGGTGCCCCAGCAATTGTTTGTTTGTTTTTAACTTTTTTTTTTTTAATTTTTTATTTCTAGGAAAGAGAGAGAGACAGCGTGAGCAGGGGAGGGCCAGAGAGAGAGGGAGTCACAGACTGAAACAGGCTCCAGGCTCTGAGCTGGCAGTCAGCACAGAGCCCGACGCGGGGCTCGAACCCACGAACCGCGAGATCATGACCTAAGCGAAAGTCGGACGCTTAACCGACTAAGTCACCCAGGCGCCCCTGTTTTTAACTTTTGAACGTGGGTTCAGATAAAGAACGATTAGAGGTAGCTGAGAGCAGAAAACTCTTCATTGAAGATCAGATCATAGTGAGAAAGAATGACTTCCTTAACTCTTCCTGTCCCCAACCCAGAAACAGCAACTTCTGACACAGGACAGTGACAATAACTCAGGTGCTAGTCAGGACCAAGTTCATGAGAAACTCTGGGAATGAGATAACCAAGCTAGGAAATAAGAATGCTTGTTTTTGATTCATAGGAACATATGGAAAAATGTCAATTCTAGGCAGAGCTTCTGAATGGAATGTCCTGAGTTTGTCTATTGAAAATCTCACCAGAAGGGATGAGTAGAAAAGGCCACCATCACACGTGAAAATATTTTATGCATTTTTGAGCAATAGATTTATGAGTCAATGGTTCAAGTAAACCAAAAGATGCATCCAAATGAGGGTAGGATATATTATTTATAAATGGCTTTATGCTTTAGCTGATTCCTAAGTCCTTAAATGTTAACTCACTTAGTCCTCCAAGGATCCAATAGTTAGGAATGGATATTCCTTCCCCCCACCCCCCGCCCATATAATTAAACAAAGCTTCATGGCAGTTAGTGTGTCTGAGGTTTCACAGCTGGGAAATGTTGAAACCCATTTATGCTCATGTCTGTCTAACTTGCCTCTGGAGAGCAGGAGGCATCTGTGTCCTGTGTCATCACACAATGAGAAGAAAGTACTAGAGGTGTTTGCTGGAGTGAAGAAGTCTCAGGAGGATGATATGGGTGTCTGACTTCGAGTCAGACAAGATAGATAGCAGCAGAACTGCTTTGGTTAATTGAGGCTAGAAGTTGCTCCCGGAAAAGTGCCTCGAGGCAAGTCAAGCCACTCACTGACTTAAGGCAAGGTAGCTCAGTGAGTAAGCAGGTAGAGCCTTGAGTCCATCTGCCTCGAGCCTCAGTTTTGCCCACCCTTGGTGTATGAACTTGGGCAATGACCTGAAATTCCTGGTGATACATGTGTTCCTTTGGGTCCAATGCCAATGCCAATATGGTACTAGACACGTTAAGACATTTATTGAAGGAGTGTGTTAGTGTCATTCGGTGCTGCTATAATAAAATATCAGAGACTGGATGACTTAGGCAACAGAAATCTATTTTCTCATAACTTCCGGAGACTGTCACGTCCAAGATTGGATGTGTTGGGCATTCGGTATTCTGGTGAGAACCCACTTCCTGACGCTCAGTTGGCCTCCTTCCTGCTGTGTATTTGCATGGCAGAGAGAAACAGAGTACGATATCTCTCCTTTTCTTATAAGGACACAGTTCTATGGATTAGGGACCCACCATTGTGACATCATTAAATCTTAATTACCTCCTAAAGAGCCTATTCCCAGACATGCTCACATGGGACATGGGGGGTGGGTAGAGCTTCAATATCTGAATGGTGGAGGGGGTCCCAATTCAACCCATTGAGAGGATGGAGCAGGAGGAAGTAGGGAAAACCTACAGAATTCTATGGGGGCTGATATCTGTGAACGATGAGAGGAGAATTGATGAGGAGGCGGGATCTTTGTAGCACGGTTTCAGGGAAAGTTTGACTGGGCTAATAGGCATCCTTGGGTGAATCTCGTATTTGAGGAGTCTTGTATCTCATTGGAATGGACATGGAGTGCTCTGCCCTACTTGGCCATTGGGTTGGAAGTAGCCCAGGGGAAGTTTGATTTTATCAGCCATGGTAGTGGATTTGAAGGGACAGCATCTGGGATTATCAGCAAATTGTGCTTTCTACAGTGAGAGGTCTGAGTAGTACCTTTCCATGGCTGCTCAGGGCATAGATAAGAAGAAGAAACCAATGACAGTCCCTCACTCAAAAAACTCTTGGCAGGATTAAATGAGTTAGTATAAAGTTCATAGCTTGGTGCCTGGCACACGGTGAGCACTTAATATATGTTAGCTCTTATTAAAATGTACTTATCATGCACCCTGGTCTTTGGGTGAAACTTAAAGAGCTCCAATTACATATTCATCCCAGGTTGGGCTTGTTGATCATCAACGTTCCTTCACACTTCAATTAAATATACCATTGATTTTATTGCTTTGTAAAAATCTTCTGCAGAAAATCAGCATGGATGCCAGAAAAGGTTATTGCTCTATAAAAGGGAAAAAGAACTCAATTTTCCTGACTTGAGGCTAGTGACCATAATACGCAATTGCACTTGTGTTGGTTATTTATGGGCTTCTAGTTGAGTTGAGGTACCCTAGAATTACAAAGTCTCCAAAGTAAATGGAACACTCTAAGCCATCTGGTCCACACACCACCTCTGCTTAGGTTTCCCAAAGAAATGGCCCTTCAGCCTCTCTTCAGCAGTGATGAAAAGCAGAGTGTTTCACAAGGTCGGCTCTTCCTTTCTTGGACTGTGTTCAGTCTACCCTCTGTCTGGCTCTAGAGGTACTCTTCATTCTTCTCCACCCTGTGCTTCTCTCCGCGAGGCTGATCTCTGTGGAATGTATTCTTGCTTCTAGTTGTATTTAGCCAATAGATCTAGGCAACATCCAGCAGGATAATGTGGGTGGGATGAGAGAAGTCAGACTACTCACTGCCTTGCTTCCTGCCCTAAGGGTCATATAAAATAGTCAGGTCCCTGACTGAAGTCACTGGTTCTCACAGAGGGTGCTTGTGACTCTCTTACCCTTTCCTTTTTATTAATCAAAATGATGACATTGTTCTTTGTATTTTTCCCACAGGCCCCCCCATACCTTTGTAGTTAGTTCCATTAATAAGTCCATCTCAAGTTATCCAACTTAAGTTTGTTATCTATTTCCTACCAGTAGCCTGACTCCCATAGACTGTCCCTCACTGATAGAAAGTTCTTCTTTATCCAGGTGATGGAAACCACCTTGTTGTATCCCTTGCAGTCAGACAGAAGGGGTCTCACACATCTTCCAAATGGGATCTCTTCAAGTCCACAAGGACTAAGAACTCAACAGAGACCTAAAAATCTGGACACTGCCACTTTCAAGCTGAAGTTTTTGTGAAAAATATTTTGAGAGGCATTTGGTGAAAAATCAAATTCCAATGGAGGGTTTTCCCTACATATGTCACTGAGCTCCACATCTTTTATACACCTTCCATTCAAAAACTTCTCTGAATCTTTTAATAACCTAATTATATTTCCAGTCCTTGCCACTTCATAAGAAAACACACTCCTGTGTGTGTAGCTTTGTGAGGCTACATGCTCTCTGAGTGTGTCATATGAAGCATGATAGACTTAATTTGTCCTCAATTGACTGTGCTCAGTCTTCCTCAGAAGATGAATTATACATCTTTAATGCTATTAAGTTTTTCATTTTAAACAACCAATAAAAAATGGTAGGAAGGGGGGCATGGGGAAAAGGAGAAGGCAGAGAAAAGGAAAAAAGGGACAGAAAAGGATCTGATACTTGTAAAATATCAAATCAAAATCTAACCTACACCAGATGCACCTGGGTGATTCTGTTGGTTAAGTGTCTCACTTTGGCTCAGGTCATGATCTCATTGTTCATGAGACGGAGCCCCCACCTTGGGCTCTGCCCTGGCAGTTCAGAGCATGCTTGAGATGCTCTCTTCTCCTCTCTCTGCCCTTCTCCTGGCTTGCACTATCTATGTCTCAATAAATAAATAACCTTAAAAAAATCTAACCCACATCAGTAAGGGCCTCTCAAAGTGCCTATGAAAACTTGGCCTGTGTATTTTGAAAAGTATATGCATCTTGAGAATGTGAGATACAGAAAGAAAAGAGATTTTCCTCTTAACATTTCTATCAAAAGCCACCTAATTAAATTCCCTTACCTCATTCTCTTTTCTCTAACATCTAAGATGCTTGAGGGATGATAGTCCATGTTCAGTGTGTTCAGCATTTGATCTCTGCTTAAGGAAGGATAATGTATATGTTAGCTTGAGCATTGCCACTGTATAGCCATGTGACTTCAAGTAAGTAACTCAACCTCTCTGGGCTTTACTTGTTTTAGCTACTGAATCAAGGTATTACATGAGATAATGTCAGAGAGTTCTGTGACTGAATGGAGTCAAAATCTCTGAACCACAGTACCAGATGCAACAGAGAGCTATCAGACCTGCATCCTTCATTCATCCAGTCCTTATCAAGGAGAAGAAGAGATGATGCCTAGTGGGGAGATGCGGACCCCTCCGTCTGGACTCCTATGCCCAGCTCTATAACCCACAACTTACCATGGAGAAATGGTGCGGAGACTGAACATACACTATTTCTTTGCCAGAGTTTGCTCTGCACGCAGATAACAGATCAGGAGCGTGTGTGGAGCACAGCAGAGAAGAGATAAACCCAAGTAGGGGATTTAGAAGACAGCAGACACATCAGGCCCATAGTCCCTTGCAGGTGCTTTGCTGGGTTGTCCTACAGCACATTTTCCCATCTCAGGGCTTTGCACTTCACGTGTCTGGCTCCTTCACACCACTCAGACCTTAGCCCACATCTTCTTACTCTGCCCCAGATGCCCTTACTGGCACTGACAACCCTATCTAAGGGTGCCCCTCCCCCACCATGACCACATCATCCTGGGATGCTATCCTAGGAGCAGCGGTAACCCCTAAAACTGTGTGTGCATACATGCATGCTCATTTTGTTTCTTGGGCCCCCAACTAGAATTCAAGCTCCAGGAGATCTGGAATGCCTCCTTCCTGTTCATCATCATGTACTGATACCTGCCATGTTACTATAACTGTATGAATATTTGTCAAATGACTAAATGAATGAACTTCAGGAGAAAGCCCGACAGAACCAGGGTGCAGGATGGAAGCAGTCTGCAGAGGGGAGGAGGTCATGAGCGAGCCAGACAGTGGCTTATCCAGTGGGGGAAGGAGGTAAGAATGGTCTGTATGGAAGAATACTTTATCACTGATGTGATAAAGTTTAATGCATTACCAGTGCATGGGAGTAATACAAAGCAGAACTACTTTACTTGCTTTCACTATTGGTTTTAAACTCTGTACAGACAATGTGCCCATCAGCGCCGACACCCAGTGCAGAGAGCTCCCCTTGCCCTACCCTTGGTACCACAGGATTCAGAAGCAAGTCCTCTTCTAAAGTTAGAGAATGAAATATTAAATGAGGAAGGTGGAGGAACACGATTATTTAGCCACTCTCTACTAGCTACTCAAATATTCTTGTAGCAAACCCTTGTTGATCACCTGCTATGAGGCCAGGACTGCGTGAGGTAGAAGAAAGACATAGAGACAAAGGCGACACAGACTTTGTGCCTGGTTGGAGACTTTAGCCAGGATGACCATGACACTGGTAAGGTCTGCACACACTTAAAAAGTGCTTCAGAGATGTCATGAAGGTGTTTTCTACCTATGGGGTTAAATCCAAAAGGTGTGTATCAGCTGGGCTCTGAAGGTCATGTAGGCCACTGGACCAACAACAGGAAAATATTTTGAGCCAAAAAGGCATAGAGGTGTGAAATATTATGGTCTGTTTGGGAATCCTGGCTGGTGTGGCTGGCACTCTTGTGGCTTGAAATGCCACTAAGTACACGGAGGAGTGGGGAAAGGGCACAGGAGGGTAAAGTCAGGCCAAGCTTCCAAAAGGCTTTGAATGCTACATTCAAAATCCAAAAACCAAAAAGCAAATTTGCCTTCCATCAATGGTCAGCCAGCAAGGTATGTAAGTGGGGAGCGGATCTCCCATGAAGACCACAGTCAGCATAGGTAAGCCAAGCTCTGTGCAAATGGCAGACGAACACAGAAGTGGAGTCCCGACACCATTCACCTGCCATCTACATCGTTCCTGTCTCCTATTGACTGACATTTATCTAAACCTCAAAAACCCACGCATGTTTGCTAATGACTAGAGTACATTATTGGAGTTACCAGTCTAGAGTACATCATTGGAGTGTGGCACTTAAACACTGGAGATTGTTTAAAGGATGAGATTTCCAAGGAAAAGCAAAGTTCTCCACATTTGGACCCCTCTCAATTCTACTAGTTCCCATGGGTTCGGAGCAAGAGCTCAAGGGTTTTCAATCTCCAAGCATTTCTCATAGGAAGAAGACCCAAGCTTGAGGTATTCCAAACCATTAATCGTTGCTTCATATGCCATGAATATGACAGGGTCTTGGTCAGGAAAGTAGTGCTAGTAAAATACATAATGTGCTATGGTTATGCATATATTAAATGCAAACCAGTAAAACCTTGGTTTGCCAGCATAATTTGTTCTGGAAACGTGCTTGTAATCCAAAGCCCTCCTATATCAAAGCGAATTGTGAGAACCATTGGTTCAGTTGTGATCATGTGACATTTGGCATCACAGACTACTTGTGTTGCAAGACATCACTCATTGATCATGTTAAAATTTATTAGAAGTGTTTGCTCGTCTTGCGGAACACTTGCAGAAACAAGTTACTCACAATCCAAGGTTATAATGTATCAGAATGATGCATGTGCAGGTGGAGGGAGCGGAGCAGAGAGCAACAAAGGACAGATTCAATGTCCCTTGATGGGAAGAACTTGCTGGGAAGAGAGATCTTCCTGGGCTCAAACCCCAGCTTCAGTTTCCTCTCCTCCAAGGAGTCAATCAATGTCAAGGTTCACAGAGACAGAATACACCAAAGACGCCAGCTCTGTGTCCAAGCAAGGTCACATTTACACCATTGGCTCCCCTAGCCTGATGGCAGGGTCCCAGTTCCTCGTATCAAGCTCTTCCAGTTCTTTCTTACACCCTCAACGGGAACATGTCACATGCTCACAGTAGACAGGTGCCATCACTGCCCTGTGGGTTGTCTGCCTGCGTAAGCTCAGGTTGTATCAGGTTGTAAGGTGTCTATAATGGCAACACCCCTGGATCTCAAAGGCTTTATATCAAACGTTTGTTTCTAGCTCACACAAAATACACAGCGTCCAGGGACTTCGGCACCATTGTCCCAGCTTGCCCCTGCTGTCTGTATGGCCGGGGAGGAAAGGGACTGGGTTGTGTACATGGAGCTATAATTTCAGTGGACCCCCAAAAAGCCCTGCTCCACTCACAATTCCACAAAAATCTCTCATGACACCAGCTCCTTCAGCTGCTCTCCATGTCTCCTCACATGCACGCAAGTCTGAAACAGGCCTTCAAGGACCATCTCCATTTCCCCTGGGATAAGGCACAGTTAATAGCATGTTCTGCATCCATTTCCCTCTGCCGGTCCCTGCTAGGCCCCACTGGGGACAGGGAGAGCCCTGACTTAGCCTCTCCCACTGCAGAATGACTGACTGACGTCTCATATGAAATAAAAATGGCTTGCCCTCCCAAACCATTGCTGAACACCTCCACTTAAACCTTCTGCATGGCAGGGGCGACTTTTCTAGAACAAGATTTGTAAACAGATTTGTCACAGGACAGGGAGAGCCACGGCTGCAAAGAGGTCCTCCAGTTTCCTCATCGAAGAGCATCACAAAATGGTCACAGCTTTTCAGAGATCATTTTTCTGGCTCCTATTCAGGATGATTTAAAAAAAATATATCTAAGTTACTAATTTCGGCTAGAGCAGCCTGTGAGTTAAAATCTTGGCACATGACAGAAAGAAAAAGGAGAAAGAGAGGAGCATGGAGGAAGGAAGGGAGGGAGAGAAGGGCAGATAGGAAAACAGACAAAGCTCCCCTCTTTTTCTCACCTAGGAGAAGTCACAGCATTCTAGAACTTTCCAGGACCTTAAAGATCTAGTTCTATGACCTTTATCAGAGAAGGAAATCTGAGCCTTGGAGAGGTGAAGTATTTGTCTCAAATCACAGAGCTAGTGAAGAGATGAATTACAACTTGGTGCCATGCTATTGTCTAGAGAACACCAGCTCAGGTGAGTATCTCTCCCAGACTTGCACCAAAGAGTCCAGCCTCCCATCTGTACAAAGGTACTTGGTTTCTGCACTGAGAGAGCAGATGCATGTCTGAGCCCCTGGCCCCTGGCCAGAGAAACAGGGCCCTGGAAAGGGTTCAAGGGGACCGGGACTGAGCCTCCTGGCTGGGAGGAGTCTTGGCTCTCCACCGAGGAGTGCAGAGGAATCCTGCACAAGACACTATTGAGAAATCCCACCCGGATAGTAAATGACTCCAAGTGCACAGTCGCCAAGGATGAAATACTGATGTGAAGAACAGAGTCCATTCAATGCCGTACTTTGTTACTTTCTTTTTTCTTTCTCCTTCCCTCCTCTTCTTCCTTCCTCCATTCTCCCCTTCCTCCTCCCACCCACCCTCCCCCAGCTCTCTTCTTCCTCCTCGTCCTCCTTCTTTCTCAAACCCCAAACTGATTTATTTCTTCCGGTATTTAAACCCTAGCTGTTTAGAGATCCCAGCATCTATCTGTTTCCCCTGGAATGTGTGGTGGTGACCACAGGCTTGGTGTGGAACTGAGGTCTTTGCCAATCCTTCACTATGTCCTCTGGTCACTCATCAGTAAGTTTGTGCCATTCTGAATTCCGACTCTGTTCCCATCTGGCTGTGTGTCCTTGAGGAAGTTATTTGATGTCTCTGATTCTCACTTTCCACAGCTGACCACATGGACAAAGCACAGACCACAGGGAGTCCTGAGGGTGAAATAGGAGATGCATCCAGTCACTCAAGTGCCCCATCCCTTCGTCTCTTAGTGTTCTTCAAAGTTGGCCTTCTTGTTCTCTCTGGTGTCAGTATCTATGTGCCTGATAAATAAAAGAAGATTCGTTTATTCATTCATCAAGTATTGGCAGCATAAACCAGGCACTGTTGTAGGTCCTGAGATTTCAGGAATCAATAGAAAACACAAAATGTTGAACACAGAGATGTGAACGCGGCAGCCAGCCTCTGGCCTGTGATTCAGCCACTACGAGGCACCACCTCAGTTCCATCAGGTGGGGGTACACTCTCCACCTCCCCTCCTGAGATCCAGATTACAGAGCAAGTGTTTAATTACTCTGTGGGTCTCAAAATAATCTGTGGCTCTTAAAAAAAAATCAGATTCTCTAAGCCCAACCCCATTCCTGTGACTCAGAATCTGTTGGAATTTTTAATACTTAGTTAAGCCTTTTTTTTTTTTTTTAAATTCAAGTTAGTTAACATACAGTATAGTTTTGGCTTCAGAGGCAGAACCAGTGATTCATCACTTACATATGACACCCAGTGCTCATCCTAACAAGTGCCCTTCTTAATGCCCATCTCTCATTTAACCTACTTCCCCCAACCCGCCTCCCCTCCAGCAACCCTCAGTTTGTTCTCTGCATTTAAAAGTCTCTATGGTTTGCCTCCCTCTCTCTTTCCTCTTGCTTTTTTCTTCCTTTCCCTATGTTCATCTCTTGTGTTTCTCATATTCTGCATATGAGTAAAATCACATGGTATTTGTCTTTGGCTGATTTCGCTTAGCATAATACACTCTAGTTCTATCCATGCTGTTGCAGATGGTAAGATTTCATTTGTTTTGATTGCCAAATAGTATTCCAGTGTGTGTGTGTATGTGTGTGTGTAGCACATCTTCTTCATCCATTCATCTGTCAATGGACATTTGGGCTCTTTCCATAACTTGGGTATTGTTGATAGTGCTGCTATAACCATTGGGGTGAATGTGCTCCTTGGTGCCTGTAATGTATAAGACATCATTAGAACACAGAGGGAAGAGGGGAGAGGGATTTTAAGAAAACCTTCAGGAATCTACTGAAGATGAGGCTGTGGCCAGTGGTGAGATGGAGGCAAACTTAAGACCATCCTTCAAGTCTTGGGTCAAATGTCCGCTGTCCTGTGATACCTTCCCCAAATCCAGGTGACCACCATGCCCCCTTTGGACCCTCTCTCTCTCTGTCCACCACTCTATCAGGGCTTGAAGATCCAATTGTAGTCTTCCTCTCATTTCTGTCTCTTCCTCTGGGTCATGGGTTCTTCCAGGATAGAAACTGTCTGAGCTATTAGTCCCTATTTTGATATATATCAGAAGCCTCATGTAATGTGTTGGAAGAAAGTCCAGAAGGGAATACAGTAAGATTTCAAGGTGCAGACTTAAAGACACAAACTGAAAAGGGGAGACAAGACAGGATGGTCTGGGAAGGGAAGGAAATGAGCGAAGACCTGGGGTGCCTGGGTGGTTCAGTAGGTTGAATGTCCAACTTCGGCTCAGGTCACGATCTCTTGGTTCGTGGGTTCTAGCCCAGTCAGGCTCTTTGCTGACAGCTCAGAGCCTGGAGAGCCTGCTTCGGATTCTGTCTCTCTCTCTCTCTCTCTCTCTGCCCCTCCCCTGTTCACACTGTCTCTCCCTCTCTCTCAGAAAAATAAATAAAAACATTAAAAAAAAAAAAAAGGACTAGCCTGACTTTACCTTTACCTGCTCCCATCTCTCAAACTGCCCCAAGGCTGAGAATCAGAAAGAAGCCTGGAGCTGGAAGAACTCCTTAAAACTAAGAATTCTATCCCCACTACCTCTATTTGCAAAACAACTGCACTCCCTTCCAGAGGTCCCTGGGTGTGGCTGGGTGTGATCTTCCTTTTATCTTGAGTTACACCTGAGGCCTTTCAAAGTTGAGAGTCTGCATCTTGGAGCATATCAGAGATTTGCCTAAAGCTCTGTGGGAGGCAGCATAATGGCCCCAACATGTCCACTTTCTAATCCCCCCAGTACCTGTGAATGTGTCACTTTACCTGGCAAAGGGACTTTGCTGATGTGCTTAAGATAAAAATTTTGAGACATGGAAATTAGTTGCATTACCAGGGTGAGCCCAATGTAATCACAAGGGCTCTTATAAGGGAACAGCAGACTTCTGAAGAAAAGTGGGAAGATGTGGGACCACTAGCGAAGGAATAAAAACAGCCTCCAGAAGCAAAACAAACAAACAAATAAAAATCTAAATTAAAAAAAAACCCAAAAAACAGTAGAAAGGATTGTTCCCTGGAGACCCCCACACTTTGACAGTACCTCACTGAGACTGACTGGACTTCCAAGGTCCAGAAATGTAAGATAGTAAGTGTGCATTGTTTTACGCCATCAGTTAAGTTTATGGCGATTTGTTTGCGTCCATAGAAAACGAATGCAAGTGCCCTGCTAGATCTTCCGGGTTAACAGAAGCCCACTTGTAGGAGAAAATCCCCTTCCTATACAAAGTAGGTACTTTGGGACCTCACTGTTATTTTTAAAAAAAAAAAAAGACCCAAAGCTGGCCTGTGTACATTGGCACCTAGATTGTTTACCTCTTCATGGCAGGCTGAAACCTGCCTCAAAAGCCCACTGGACGTTAACTCAATTTTTTTTTTAATTTTTTAAATGTTTTTTATTTATTTCTGAGAGAGAGAAAGACCGCGTGAGAAGGGGAAGGTCAGAGAGAGAGGGAGATACAGAATCCGAAGCAGGTTCCAGGTTCTGAGCTGTCAGCACAGAGCCCAACATGGGGCTCGAACCCACGAACCATGAGATCATGACCTGAGCCGAAGTCAGACACTTAACCGACTGAGCCACCCAGGCGCCCCAGCCTAACTCAAATTTTTACATATCCAGTTATTTTTAACATCCAGACAAGCAGATTTTCAGCCATGGGGACACTGCCTGATTTGTGAACCCCGGAAAACCTCCCTCAGCAACTGTTAGCCCTTGATAAGAGGCTGCCTTGTCGTTACAAGTCCCCAGGCAGCTCCCGCCCTTGGGAGTTCTCTGACTCAGAGACTCCTGGCCATGCTGCTGGCTGGCATCCCCTAGATCTGTAAGCCCCATTGAGAGACCTCCCCTCAAAGTTCCCCTGCCCTCTTCCCTCTCTGGATCGTGACCCCCTCGCCTACGCCGTGTGGACTCCATCCCAACACTACCCTGTCCAAGTGCCACTCAATAAATAATCTTCTCCTTTGATCAGCTCCAAATCCTTCAAACCCTTTATACCTAGAAGCCTCTCTTAGAAGAAATGGCCCCTTCCCAGGACTTCTTTTAAACCACTGAACTATTATAGAAAGCAAACTATAAGCTCTAAGGTGTCACATTCTCCCTCTATAAGACTGTGTGTATTTGCACAATTAACTCTCTATGAAGTTAAATACAGAGCAGTCTTATTTCTAGTTCTATAACTTTTTCCCACTCAATATCTAGGATGTTGGTATATGAGACATGATACGTACTCAATCACTGCACCTATATGACTGATGGATTAAAAAAAAACCCTGGTATTTTAATGTGCCTCCCACTATTAATTTGTTCTTTCAGTTACTTTATTCTTTTCATATTTTTTCAGTTCCTTTTAATAGAGGTTAATTAAGCACATCATTTGTTTTCGCTTACCGTGGACTACATCTTTTTAGCGTGTATTTCAAATAGTGTGGTGAGGTAGGCTCAGCCCGTGATGGTAAATTTTGGTCAAACAGAACCAGCAAGGCCAGGGGTTCATTTTCACCCTGGAAAGATCTGACTGATGATGCATATACCCTGCGGTTGTGATGCTGAGCACTTCCCAGATAG
Organism: Hyaena hyaena; assembly: GCF_003009895.1. NCBI lineage: Eukaryota > Metazoa > Chordata > Mammalia > Carnivora > Hyaenidae > Hyaena > Hyaena hyaena. The sequence continues at coordinate 790,262 of NW_024081276.1, read as the reverse complement.
ACTGGGAACAGCATCATCTAGAGAGCTAATAATATCCTTTTCAGGATTGAGAGAAGGTAAAAACTCTGAGAGGGAGCTGAAATGATAAGGATGAATGATTTATTTGGTTTGAAGCTAAGCCAGCCACTAGTTAGGAACACGGAAAGTGGGTGTAATTAGGTCTGCTTCACGTCAAGTATCATGTTTATTTCCCATCTATAAACTGATAAATAATGTAGCAATTAGAAACTCCAATTGTCAATCAATGATTATGCATAGAGTTAGCGCTTCTGCATATATTGCAAATGAACCAAGAATGTGGTTGGGTTGGTTGCAATTAAATACAGGTAGTATAGAGCCTAAGATTGGATTTCCTTCTTTTTTGGGAATATATATATGTGTGTGTGTGTGTGTGTGTGTGTGTGTGTATTTGTGTATATGTATAAATATACATATATTTATATATATATGTGATAAAAAATACAGCATAAAATTTGACATGTTAACCATTTTTAAGTGTATAATTTGAGATCATTGACTGCATTCAAAATATACAGCCATCACCACTGTCTATTTCCAAAACTTCGTCATTACCATGGCAGGGACTTTGCACTTATTAAGCAATGACTCTTCATTTCTTCTTCTCTCCGCAGCTCCTGAGAACCTCTACTTTATTTTTTGTTTCTATGAATTTGCCCATTCAAGGTATTCCATGTAAGTGGAACCATATAGTATGTGTCCTCTGTGTTTGGTTTTTTTCAATTAGCATGATGCTTTCCAGGTCTGTCCATGTGGTAGCACAGGTCAGAACTTTCTTCCTTTTCATGGCTGAATTGTGTTTCATTGTCTAGTAAGACTAAATTTCTTTATCCAGTCATCTACTGATGAACACTTAAGTTTGCTTCTGCCTTTGGGTGACTGTAAGATTGGAGTCTAATAAATAGATTGGCATGGCTAAAATATCCCCTGAACTTTAAAACTCTTTAGTTTCTTTTCCAAAGTTGCCATAACCCCCTCTCCAGCAAGATAAAAAAAAAAAAAAAAAATTACATTGGACATTGTACATTGGGAAATGGGAAAAAACAAATTTTAAAGGAATAATGTTGGTAAAAATGAGAGAAATGAAGGCTCATTGAAAATGAGTCATTTTGGGGGCGCCTGGGTGGCTTAGTCGGTTAAGCGTCCGACTTTCGCTTGGGTCATGATCTCTCGGTTCTTGGGTTCGAGCCCCGCGTCGGGCTCTGTGCTGACTGCCAGCTCTGAGCCTGGAGCCTGTTTCAGTCTGTGACTCCCTCTCTCTCTGACCCTCTCCTGCTCATGCTGTCTCTCTCTCTCTCTCTCTCTCCTAGAAATAAATAAAACATTTAAAAAAAAAAATGAGTCATTTTGTATCCGTACCAAAACTAGGTAAATTTCCAAACTATTTAATTTTTAAATTACCTTTAATCTGCATCTGTCATGTATAGACCCTTTGGATGGGTCCACAAACGATATATTAAAACAACAAAGGGGGTGCTTTAGTGGCTCTGTTGGTTAAGCCTCTGACTCTTGATTTCAGATCAGGTCATAATCTTGCAGTTTGTGGTTCTAGCCAATGTCAGTCTCGGTGCTGACAGTGTGAAGTCTGCTTGGGATTCTCTCTTCCCCTCTCTTTCTGCCTATCCCCCACTCATGCTTGCTTTCTCTCTCTCTCTCTCGGTCTCTCAAAATAAATAAACTTGAGAGAGAAAAAAAAAGAGAGCAATGAATGCACACGTACTGAATGCCTACTCTGTCCCTGGATGTGATCACAGCTTTTAAGATGCACAATAATTCCATAAACGAAATCTTATTCCCATTTAATATGTGAGCAAACTGACCCTCTGAGATGGTTAATCAAATTTGTCCGGAGTTACCCACATTTTAAGTGATTATGTCAAGATTTAGAAACCCAGTGTTCTTACTGGGAAGCAGATAAACAGATAAATAGAGGGGAAAAAATGTAAATCACAGCTGAATTGGATACTTGAAGTGCAAATCAGAACTAGGTACAGTCTTTAATTGTGTGGAAAATGTAAATTGCTACTAAAGATAGAACTTCTAAATTAAAGCAAGTGGAAATGGAGTCTGCCATGCATCTCTTTTTTAAAAGAGAGCTTTTAACATGCAGAGTTAAAGGTCCCAGCAACATCTTCTCATGCTGGACGAATGATCTAAGAGTTCTTGTAGGGGGCTTCTCACCTACATAAGACAAAGTTTTCCACATTGATCTCAGTCCACAGTTTGTTCTAAGTATATATATATTTTTTCTCACATGGTTTGGTTGGGCTGTATAGAAATACAGTGAAAGCAGCTCAGTGTGCATGCCTGAATCCTACTTCTGGGACAAATGATTCATGCACAATCACTTCATCACCATCACCTACAATCAAAAGATTGGACTGAAAATAGTCAAATGCCTTAGGTCAAAATAGTTGAAATTACATAGCAAGCCCAAGGACTTACAATAATGATACCTTACATTAGTATAATGGACTCTAAGGTTCATGAAAGCTAACACCTATATTCATCTCCCTTTTAAGTATGACCAAAGATCCATTAGGTGGGTGTTCTGTCCATTTTATTGCCAAGGAACAACCAAGTATGGTAACCGGTCTCCAAAGAGGGCCTCCCCCCCAGAACCACACCCCTTATTATTCAGCTCCTTATGTAGTCCTTTCCTACACCAAATCTGGGCTGGCCCTATTGAAACAATACGATGTGGTAATAGTTTGAAATGTAACTCTTGCAACTTGGGCTTTGGTCTTTTGGAACACTCGCTCTCAGGACAGCCAGCTGTTGTGTAAAAAGTCCCACCAACGACCCTAAGTCTGCCACTCAGCAAGAAAGCCCAAGCTGGCCACATGGAGAGAAAGAGAGAGAGAGGGAGAGAATGGTACCTCGGCAGCGCCAGGGGTTGTAGTCATCCCAACCAAGACATCAAATGTGCAGCGAAAGAAGCCCCTTGGACATCCAACCCAGTCCTCCCTTTAGACAATGTCAGTCGTAGCCACTGCCTGACCACAAGTGAGCATCCACACAGGACCTGCACAGCTCTTCCCAGACCACCCACAGAACTTGGAGAGAGAACAGACCGTGGCATCAAACCACTACATTTTGGGGTGGTTTGTTACATGGCCATGGGGAACCAGAACACTGGGTCTGTTTAGCTTTTACTGCTTGTTCCACTGCACGAAAAATATGACTACATGAGGTGGATAACTTCTATGGACCACTATCAACTAGATATCCGCTTTATGCAAATGACCGTGGGAGGCACTTCAGTCTACCTGGGGAGCAAACTGTCAGGTGGGGGGTTCGATAAGTGATTGGACAGCAACTATACAGTGTGGAAGGCATCAGGAAGTCTGAGTTCTCGTCTGGTTTCTGCTATTAACTTCGTGAGTGTGACCAGTGACTACCTCTCCACACCCTCACCTTCTTTACCCATAAAACTGGAAGATTGGCTTAAATGACTTCAGAGATCCTTTTGAGCTGAATTGACAGATATCAACTTTTTTTTTAACTCCAGTTTTTGGGTAAGTTATCAAAAAGATGTAATTTAATTTTAATACACATGCACAGATACAAGCACACTCATGGGCTGGAAAAATCTGGAACCATACAAACCAAACTGTTGGCAATGATTATCTCTGAATAGTCTCACCTGAAGGATCTGGTAGTCATACAGTAGACATGTATCTGTTGGGTAACAAAAAGCCCTGTGTTGTGTGTTTTCAAGAGAGATTACAAAAAAGTGGCATGAGCCAAGATGAATGACAAGAAAATAGACTTGTCTTTGCCTTAGTTATCCACACATAACAGATGACTACCAACTCACCAGCTCAAACCAACCTACATGTAGTGCCTCGGTTTCCATGGGGCAGGAGTTTGAACAAGCCCTAGCTTCGCTTCGGGTCTCACCAGGCAACATTCAATGTTTCAGCGAGGCTGCTTTGTCCTGTAGAGCTTGGGGCCCTCCTCCAAGTTCACAGTCTATTAGAAAATCCAGTTCTTTGCAGAGGACGGGCTGTGGGCTTTGTTTTCTTGCTAGATGGTGGCTGGCAGGGGTGGAGGGAAGGGGGGACAGGGTGGAGCCCTCTCTGCCTTACTGGCCACTACGGTCCCTTGCAATGCTGCCCCCTACTAGGCCTCTCACAACATGTTAGGTGACATCTCCAAAGCCAGTAGGAGACTTTATCTCCAGTCCACTGAGTTAGTCTCATATATCATATATAGTCCTACCCCACCATCTTTGCCATATAAAGTAACCTAATTAAGACATTAAATATACCACCTTATTTGCAATTCCTATAAACATTCAAAGGGAGAGAACTGTATAGGATGTGTCCAGCAATGGCTGGGAGCATAGGTGAGCCATTTGTGAATTCTGCTTACTATAGTCTTTTTGCTGATATTTGTCTTAAGTTCTTGACCTCTGATTTTGTCTTTGGGTTCTAGCTCTTTCCATGGGCAGATATGTTGGAGAAGAAGGTCTATTTTGCATTGAAATGGAATGTAGCCTGGAGGGGAAGCATGCTAGCCATGAAGACATACTATCCAGGGAACAAATCTGACTCTACCATTTACTAGCCATGCAACATTTAGCATTTCTGTGCTTTGGGCTCCTCATCAATAAAATGTTAATAGCAGCACCCATCTCAGAGGCTGATGTGAAGATTAAATGAGATAATACCTACCTAGCTCTTAGTAAACACTCAGCTATTATCCCATTACCCTCTATAGTGGATAATTCCAATCATGAGAGCTGAGTTGCTTTTTAATATCAGAAGAGCGTTTATAGACTTATGATCTCTTTTATTTGCACATCATCCACTAATCATGTAATACTCCAAGAATCTCTGCAAAGAAGGCATCATTGATCCTATTCTACAGATAGGTACCACAAATTCAGAGAAGTTAAGAAAGTCTCCCAGCATCACATAGCTATGGAAATGGCTGAGCCAAACTGGTAAGTTCAGGTCTCCAGAGTCCAAGCTTGGTGTTCTTTCCAGTATGCCGACATGAGAAAGTGGTATGAAACTTGTTCTTCATGACACCCGGTAGTAGAACTCACATCCACGGGAAGAAGCTAGGGAATAGAGGTTTAGGACAGGAAGTGTGAATTTTAAGAGGCAGACTGGAGATGTATGGGGTTGCCTCACAGAATACTAGATTCTCCATTAGTGCAACATTAGTATGGCATAGTGGAAAGAGCCTGGGCACCACGGTGAGTCATTCAGTGAGTAAATACGTGTAACTCCTGTGTCAAGCATTGCCTTATTTGCTGGGGATATGATGGTCCACAAAAACATGGAGCTTGGATTGATTATTGGTCCAGAGATTTGTAAGGATTAAATGTTAAGATGGTATATTGTGAAGTACCAGAGAAGGTGTTCCAGGAAGGTGAACCAGACCCCAAAGCTGGGACGTGGTACAGGGAGTTTTCCCATCAGACTGACTCCTGGACTCAACTTACAATTTAATCCACATACAAGTCCTTCCTATCTACCATGTGCCAGGCATTGTGCTTGGCACAAGTGTGTCACAGTCAAGAGGAAGAAACATTAATGCTCTAGCTCCAAATGAAATATTTGACGAACAATAGAAATACAATGCCCAATAAATAAGATGGAGTTGTCCCTTCATATCTGTGAGAACAAGGAGGTTTTCAGGAAGGTGGTGTTTAAGTTTGATATTGATGCATTAACACTATTTTCACAGCCTGAGAAGCCAAAAAGAAAAAAAAAAGAGACTATTACTTGGTAACAGTTGTATCTACTATTAAATTCAGCATTTTATGTATCAGCCAATAAAATTGACTCATTCCCTCTTGTCTGTTGTTTAATTGGAAGAATTATAATAATCCTGTGGGTTGGTCATATTATCCACATGAAGTACAGAGAGAATAAAACATTTCTGCAAATTGACTGTCTTAGATTGGATGCCCTAAAAACAAAGTGTGAGGATGGGAATTCCTGTACGCTGGGGCAAGTCACCGACTGAGAATGGGGATTATGAACGAAACGGGTATGGCAATGAGGGGCACAGGACAAGGGAAGGAAAGAAGCTTAAGCAAAAGTGTGGTTTTGGGGACACCTGGGTGGCTTACAGTTAGTTGACTATTCGACTTCGGCTCAGGTCATGATCTCACGGTTCATGAGTTCGACCCCCGCATCTGGCTCCTTGCTGTTAGCGGGAAGGAGCCTGCTTTATCACAGGCCTGTTGTATCAACTCCCCAGCCACTCTATTTTTTTTTTTCTTTTTAAGTTTATTTATTTTGAGAGAGAGAGAGAGAGAGAGAGAGAGCACCAGAGCAAGTGAACTGGGGCAGAGAGAGAGGGAAACAGAGGATCTGTGCTAACAGTGCAGAGCCCGATGCAGGACGCCAACTCACAAACCACGGGATCATGACCTGAGCCAAAATCAAGAGAGTCAGACGCTTAACTTAGTGAGTCACCCAGGCACCCTAGCCAGCCACTCTTTTGTTTGAGGACCTTCAGGTATCACCCGATCTGTGCATCCTCACATCCTGAGTGCCCGTCATTTCTCTTACGTGCTCTGCTCTGTGTAATAGATGGATGTTTATGCCTTACTTCTTCCTCCCTTCACCCAAGATTTCATGGACCACAAAGAAGCAGAGTGAGGACCTTGGGGACTAAGTTCCAGTTGTAACAATCAGTGAATGGCCCTGGCATCCTGGGCAAGCCCCTTAAGGTCTGAATTTGAGTTGTCCTCCTCTGTAAAAATAGTACAATGGTATTTCCTACTTCTTGGAGTTGTTATGTGGATTAGAAGCAACACATTTAAAATATCAAGCACATAGTGGGTGTGCAATAAATGAGTGTTATTTTTCCGTGACAGATACACCTGTGCAGGAGACAGAGATAATGCAGGTGGGCGTGAAGAAAGCTTCCACCGCTTGGAAAACAGATGTCAAGGCACAAGTGTCTGACGCATAAGGTGTTCTCAATGTATTTAAAGTCTGTTGCTCACCTCCCCTTCTCCCTTTCTCCTCCCATCACCGCTGTCTGGATTCCTCAAGCTGCCCGTGTTCAGAACACCTTGCTTTGGTTACATCCATTGCCTTCCATGCTCTGGCTCCATGGGAATCCTTCCAAGAAGCTTTCCCATTGCAGAGCAGGGTCCTGTGGCCCAGGGGTTAAGGGATCATGCCCTTGGGGGAAAAGCCTTCTTCTCTTCCTCCTCCTGAGCATCTTGAGAGACACCTCTGCTATCTCTTGCCTTCTTTTTATGACTGTCCATGCCACATTCCCCATCTCTGGGCCCCCGATCCCCTCAGAGTGAGAAACATTCCTCCCTTACTTTTCAAACAAGGAGGGCCAGTCCATTTCTTACTTCTGTCTCCTTCTCTCCAGAATGGGGCCTGTTGATTCCTCCCAGGGATGTTCCTGAATGATAGGAGAAAGTACAGAACATACTGCACTGGCCAGTCCAAACACAGCTAAGCGTCATTCTCTTTCCTTCCTAGTCCCTCCATGCTTTTTATTTAAACCTACAATAGTTAATGACAATTATTTCCTGTTGCACTTTCTGTTACACTCCTGAGGCTTAATCCCATGCTAGGCACACAGTAGGGCTCAAAAGAAAAATGGAATTTTAGTGAACACCTGAACTCTTGGCAGTGACCTTGGAACACCCTGGGCTCTGAACTCACTTACATCTCCCTTTAGGGGAGTAATAGTTTCCCAGGAGTCAGAGGGCACGCCGCCCTGTGCTCGGAGGCACATCATCATCATTTTTGTTAAACTAGCACATTTTTAGGCTGTGAGCTCGTAACTAAATAGCGTCCATGGGATTCCGGTGCTATCTGATTCCTGGAGGAAGGGAGGGGCAGGGGCTGTCCTGACTCAGAACAATCAAGTGCAGCAGATTTTCCAAAGCCAATAGCTGAGGTTCTGCTCAGCTGCTCTCAGCTGCTTCTCTGAAAGTTCTCACCTAGAGGCTCCCCTGGATCAGGTGCCCATCTGGTTCCTGGGGTCTTGCATTTATGCCCCAAGGACGGCAGGAGTAGGTCCACTGTGGGGTCTTTTCTTTCTTTAAAAAAAAATTTTTTTTTTACGTTTTATTTATTTCTGAGAGAGACAGACAGCGTGAGCAGGGGAGGGTCAGAGAGAGAGGGAGACACAGACTCCGAAACAGGCTCCAGACTCTGAACTAGCTGTCAGCACACAGCCTGACGCGGGACTCAAACCCATGAACTGTGAGATCATGACCTGAGCCGAAGTCGGACGCTTAACCGACTGAGCCACCCAGGTGCCCCTGTGGGGTCTTTTCTGAATCTGGGAATGCTCAGGTGAGAAGGAAGCGCCCAGGCTATGGGAGTGATAGTTTCTTCCTCCTTGTACTTTTCCAAACAACTGGCTGGGGTTCTGCCATAATGAAATAACAGAAAACCATTGGGACCCCTGACCCCTCGCCTGTGGTAGACTACCACGCACCCATGCACAGTCAAGAGCCCGCACCCCAAATCAACAATCATTGAATTTGTACCCACATATCCACCCTCTACCAGGAACTGTGCCGGCCCCAGCCCCTAGATCATGTCACCAGCACTCAGTCCTTCCCTCCTCCATTCTCACCCACCACCTCTGGCCCCAACACTGCATGGCTTCAAGTATTCCATCCCCATTGGGGTACGTGCTTCCACAGGTGTTTTGCTAAAAAAAAAAAAAAAAAAAACCATGTGTATATGTACATTTTTTTTTTAAATCCAAAAACTCACATTGGAGTCTCCACATCAAATTCCTGGGCAATCTTGCAAACTTATAACCTCTCTGAGCCTCTCTACTCTTCAGCTATTGATTAAAAAAATTTTTTTTTTTTAGTCTTTATTTTTAAGAGAGAGAAAGCACAAGCAGTAGAGGAGCAGAGAGGGAGACACAGAATCTGAAGTAGGCTCCAGGCTCTGAGCTGTTAGCAAAGAGCCAGGTGCGGGGATCGAACCCACGAGCTGTTAGATCATGACCTGAGCCTAAACCTGAAGCTCATCTGACTGAGCCTTCCAGGCGCCCCTGTACTCTTCAGCTTTTAACGGGTGTGATAATAGCAACCTGCTGTAGAGGGATGCACTCTTCCATTGCATAGTACTGTGTCAAAGCCAAGTCGAGTCGCCTATAAATATTTTGGCCACACCCTCTGGGGAGTTGGTTGCTTCAGAACAATCTTAATGGGTTCTGAAGAGGAAGATGGTCTCTCTCTGCCCTCCCTGCAGGGCCGGGGGTGGGGCAAAGGCCATGCGAAGGTCAGGCCAGGCTGCAGCAACCACAGCTAACAAGGTGACTCACTTCCCTGATAACCCTGCTGAGAAAAGTGCAGGCTGTCTCTTGCCCCTTTCCTTTGGCTCAGACACACCTCTTGAGGCGGAAGACATTTGGCACCAGGAAAGGAATCTGTCAGGTCAGGTCAGGAAGAACTGTCTCTGAGTCTGGGCCTTCCCTTTGAGTTCGGAAAGAGTAGAGAAGGAAAAAACCAAAACACCCGTAATCTGTGCTTTGGCTGTAAGTGGACTCCAAGCCTTGGCTTGGAGCCAATGTGACCTTGGCAAGTTCCTTATCTTCTCTGGACCTATTTCTTCTGCCTTGAACTTTTCGCCATCATAATCCTACTTCCTGGGGTTGTTTGGGGAAGAAATTTCAAGGAGTACATATATGTATATATATATAATGCCCATTTCACTCTGCTGCCTTAAATATAAACTTTATCAAGAAGAGTATATGTATTTGGCTTCTTTGTAGTTTTTTGTTTTACATAATGGTTATGTTTTGCTTTCCTAATAAGAAAAAACATGCCATGTACTTAATTCTGTTAAAGGCTGACTAAATAAAGAACGTATGAGAAAACCGAGACTCAGGGGGCTTGTGTGATCAGGTCCAATAGGCGAGCTGTTCAGAAGCAGAAGCGAAAGTGAAATCAGGCCTAGGTTCAGGTTCAAGGGCTTCTTTCTTACACATCACCTTTATATTGGGCAATGTTGACCCTTGGGTATTTAAATCTCCCTTCCACTTCAGGACTACAAATTCAGAGTTGAGTTTTAAAACATACACATATTTCTGTCTCCGTGCATACGGAATATGCATCTATATATGGATATTGATCTTTCAGGAAATAGATGAAGCAGACTCTTCACAACATCTACGAGATGGGAACACACACACTTTGCAACTTCTCTTTTCTAAGTGAGTTTCCGGAGACCCCTTCCACGTGGGGCAAAGCACACAGCCCCAAGCCCATTCTGAAGGTCAAACGTTTAATCCCCTTTATTGTATCGGTTTTGCCCATGGCTGAGATCAGAAAGGGATGGATGCAAGCACTCTCTGAGACAGATGTGTAACGGGGAGCCTCTTGCGAGTACGAGCGACTTCTCCAGTCTTAATATTGCTTAGTCCATGCGGAGTCTACAGTAGGGGGTTAAAATCCACACTCCAGTACCTGCTGACGTCAAGAAGGTGTGAGCCTGAAATGTCTAGAGAATAACAGGGGATCTCGGTGAAGACAAGTCTCACGATGCAAGTAAAAAATAAATCTGATGACCACAGCGAGACATTGAAAATTAAAAAGAACAATGAAGAAAGGAGAGGGCGAGAGAGAAGCAGAATTGCCATGAAAAACATTTCTTTTTAAAGTAACAAAGGACTATATAGCTCCTGCAATGAATATAACACAGACAGCTATTTTGAGTCGGGGCAAGTTAAGTATATTCAATAAAGACAGGGTCTCCAGGTTTTGTGTTTTTTTTTTCTTTTTTGCAGTGAAATAGTTTAGTTCCTTCATATAGAGACATATTACACAATGTTAACAACCATGAAAAACAATACAAAATGCCCTCAATTTACCAAGTAGAAAAATATAGCTAGTATATATGGCAATTGTGAATCTAATACTGTACAGAAGTAATTTATGGATTTTACAAATAAATTATAGCTTAAATGCCCTTTTAAAATTCTTTTTTTTTTTCTCTCCCCCAGATGTACACCAGAACTTACAACAGGAAAGTTTCCGAGCCTAACTTATTGCAAATCAGTGCCAGTCAAATGTCCTGCCGACCAGCTCGAAGAATTTCTTATTTGGCTCGTGAAAATATTCGTGCAGTTTATTGAGGAGTTTGGGGTCCACTTGGGGGTGCGCCCGGCCTTTGGACTCGTGCAAACAGCGGTCCCGGCCGCTGTCCCGCAGGCAGTAAAAGCCCTTGGTTTTGTTAAAGTAGAAGTTCGAGGCGTTGATCTGCGGCGACAGCTTCAGGAACCGCTCGACCTTCTGGATCTCGGGGAAGGGGTCCCTGATGAGGCGGTCGCCGTCGACGATGTGGATGCGGCGCAGCGGGAAGAAGCGCAGCCAGTTGTGCAGGTGCACGTGGTAGAGGCTGCGGTTGAGCGCCTTGTAGCCCACGTTGAGCCGGCCGTCGCGCACCAGGAACTCCTCGATGGACGGGTAGGGCTTGCGCTTCTGCACGTGGTTGTAGAACACTTGGGTGTAGTCGGACAGCACGCGCTCGGACGGGTCGCGCAGGATGAGCAGCAGCCGGATGCCCGGGTTCATGCTGTGGACGCGCTCAGGCACTTTGGGCGACGTGAAGTACGCGGGGGTCTTCTCCACCGTGAGCTGGTGCGGGGACGAGAAGGGCATCTGGCCCAGGTACCAGCCCAGGCCTTGGCTGTAGTGCTCCTCCCAGTCGAAGAAGTGGACCTCGTTCTCGGCGGCCGCCACGTCGGGGTGCAGGCTGAGCATCTCCAGCAGCGCGCGCGTGCCGCCCTTGCGCACGCCGATGATGATGGTCTGCGGCAGCTGCTGCGCCGAGCCGTTGGGGGCCGCGCCGGCCCGGCTGTCGCCCTGGAGGGGGGCGGCCCTGCGCGGGAGCTCGGGCTGGCCGGGCTCGGCCCCGGGGCGGGAAGGCACTAGCTGGAGCTGGGCGCCCAGCAGCACCGCGCCCAGGAGCAGCGCGGCTACGCTGGACACCATGGTGGCTTCACTGCGCCGGGCGCCGCTGGGTCATGAAGCGCTGCCGCGGGGAGAGCCTCCTGGTCAGTGACGCATGGGTGTCGCGGGCCGCCAATTACTGGGAAACAAAAGGGGAACATATTAGCCCCAAATGCACCCAGGCCATATAGATCTGCCGATGCTGTCGTCTGGGGCAGGGCAGTCACCTCCCTGGGGCTCCCTCTGTTTCTTTATCCTGTAAGGCAGGGGGTGGGGGTGGCAAAGCTTTCTGTATAGGGGCCAGATAGGAAATGTTTTAGGCTTCCTCGGACACCGTCTCTATGACAACCCCAAGTATGCCTTTTTGTTCTAGTGGCCTTTGGCAGTATGCTGAGGAATGGGTGCAGTTTGCATTCCAATAAAACTTTATTTATGGATACTGAATTCTGAATGTCCTCTCATTTTCATGCGTCATTTTTCTTTGGAGTTTTTCAACAATTTGTATGTTCAGCTCTCTGCACAGAAACGGACAGATTTGGCCCTGCAGTCAAAGTTTGCCACCCTCTGCTGTAAAGGAAAGGGCCGGAAAGGTCTTTTGGACCTCAGCAAACATCAATGCAAATCCCTCCTACTGGCTAGCCCCAGGCAGTGGAGCCAGTGATATAGAAGCAGACATTGTTCCTGCCCCCCCCACCCCCAGGGGCTCGGGATCTAATAGGGCAGGTGAACCTGTATGAAAGACTAAATGATTGGTCCTCAGTTCTTTTTTTGTTTTGTTTTTTAAGGTTTATTTTTGAGAAAGAGAGAGAGAGAGCAGGGGAAGGTCAGAGAGAGACAGAGAGGCCTAAGCAGGCTCTGTGCTGACAGCAGTGAGACTGAAACAGAGCTCCGACTCACAAACCGCAAGATCATGACCTGAGCCGAAGTCAGATGCTCAATCCACGGAGCCACCCAGGCACCCCGATTAGTCCCATCCTCCCTGCACCCAGCTCTTTCTATGGCCTCACCGTGCGGTGAGCGTGCTCCCAAACAATTTGATTTGGGTTTGGCCAATGGCCTCTGAGTGGAAACGACAATGTGTCAGTCCCCAGCCTCGCCCTTGAGAAGGTTTTTGTGTTTGCCCTTGGCCTCTTGCACTTCTGCCCTGAGCATGAGAGGAATGTGCCCCGGCCAGCTGCTGGGCCCTAGAGGATCATGAGCCACACGTGTGGCAGACCACCTGTACAGCACAGCCATCCAGGCTCATGAGTGACAATGCATCATTGTGACCGTAAGCCACTGACTTCTGGGGTGGTTGGTATTGCAGCATGCATTTGGCAAAGGCTAATTGCCATGACCTGACTGCAGGCATCAGCGACGTGTGTGCTCTGATTAGAGTTTTCACAGGGTACTGTGTGGACACATGCTCGTTCATTTTGCCTGAAATGACTGGGGATGGCTTCATGGGAGAAGCAGTGTTTGAAGGGAGCCCAGAGGGACAGACAGGTGAGCTGGCTAGAGAGAGCAAAACTCCCTCCTGTGTGCAAAGCCGTGCTGCTCATCAGTTTTACAGCCTGCTCACCTGACCCTACACTGCAAAGTAGGAAGAAGCGACAGGTACAGATAGGAGGCTTACCCAAGGACACAAAATTTTAGTCCAATGGAAAATTCATTGCCCCAATTCAAAACTCTGAACGCAGGGCACTCTTTACACAAACTGCCTCCTTTATACCTTCTCCTGTTTACCTATCTGAGATTTATGACACTTAGGCACTGAAGTCCCACAGCACACAGCCACTGCTGGGTGAGATGGCAAGGGGTTCCCAAAGACAGAGGACTCACGTCCACATTTCAGGGAGCTGATAAACAGCAACCGTCAAGAGGTGTGTGACCATCTTCCAGAAAGAGGGTACTGGAAGCTCTTTTAAGTCATCTCTGTCTGAACACAGTTAAAGGGTTAGTGACAGGCCTGCCTTGGGGGCTATGGGGACTGTAGAGCCAATAAAAGTGTTCTCCATCAAAAGGGCCCATCGTCATCTTTACACCAGGTTTAAAATCCACTTTATTAGTTTAAAACTTTGTCCAGAATGGATAAATGAAGAATTTCTATGGTCTTGCATTTTTATAATCAAACCTATCGATCTACCTCCCTCAGATATCAGCTGTATTAACTGCTTTGTAAAATGTATGTTAAAGTGTATTAGGGGCACCTGGGTGGCTTAGTCGGTTAAGCGTCCGACTTTCGCTTAGGCCATGATCTCGAGGTTCGTGGGTTCAAGCCCCGCGTCGGGCTCTGTGCTGACTGCCAGCTCAGAGCCTGGAGCCTATTTCAGAGTCTGTGTCTCCCTCTCTCTCTGACCCTCCCCTGCTCACGCTGTCTCTCTCTCTCTCCTAGAAATAAATAAAAATATTTAAAAAAATGTATTAACTTAGGGGCACCTGGTGGCTCAGTCGGTTAAGCGTCTGACTTCGGCTCAGGTCATGATCTCACGGTTCGTTTGTTTGAGCCCCGCGTCGGGCTCTGTGCTGACAGCTCAGAGCCTGGAGACTGCTCAGATTCTGTGTCTCCCTCTCTCTCTGACCCTCCCCTGCTCACGCTCTCTCTCTCTCTCTCTCTCTCTCAGAAATAAATTAAAAAAAATTTTTTTTAAATTAAAAAAACTGTATTAACTTAAAAAAGCAATTAAAAACTGGAAAAATGTTTAGAGAATCACAGAACACTTGAACACAGAACACTTGCAAGATCGGTTGACATCACTATTTAGGGGGAAAAAAGAGAGAGAAGAAATGTTTAAGGAGGGGTGACCAGGCAAGATGTTGGTCCAGAGTTTTCCGCTGATTGAATGATTTCAATCAAATGGAAAGTTTGCTTACTCAATAAATGTTTTAGTATGTTTCAGTCAAATTTCATTTCCTTCTCAATGTGGGGCTGGCCCATATATGGATCCCACTGCGCTTGCCTCTTACGTGTTTGGGGTATGCGTGTAGCCCGTGCATATGCATACTTGTGTATGTTTGTGCATGTGTGTATGCGCTCGCGTGGGTGTGTGCCCATGTGCAGGGGGTGAGGGGATGAAATGCAGGAGACGGCATCTACTCCACACTAGTGATGAGTGCTGCTGAACCCATCCCATAGCTCCGTGTTCAGACTCAGGAATAAACCACACGTCCCAATCCTTCAACACCTAAGGGACAGAATCAGGGGCCAGATCTGACATTCATATTTTCTAACTATTGATGCTTTTCCTTCTCTGTTATTAGCATCCTGCTTAGTACAGTGCACATCAGAGGGGTTTTTTTTCCCTATAGGGGAATTACCAACAGACAGCAGAGAAGAAACTGTATATATACATGCATATATATATATATAAACAAATAAACAAAAAACCCTGAGCAGTGAGTGGTTTAAAAGCTCCTCACTTCTCCTTTAATACTTTCTAAAAATGTATTTACTTCTGTCTAACGTCTTGTACATTCCAAAAATATTTGAGGCATATAGGGAAAAAAATTAGCTAAAGTCTCATACACATATAGTATATATATATATATAGAAAAGCATGTATATGTATGAACTGTATACATATGTATCTATACATATGTATAGCATGTATATGTATGGAACTTTAGCTAAGTGTGCAGATATAAATACATACACATACATGGACATGTAAATACATATATGATATATTACACACAGTGGCCTTTGCAAGCCAACTTCCTCATGTTGCAGTTTGATGATTTGAACTCAGTGGCACAGCTGGAATTTCTGGGCCTTTAAGTAACATTCTTGGAAAAGAGAAGACCTCCAAGGTCAGGTGAACCTGTAAGCCAGTACATCGGAGCCACACTGATCCTGACAAAGGAATTGTGCACATACATCAGAACACACAAGTGCCACAGACAGGAAGCCAAGATGGCTTGTCTAAGGTCACATAGAAAAACAGGCCTAGACCTCATGGTTCTGGAAATCCAGCCCTGTTCTCCATCTATCTGCTATTAGTGCCATCTCCCTAACATGTGGCCTGAACAGGAAATAATGGCAAAGTTTGGGGTATCCTAAAGAAGAAAGGCCCTCAAAACTCTAGCCAACAGTGACAAAGTCCCAGGTCTAGTACAGAATCAGCTGACACACAAAGACAGGCCAGCATGAGGTCAAAGTCACTCATTTATTCTCTTCAGTAGAGCAGCTGAAAGGAATCAGCCAGGCTGTGGGGTCAGGAATCCTGTCTCTAGGTTTGATTTTATTCAAAGGAACTTAACCTGTATTAGCCTCAGTTTCCCCGTCTATAAAAATGGCAGTAATTGCACCCACCCGAAATGGTTTCCTTGAGACTGAAATGAGGTGATCTGTATTAATAATCACCATTCAATAGAAATATTAACATGGGCCATGTAGGCATGTCTTCATTTATTCAACAAATATCAAAATTTACTGAATTTATGCTACCTATCTGACATTTTAGCAAAGTTACGAGATTCACTTTCTGTTTTTGCCAATACCTTCTCCCCTCCGTAAGGCCAAATGGCATCTTCTCATAGCAGCTGTGCAGCAGATGAATCATAGAAATAAAAGAAGAACACACAGGTTTACTACATTACCAGAAAAATTCCATTATTTATGGGTAATTGAGTGGCCCTCGTGAAGGTAAGTCACCCCTCCTAAAGGTGGCAGTAACCACCATTTATTTATACTTCTCTGACACTTAGTCACACCTTGCCCTTTGACAAAGCATCTATTATTAGATCTTTTATTGTTAAGTGTTCAAACGACCCAGGAGCCACATTAAAATTTTAAACTTTCCAGGAGCCACATCTAAAAACAGAAATATTTTTATGTTCTCCAAAACACTATCACCTAACACATAATTCTCATATAATATGAAGGAGATATTTTCCATTTCTTTTGTACCAAGTCTTCAGAATCTAGTGTGTGTCCATGTACTCTTGCAGCACATTGCAAGGTCACGTGTGGCTGGTGGCAGCTGAGGTGGCAGCGCAGAGGTACACAGCGCTGAGTAGGGCTGCGATTTAAGTGAGGAAAGTGCTTTCTGAAGGGTCACATCCCCACCCCCATGCTCACAAAGGAGGAAGGCAAGTTTGAACCTTTAGGCAGCACAAAGATGAATTGATCATCCTCCTTCCAGAAGCGAACCAGCTAATGTTGAACACATGGAACCTTCTAGAAGTTTGGAACCCTGAGCTGGCATGGGCAGGGACAGAATGTTCCACAACACCGAGAACCCAGGCCGCCTGCCTCCCCAAAAGCAATGACGGCAGCTCACATCTGCAGCACCTGTTACTGAACAGACCCAGGCTGACATCATCCCACGATGTGACCACGCCACCGTCCCGGTGATGCTCACCGCAAGTCCTCAAGAGAACTGCTCTCAAGACAAGCAAGAGGCTCAGAGAAGTTCAGTGGCTTGTTCAGAAAGGTAGAGGCTGAACTAGGGTCCACACTCAGTCTGAGCTGGCAAAGCCAGGGATGTCGCTGTCCCTGTCACTCCTTGGTGAAGCCGGGAGTTAGGGTGTAAGTAGTCCCTGACCCTGATGTGCCTCCTGGGCCTAGGAACATTTGTACCCGGTAACGGCCCTTTGAAGATGGACAGGATTTCATGGAAGGATGCACAAAACAAACCCTCTCTTTCCTTTCGTAGATGGGCTAGAAGTTCCCAAAGAGAGATCCAGCCCTTTCACTGTTCACCTCCCGTTTATCAAGAACGCAGTGATAAACCAAGTCCTGAGCTACAAAAATTCAAAAGACCAGGCTTTCCCATCAGCAGCATTAAGCTTCCTTGGGCCCCGCGGTGGAAGTGCTGACCACCTGCCAGGTATGGGAGGCATGGGCAGAGCCCACGGGCTTTCTTGGAGGTTTCCTGGTACCTGAAATTAAATCCAAATTTAATTTGGGACACCCCGGGATGGGAGCTGCCTGTCTGTCCCTCTGGCCTCAATCTGTGCCTTCAGGTCACGCTCCCACCTTGCTGACCTTTCTGTGCCTGTGAACACCCTGAGTTCCCGCCAGCTCTGGACGCTGGCATTTGCTGCCCCCTCTCTTTCCAGGATGCTGGGTCCGGCTGGCTCTTTCCTGCCAGTTAGATTTCATTTCAAACACCGCCTTTCCCTGCAACATGGGCCCCACCTGCTCTCTTTTAACTACATTCTTTCTCATCATCCTGTTTTTTATATTCCTCATGTACTAACCGACACTGGATTTGCGTGCTTCCGGTCTGGTCGCCTGGTCTGCCCCTCCCTCTGAAAGTACCAATCTCTGAGCCTCTCTGTGTCCTGACGCTCTTCTCCACTGCACCCCCCACGGTGCCAGGGCCTGGCACGATTTCTGTGCACAGTAGGTGCTAGAGATCCTATTTGCTAAGTGAACGTGTCGAGACTGCAGTGGAAGGTTAAGCAAATGGCTCAAGGTACTGAGCAAGGATTTTAATTCAATAGAAAGACAAACGGAACAGTTTGTCTATAAAAAACACTGTGTCCAACGGCAGTGAGTTTTTCAACCCGAGAGAGTCACAGGCAGGAGCCAGATATTGAAAAGGGGGACTCAAGATTTCTAATGGTGACTGGACGAGATCACCTGAGAATCTAGAAAATATTTTAATTAAAAAAGGAGAGGATGCAGTCAAATAACCCTTCAAAATATTTTAATTTTCTCCCTAAGTCTTCTTATTACATAATTCACATCATGACCTAGATTTCAAATGTAATTAACTACAGTATATTCCCCAAGTCCCACCTCGGCAACGTTATCTGTGGCTAAAGTGGAATAACGAGAATATTCCACGAGAGGTGAATTTAATGCGTCGGAAATAGTGCTGCCTGTAATCCCTCCGGCTGGAGGATACCTTTCCAGCCCCTCAGTGGAAACTAGTGGTGCAGCTGGCACAGACCAGAAGCTTCTCTAGATAACCAGGGACGCTCAAAACAGTCAGCCACAAGTGTTTTAGGAGATTTAGCAAAAGGGCTAGAAAGGGAGAGCTTACTTACTGGGTGCCCACTGGGTGCCGGGTGGTGAGCACGAGTGCATAAATCATCTCTTCTGATGCTCGCAACAAAACTGAGATGTGGTTATTCTTGTTTTATCTGACTTTTTTTAAGCAACGAAAAGGTAACGTACAGTCGTGGGTAAAGCAAAGGAGCTTTTGCAATTGGGTAGACCACGCTGGTCTTCCTATAGCTCTCTCAACTCACATAGGTGTCTTACCCGTCTGGAGCTCAAAATGCCATTCTGCAAAATGGGTGCAACCTATGTCCATATGGATGACCTCAGGATGAAGTAAGATTACCCATGCCACACACACAGCACAAGGGAGGCATTCAACAAATGTGGATGGCCTCCCTTTCTCCCTTGGACAGATACGTAAAAGTGTTATTAAGGCTAAATGACCTTCTCAAGGTCACAGACGCAGGGGGGTTAAGAACTAACATTCCAGGGGCCATCTCTAAAGCCCACTGTGCTTCTTCTCCTTTGAATGGGGAGGCTTCCCCATGGGCAGGGGGAGTGCATTTCCAGCAGTGGGGAGAGCTTCCGCAAGAACACAAGGGAAGTAGACCAGAGGACATCTATTATACTGCCAGACAAGAACAAGCATCCAAGGGTGTTGAGTGATTTAATTTTCTGGAATGTACTGAAACCTCAGTAAGACATCTGAACAGCAGAGCTGTCATTCCCGTATCCAATCAAACTTCTGGGCAATCAACAGTGGAGATGTTTTGTTCATCTTTAGGAGTCAAAAACATCTTCACGTTCGCCTTTAAGCAACTGCTTAAGGGCATGTTAAGATGGTGTCGAATTTCCATCCTTGGCAGGTCATCTTGGAAAGCAAGAAAGAGGAAATAGAGTCGACTTGTGCCTCTCAGCCCACAGAAGGGCAGTGATGTCTCAAGACTTACATAAATATTTATTTTCTTGAAATTGCCTGCACATGACACTCTTCAACAAGTGTTGACACTCACTTTTGTTTGGATTTACTTATGGTAATTGCTGACAGGCTTACCTCATGTGGGGTGGGAAGGGTTCTGGGGTGGAAAGGGTTCGAGGCAGCAAAGACCCAAGGTCAGTCCACATAATGTAAATGCGTTTCCGTGGGTCACCTGTACTGCCTGGGGAAAGGTAGTGTAACTGGCCCCATTCTCCCCTTGAAAAACAAGAGGACTTTAGTACATTGCCTCCTTCAGCCTTTCTACGCCTCCGAGCATCCACAGTTGGGCTGGGAATTTCCATATTTACAAAAGGCTACCGGGGTAATGCACAGAATTCTGCAGGATTCAAGGAGAGAGGCACCTGGGCAAGCCAGGTTAGGGCAATATGGTGTGGCTGGGATTTGGGGCCAGAAGATTTCAATGACAGTGTTGTTTCTGAGCCTCTGAGAACTCGATATCATGACGCTGATAAATGCCACCTGTCCCATCGGAAGTCTGAACCCACACGATGTTCTCCAAATGGGATGCGAGATTAGGGTGGCAGGATCTGGGTGAGGAGCTGCAGGTGTGGGGTGAGTATGGCAGCCTTCCCAGGACCACTGGATGCCCCATTGCAACTGTTTAGCACCGTGCTTTCCAAAGGCAGACGTGCACACCAGTTCCCTGGAGATCTAGTTCACAATGTAGATCCTAATTCAAGAGGTCTGAAGAGAAGCCCAAGAGTCTGTGTTTCTAATAAGCTCCCAGAGGAACGGGCCTGCCCACCCTCAGCCCTTAGAATGGCAAGGACTGTGAGCTCCAAATGCTCATGCCCCATTCGGGTTCAGATCCTGATGGTGCTGGCCTTGGGCTGGGGGTGGCCAATGTTCCTTTAGTGTTTGTTTCTTACTATTGCTGGGGCAGTTTTTGTTTTTGTTTTTTTATGTTTTATTTACTTTTGAGAGAGAGGGACAGAGAGAGACAGAGTGTGAGCGGGGAGGGCAGAGAGAGAGGGAGACACAGAATCCGAAGCAGGCTCCAGGCTCTGAGCCATCAGCACAGAGCCTGATGCGGGGTTCCAACTCGTGAACTGCAAGATCATGAACCTGAGCTGAAGTCGGACGCTTAACTGACTGAGCCACCCAGGCGCCCCTAGGGGCAGTTTGTTTTTCACACCAGGACTGGAAACAATTGTGGCTGACAAAATAGAGAGGGATGGGTCCGGCCACAGAGATGGAATTTTCTGCAGAGCAGGGTGGAGGGGCCATGCTGGAATGAACAGAGGATGCAGAGCCAAAAACTCCGGCTCAGATCTCAGCTCCCTATTTGCAAATCCACAAGACAGCACTGAAACTTGGAGCCTCAGAGAGAAGGCATTGGCTCCATCTACTAATTGCAAGGATTAAATAAAACACTCTATGTAGATGCTGAGGATATGGCCATCTTGCCTGGGCCATGGCAAGCCCTCAAATCATGGTAGCTATTTTTGTCCCTGAAAAAAGAAGGCTGTGTGGTATAAATGGGATCTGGAGATGATAATTAGTCAAACACATTTGTTCATGATCCAAAGTACTGCAGTGACTCAACCAGACAGAGGCTCAAGGAAGAACGGACAATGACATGTAGGAAGGGGCCAGCTCTCTGTGAGTGACCGGGTTTGCGGTGGGTCCTTCCTAAGTGCCCCCGTTGGTGGGTGAGGAAGAGCCAGGTGTGTGCAGCGGCGAGGCCCCGGTGTGGGAAGAGGGGGCGGAGTCGCTCAACATGTTTAATCTGCGTGGCTGTGCACAGAAGGCAGCAGTGACCTAAATAAATCCTTCATTAGAGGCAGAAACACACTGGCACAGGCAGTGCTCGGCAGAGCTCTGTGACAGGAGGGCGGACGAGGCCTCTCTTATTACTCGGTGCAGCTGAGTGGAAAAGGGGCTGTGCAGGCAGACAGAAGACGGGAGACGGGCTGCCTTGGCATACCTGGGTGCGCGCAGCTTCGGGCCAGGTGGGACCCAACCTCCCGACAGGGGCCGTGCGACAGCGGGGGCCTCCATGGCTGGGCACACAGTCCTCATAACCCCATAGGTGGGGAGCAGCCACAAATCCCTAAACATTTCCCCAGAGAAGCCACACGGCATCCGAAGCCAAAGGGCCACCTGCCACCATCATGTCCCACCCTTAACCCTGCAGAAGGGGTCAGTAAGGTAAGGGGAGCATGGGAACCCCAAGGTCAAGCATGCAGCAGCTTAAACTGAATTGGAAATCCAGGTCTCCTGATTCCCAGCCTGCTGGATCCCAGACGCACGGAAACTGGTGCTTCTCTTGTGCTGGGGCACAAGAGAATAATGGTGTTAGAATAATTTGCTGCTGAAAATAAACATGAGCACACACCAAAGGAAATGCTTCCCCTAGACAAGCAAAGTGGAAAGGGACTTATCTCCTCTCCTGAGCCAGCCTGTACGGACTGAGTATCTGTGTGCTCTCAAAATTCCTATCTTGAAGCCTTAATCCACAATGGAATGGTATCTGGAGGTGAGGATTCTCGGAGAGAATGAGGTTTAGGGGAGGCCGTAAGGAAAGGACCGAACACGAGGTTAGTGACGGGATCAGAAGGGAGGCCAGAGCAGTCTCTATGCCACGTGAGGACGCAGCCCCAGGAAGAGATCTCTCCGCAGGGGCTGAGGCTGGCGACAACCCGGCCTTGCACTTGCCAGACACCTAACTGTGGAAACAATGTTGTTGTGTTAGCGGGTTGTCTAAGGTACTTCATTACAGCTGCCCAAGCCGACTGGTACACAGCCCTTACTGGTAGAAGCAAGGACGAGTGGTTTTCCTGGGACTGCTGCGTGCTTCCTGGGGTAACAGGTGACATCAAGGGACGGAGCCAGCTGCACGTTGGGGACTGCAGCCAGTAGCCGTGTATCGGATCTGTCTTAAAGAGGCAGCAGTTGCCAAATCCCCGGATGTTGGAGACGAAGGACCAGTGTGACCTGATCTCTGAAGTTTTCAAGAATCAACTGTGAATATTTCCATGAAAACTCCTGATTTTTTAGGAAGGCCACAAACAGATATTAGTTGTCAAGTGAGGTGACGGTCGGGGTGGGAAGACTGATGGGCGAGTCTGCAGAGACTGATGCCTGAGATCCAGACTCTGCCCAGAGGTGATCGCTTGGGCAAGGCACCCACAGTGTTTCTAAAATTGTCCTGAGTTACTAGGGATATAGAAAGAATCTAGCCGCTGTCCTCAAAGCACCCTGCAGAGGAGACACGCATGGAAGGAGAGTGATCGCCACATTCAGTGCGAGCGTAGGTCCAGCCACAGCTAATAGATAGCTCAGAGGCAACACTCAGCTGGAGGAAGGGCAGGAACGGCCCTGTATGATCCCTTGGAAAAGGCAGCCAATGTTCAGGCACCATCCGGGAGGGGTCCGGGTGTCCGTTCCTGCACTGGGGCTGGTCTGGAGGTACAGTCTGTGGGACACGGTGGTAAGGCTGCCCCAGTCAGCAGGTGTGGGGTCCGGAGAGGCAGTAGGCTTGTAGATTTAGAAAGACAGGAAGGGTGGGACGCCTGGGTGGCTCAGTCAGTTAACCTAACGACTTCGGCTCAGGTCATGATCTCGCGGTTAGTGGGTTCGAGCCCTGCGTCAGGCTCTGTGCTGACAGCTAGCTCAGCCTGGAGCCTATTTCAGATTCTGTGTCTCCGTTTCTCTCTGACCCTCCCCTGCTCACGCTCTCTCTCTCTCAAGTAAATAATAACATTTAAAAAAAAAAAAAAAAAAAACAGAAAGAGAGGGAAAAGAGCCTTGGCGGTGGAAGGAAGCATCAGGTCCTGAGCCTGAATCCCAGCAGCACCACTCACACGCTCCAAGCTGGGGCGGGTTAACGGAAAATCTTGGAAACTCCCGTGCATGTGTGGCCCAAGATTCTGTCTTTCCTTTTGAATATGCCTGTTGTTGGTTTAACACGATCATTTAGAAAAACAGACATTGAAGGGAGCACTTGGCATTGACAGGCACCATGAAACGCACCAGCAGATCAATGAGGGAAGCTGGTCCTGCTGGTGAGGAGCTGAGGGGGAGGCAGGCATGTGGACAATTCAAGCGGGGTGCCAGGGCTGGTTTGGATTTTATACCGTCTGTATTTCCTCCTGTCCTGAATTAAACTGTTGCTCTTCACAGGATGGCACTGACTAAAACAATGGCATGGAGTGTTTTCCTCCGGCACACAAACATTCACACACGTGAGCATGATTTCTTTCCACCTCTCACTTGACAAACTCAAAAACCAGTATTCAAGTTGAATAATCCTTTATTCTGAAACTTTGGGTTCTACCAAATGAACCGGTATCTCATCTGCCTCTGACAGGAGCTTTACTTTCTCTGTAATGAGTTTGCTTCAACAGGGAGTTCCCGTCTTATTCTCTCTCCTGAAGTGCCACTTAAGGTAGCCAGAACACCTAGACCCTGCCCTTGACCCACCCTTCTCTGTGATCATCTTATCTCGTTTCAGTACCTTCAGACTAAACATTCTACTATATGTTATGTTAAATCATCACCACCCTTATTAGTTATTCTTTCTGAACGTTGATGCAAAATGACTTCTATTTTATACTTTAATATAGTATGTATTTGTTATGTCTTAATGTATTTGAAACAACCTGGCATTAGGGGAGGACATTCAGAGATCATCACGATGGGGAAGGCTGGTGGTTTAGAGAGTGGATTGGAGTCCTGGCTCATTCCTAACTTCCTCTGGGTGACCAACAGCCAGTTATGTGGCTCTGTGGGCCCCGTTTCCTCACCTGAAGTGTAGGTGTGGTGGTAGCACACACTTTGTAGACTGCCATGAGGATTAAAGGGCACATTACTACTTCAAGAGCTAAGGGAGAAGGGGACTTATCTATAGAAAAGCCTCACCAGATGTCATTGTTACTCATCTCCAGCTTCCATTGTTCTGGCTGATAACGGTCCTACTCAGGGAGTCAATATCGTTTAACACGAATCACTCCAGGCACATAAAATCCATCCCCACAAAGTCTTCTGTGCTCGAGGGGGCCAATCAATATGTAGGAATGAACAGGATGGTGAGATGAGACTAGGGGAGCTGGGGTCGAGCCCCACGTCCTGCCCTGATTTCTGTGTGACTTTGGTAGAGACACAGAAATCCTCAAAGCCTTGTTTACAATAGGAAACAATTGGGCGATAAATTCTAAGATCCTCTGTCCTCTTGTGTCTACCTACAGTGTGAAGGGTTTAGAGAATTAAGAGACACAATCATTTGTCATGGCAAGGCACTATTATCCAATATTCGAAACCAAACAATTACTATGAAAAGGAAACCATATAGATCGGTCACTTTGCTGGCATCAGTCTCACATTTCATAGGCTGAAGGTCACAACACATATCAAATGTCTACACTGCTGAGGTCTTTTAGGTAAGGGGAAATAATAGAGCTTCTAAGAAGGAAAAGACTGCTCCCTTGGGCAGGGTCTACCTAACTGTACCTTCTGCCTTGGTTCTAATCAGATCGTCTTTAGCATCCCTTCAGTGACTGTTAATTGAAGCTTGGACCCGACTAAAAGGTGAATCAGCTAGATTTGGGGACAATCTATGAAGGATGCTTAGCCAGCACTCGAACAAAACAAGATGAAGAAATGAGCACTGCATGAAATGTTTCTCAGTAACAATAAAATATACAATTAGGAGAGGCCCATCAGCCTGGGGGATGTGGAGGGGGGTTGTGCGTCGTGAGCTCTGATTTCCCTTTACCCAACCCCAGACCTCCCAGGCTGGATGGAGGCAGCTTATTCTAGGCTTTTGGTTTGATCAAGTGAGGTGTGTAAGTGTGGGAGCGAGCAGAATTGTTTAGGTCAACAGTAGAGCTGGAGAAAAGTTGTCACGGGGGTCCAGCCACTTCATTCTCGCCACAGTTAACACTCAGCCTCTTTCTAAATGAAGGAAGAAGAAACTTTTGAAAAATATCAGAATGTGAGACAACGAGAGCCATCAGTCTGCCCAATTCAGAGTCAAGGTCTATACAGACGTGCTGTGTACCAGGCACTGGAATCAGAGACAAATTTAGCATCCATGTCCGTCCCTTCCCTCACATACCTCAGGTACGTTCAAGAGCACAGGGGGTGGGGAGGAAATAAACGAGGGGGAAATAGAGGGGAAGGAGGCACAAAAGTATGGCAACTGTACTGGGGTTAGGTCTACAAGAGAGCTAGGGAAAGGCTGCTTATTTGCAGGGCAGAAAGACTCACAGCCAACAGAATAATAGATATACAGGCATCACACATAAAATCATTTGTTCACATTCATGCGCCATGAGATCAGATAAATGTTGGCAACCTACATTTAGAAATTGTTTGTGTTGTGGGGTGCCTGGGTGGCTTAGACGGTTAAGCGTCCGACTTTCGTTTAGGTCATGATCTCGCTGTTCGTGGGTTCGAGCCCCGCGTCGGGCTCTGTGCTGACTGCCAGCTCGGAGCCTGGAGCCTGTTTCAGTCTGTGACTCCCTCTCTCTCTGACCCTCCCCTGCTCACGCTGTCTCTCTCTCTCTCCTAGAAATAAATAAAAATATTGAAAAAAAAAAAAAAGAAATTGTTTGTGTTGCAAGGGACCAATGAAAAATGATGTGGGAACGAATTGCCACATCCCACTGACTGTATTTCTTCCTCCAACTCTTGGTGAACCAGAAGGAAAAGACAAAGGCATTGGTGTCAGAGGGCATGAAGGAGAAACAGGAGTCTGTTGGGGGTTTTCTACACTGTTCCTTCTTTTATGGTATCTGTTGGATTTGCAGGGACCTTAGCAGGGTTCATTCATGTGGGACCCCATCCCAATTCTTCCAAAAAGGAATGTGTTGCCCCAAATCTGTATGAGCACGCATGCATATTTGCCAGTGCTCGTGTTCATGTGTGTATGTTCCAATGAAGAACTGGGTTTTCAAGACTTCCTGCTACCCTCACACCCCTTCAAGGCCATTAGTGCATTAATGAAGCCAACACACACCCCGCAGCCCTGCAGCCTGCTAGTTCATAGGATGCTTCCATGATAGGAGTTTCGAGAGGTGTCAAAAGAACAAAACTGATTGAGGCCACATTGCCTTTCGACTTTGACAACCACCTTCATTTCCCCCACCAACTGGTCTGAACATGCAGACCAGGCTTTGTACTGCAGGCTGGTACCAAACCTAAACCAGCAAGCTTGTTAGTGTCTAACACGCCATGGAGAAGGAGTAGGTTTGACGAGGAATAATGGTTCAAATTAAATGAGGCTTTGAAGATGGTGCTGAGATTTCTGGGTTGGCTTTCCATAATGTGTCTTCAAATGCTTAGTTGTAAAGACAAAGACATCGAATAATGTTGAGTCACTAAACTGGATTCCAAGTGGATTTCCTCTTACCATTACTATCTTCCTTCCTCCCTCAGACACAATCCAGGAGTCTACGTCATCCGCTCAGGACACAGACCCCAGGCCTCCTGCACACTGGTCCTCTCACTGGCATTGCCCGGGGACTGCAGAAGAGGAGTCCCCTCTCAACCCCAAGGGGGCTCACTGTGTAGGGGGAAAGACAGGGAGGCAAACATTTCCAGCCCAGTGAGAGGTAGGAGGCTATGGGATGGGCACTATTTTGGCAACCTAAAAACCATCCAAGAAGAGAGTAGTTTGGGACATGTTTCATGGAAAACACCCTTGAGAAACATTCTGAGGTCTGGTGAGGACAAAAACCAAGTTCAATGCCTCCCCCCCCCCACCTTTCTTTTGAGAGCGAGAGAGAGTGCAAACAGTGGAGGGGCAGAGGGAGAGGGAGTGAGAATCTGAAGCAGGCTCCATGCTAAGTGGAGAGTGCATGCAGGTCTCGATCTCATGTCTCTGGGACCATGACCTGAGCCAAAATCAAGAGTCAGACGTTTAACCGACTGAGCCACCCAGGAGCCCTCATGTTCAATTCTTTTAACTGAAGTCCAGTGTAAAGTGTATAAACAGGGAAGTAGAGAAATGAATGCAGGGGAGAGGGAAGCTCAAAGCAAAGATCAAAGCAAGGGAGTTCAGATCTACCAGGATTTAGACCCTCCCTTAGATATTTGCCCATGGAAAAGTTACTTTCCTCTCTGGGCCTCAGTTTCCCCACCTAAAGATAGACATATTTTCTTATCATCTTGAGTGGCTATAAGAATTAAATGAGAGGGGTGCCTGGGTGGCTCAGGTGGTTTAGTGTACAATTTTGGCTCAGGTCATAATCTCATGGTTCATGGGTTCGAGCCCTGTCATGGGCTCTGTGCTGACAGCTCAGAGCCTGGAGCCTGCTTCGGATTCTGTGTCTCCCTCTCTCTCTGCACCCCCCTGCTTGCACTGTCTCTCTTTCTCTCAAAAGCAAATAAACATGAACCAAAAAAAAAAGAATTTAATTAATTCTTTAAATTAAATTCTATAATTAAATTAATTAATTTAATTTAATTCTTTTTCAAATAATTAAATGAGACATCGCAGGGCAAAAAACCAAAACCAAAACCAAAAACCCTAGCCCAACTGACACAGAAATGGTGGATCCTTAATACACAACACTATTTGCTCAGTCAACAGTAGCTTGATGACATCAGCCTGAAGAGAAGTATGAAAGAACAATAATCACACCAATTTAGCTTTTATAAGGACTAGTTTGCTTAAATAATTGTCATGAATAATGAGAGAGCAGCACCCTTCCCAAAGTTGCCAAATAAGAAAACAGCACTCTTCGGTGCAAGAGGAAATTCTGCTGTGTTGATAGCTAGGCAGAGAGATACAGATGACACTGTATCTAGGAAAAAGCAGAATTAAAAGCATAAAATGGCTCTTAATCTAATGTTTTTAAAGGACAGTCATTATGAGATAATTAGCCTTTGTGCCATCTTTAGCAGAGGGCTATAAAGCACCATTCAAGTAAGAAAAGGCAGCAGGTGAAGCCAATTCTCAACACATGGGCTAGATGAAATCAGCAGGGCCTGGTGGCCTGTGTCACCAGGATCCTAACGAATGGCTCCCTGCCAACCCATAGCCCTTCTGTCACAGCCCTTGCTGGAATCAGCAGTGAAGGAGGCATAGCTGGGGATCAGCAGCAGAGGAGGAGGAGCTGGGGATCAGCAGCAGAGGAGGAGGAGCTGGGGATCAGCAGCAGAGGAGGAGGAGCTGGGGATCAGCAGCAGAGGAGGAGGAGCTGGGGATCAGCAGCAGAGGAGTAGTAGCTGGGGATCAGCAGCGGAGGAGTAGCAGCTGGGGATCAGTGGCAGAAAAGGAGTAGCTGGGCATCAGCAGCGGGCCAGACAGGCCTATCCTCAAGACTGAAAGTGTAAAAAGGTCCCTGGAACCAGGCTGGTGAGGCTGAGGAGGCTCATGTGCACACAGCTGTGACTGGAGCTCTACAAAGGACAGGCTACTGGGTGGAGGTAACTGTACCCAGGGAACATCTCGGGACACAGAAGAGCTGCCCATGTAAGCTCAAGAAATCTGCAAAGCATGTGCCTCTTCTCCGAGAAACAGAAATCTCTCTATTTATCATAATGGCTCTTTCGGGACGCCCGGATGGCTCCATCAGTTAAGGGTTAGACTTTGGCTCCGGTCATGATTTCACAGTTCATGAGCTGGAGCTCCGCATGGGGCTCACTGGTGTCATTGCAGAGCCTGCTTCAGATCCTCTGTCCTGCTCTCAATCTGCCCCTCTCCTGCTCACACCCTCTCTCAAAGATAAATGAGCCTAAAAACATTATGTTTATAATAATGACACTTCCACTCCTCAACTCCACCAGAGAGCCTCCCACACCCCTTCTCACCACGCGGGTCCCCAGGTCCTCTGGCAATCCTGCACCGACTTCCTGGATCGGGCACAGCGGGTGCACAGCTCTAGAAGCAGCGGTTTGCCCTGCTCTGCAGGGAATGCGGCCGAGCCAGCAAGTGTCACCTGAGTGCGAAGGCACGCTCCAGGACAACTGAAGAGGCAGGGCCACACTAGGGTAACCAAGATGAACACCGCCCCCTGGGGCAGCACCTCCTCCCTTGGCTGCTCTTTCCATATGGGTTGGTGGCAAGCCTCTGTTCACCAAAGTCTCCCAGAGACCTGGACAGATAGAACACCTGCCGTCTCAAGCAGTACAGTCACCAAGCCAGAGAGAAGAGAAAATGCACAATGCATGAGTGGCTCTCAAAGCTCTGGGCCAGATGTGACACGTGTCACTTTGCTTCACTATCCTTGTTCACAGCCAAGTCACACGGCCACGCCCACCTTCCAAAGGAGAAGGTCACTCTAGTGTGTCTCCACGGAGCTACCGCATGCACATTTATTCATCACGCAGGGCGAGCAGCAGATGGGGAGAGCATCTGGGACAAGCCTGTGATATGGGTCTGAAACTGGGGAGATCGGGGAGAGGGCAGCGGGGATGCAAGACGCGGGGAACAAGACCACACCACGGAGAATGTCCACATTCCTGATTTATCTGGGGAACGCGGTGTGGCGGTGCTATGGTCTGAATACGAGGCGTTGGATAAAACAGCAAACAGCGAGGATGAGGCTTGAAAGATAGGAACGTGGACTCCCTGCTGTGGGGACTTGAATTTCATTACTTTTATTATAAAAACACAAAACCGCAAAAGGAAAGCTAGGCTTTGATCACCCACTATGCACATGAAACATTCTGTACAAATCACCACATTTAATCCTGACGACTCTAAAACAGAGGGGATTGGGGTCCTACATTATTTCTTAGGTGCTGTCTGCCAGGCACTGGTTCAGGTTGGACCCAGGTTTGGGGGCTCTAGACAACATCTCCATCCTTCTACAATTTCATCTACTGAAACAGATTAAACATTAAATACATAAGCGTATAAAAACGTGTCATTAAAAGTCACAGAGAATACGTGACATTTGGAGAGATTACCTCGCCCAAGGGGATGCTGCCGTGAAGCCGCATGGACCTCTCCCTGTGTTTCAGACTCCTGCACTGAAACGCTGATACTGTAAAGAATGGTGATCCTTGGGACGCTGTGCATCGGGGGACAGGGCAGAGACCCGATTATGTTCTGCAGAATTTGCTTGGGTCAGAGGGAGAGCTTAACATAGAGAAATACTGCAGACTGCAAACGGCTGTAAAAGTGAGAGCTGGGGAGGAAGATAAAAGTGAAACCAGAAGAATACAAGATGTGCATTTCAGCTGAAGACAGAGATAAAAGAGACCTGAAACTGAGCAGGATCAATCACCGACTACAATGTACAAACATGAGCGTAATAGTTGCTCAAAGGCAACAGGGACCAATTCAGGGTTAGATAGTTGATGAATTGTCCTCTCCCATGGTTTCAAATGCCTGTGTGCCTCTGTTTCCTCTTCTGGGATTCGGACCCAAGTTTTTGGCTAGTGGGAACTACAGGGGAATCTTGCACAAGCTTTTGAGAAAGATTTCTTTCTCCGATTAAAACAAGAGAGTCCCCCAACCTTGTTCTCTTTCTAAGTTAGAGCAGAACACGGAGAGAGGCCACCTGTGGACAACACCATGGCCCTCTCACCCCCTGGGGCGAGGGTGGAGGGGGGGAATCAGTTGGAAGGAGGAGGCTGCCTGGAAAGTGATCCTTGGGGCGCCTGGGTGGCTTAGTCGGTTGAGCGTCCGACTTTCGCTTAGGTCATGATCTCGCGGTTTGTGGGTTCGAGCCCCGCGTCGGGCTCTGTGCTGACTGCCAGCTCAGAGCCTGGAGCCTGTTTCAGTCTGTGACTCCCTCTCTCTCTGACCCTCCCCTGCTCACGCTGTCTCTCTCTCTCTCTCCTAGAAATAAATAAAAACATTTTTAAAAATCTTAAAAAAAAAAAAAAGAAAAGAAAGAAAGTGAGCCTTAAGGGCATTCCTGATCTGCTTTTCAAACAAAATCAGCTTTACCAGCCAAAAAACCTAACCGGGGCTACTCAGTACTGCATTATAGATAGTTGGTCCATACCAGGCTCTCAAACAGGTATTTTACATGCATCGTATGATGTGATTCTCACCACAAAAGTCCGTGAGGAACTATAAACCCAGTGAACAGGTAAGGCAACTATGAGGTTTGCAAAAACAAAATCATTTCCCCAAAGTCAATGAATATCAAGGCAAAGGGTATCCTTTTGTGCCCAGAGTCAGCATGAACTCCAGACTGCCCTGGCCCCAAGGATGCTCTCCCTTTGAGAAAGACTGAGGAGGGTGGGTCCATCCCCATGGAAATGGTGGGTTGCCGTATGATGTTTGCAGACGGGGCTTAGAGACAAGAAGCGTGTAACCACTTCACACGGAATAACCAGGCAGAAGATATTCCCCCCTGAAGCTTTCTTTACTAAGAGCTGGTGTTTAGTAAATGGAGATTTAAAACCAAACCCCCTTGCAGTCGGAGGAGGACCATGAGGGGCACGGTGGCCAGTCCCTCCATAAGACACCACTGGGGCCCCTTGTCTTCAGCCTGTATCTGTGATTTTGTGCTGTCACAGAACCAGAGAGAGGCCCAGCTTCAATTTTTACATCCTCTGTTCTTTCCAGGACCACCATTACAGCTGTGTGTCTTTCTGTCAAGGCCATGGACATTCAGTTGGGGTCCTGAGAAGCTTTGGGGAAAGGAGAGGAGGTGACATTGACTGAAATGACAGCATTGGGATATAGTCCTGGGCTCCCGGAAGATCACCCCATTACAACAGGTCATGGCCTTCCATGTTCTTCAAACTCTGGTGTCTGCTTTTAATGGCTTCTCTGTCCAGGCTTCTCCAATTCCTTTCCTTCCCCTCCCCTTTGCTGGGGTCCCCTCCTCTCTCTACTTGGCTCCTGCCCTCACACCTCCTCTCTTACCTCCTCTACATTGCCGCTTCTAATCGCTTGGCCCAGAAAATGAAACAATAAGGTAATAAGGTTGGTTTAAATTATATAAATTAAGACTAGGGAAACGAAGAATAAGAGACTCAGATACTGTCTCATGAATACATGTGAGATCAGTCCTGGTCTCTGTCTGACATGACACTGGGTGTAGAATCCCCCCAGAGCCTATATCACTTTCTTCTGTCATCTTAACAATGGCATCTTTTTTTTTTTTTTTTTTTGTAACGTTCACTATGAGTCAGGCACCGTGTGGATGTTTGCCATACTCGTTTGGTTTAATGTGCACTAAGCAATCCTCTGCTGTAATTTTAATTATACCAATTTTGCAGATGTGGAGACAGAGGCTTAGCGATGAGAAGGAACTGGCCTCTCCTGTTTTGTGGCTGAGAATATGCAAAGTGGATTCTAACTGGATCCCTGGCTGGGTAAGCCTGGCGCAAGCTATTGGGCCGTTTCGTCTATTTTCTGGTGTGCGCTGCAGACAACACAGCGCTAGTGAGCAGCTCAGGTTAAGTGAGGAGTTAGTAATGTTATATGAAACAGAGACTAATGATTTGGGCACGGGCAGTATCTCACTATTGAGGAAACCATAAAACTGCTTTGGAAAGTCCTGGGGCAGCAGAAGCCTTGTTAATTTCGCTCCCCACCAGGTTATTACCTAACCTGGAAACACAATGTTTTCCCTGCCATGCTCAGAATAACCTCCTCCAGCAGTCTTAGGGGAGCTTTCTGACTCAATTTATCACCTGAGGTCATCTGCTTGGAGGAGCGAGTCTGGAAGGCCCTGTAACAGTTTTATTAGCTTTGGATTTGGCGGAAGGAGGAGCATTTGCAGGTGCAGATTTTCAAAGCACAAAATTTCCTTCCGTAGCCTCAGTGGGGCCCTTGTCTGGGCCGGTCTTTGCAATCCCAGCCCTACAGGAATGTGCTCAGTGCAATATTTGGGGGTATCCTGACGGCCTCATGGAGTTGGAACACCTTCTTCCAGTAATTGGGAATAACCTGGCCCACACTGTCACCACCTGGGAGAGAATCTGTCTCACTTATTAAATACACTGAGATCTGGTGAGACCCACAATCTTGCTTCTTTGAGCAGACAAACAAGCTTGCTTTGGTTTGATCCGTTGCTTAGCTCACCAGAGAAAACAACCCCTCCTTTTCTCCCTGGACCACACCCCGGTCCAAGGTCAAGATTACATCACCATCGAGATTATTGTATTCTCTCCTCTCTAACATTTTAGGATTCTACGACTTTCACCAAAGTAATCGCTCAGATCCATCCCCACGAGAATAGGACTGTTTAATAAAATACAGTTCTTCCAGTCAAATTTATATTTCATAAAACAATGAATAATTTCTTAATAATTTGTATCTGGTGGGGGGTGTCTGGGTGGCTCAGTCAGTCAAGTGTCCAACTTCAGTTCAGGTCATGATCTCACGGTTTGTGGGTTTGAGACCCGAGTGGGCTCTGTGCTGACAGCCAGCTCAGAGCCTGGAGCCTGTCTTTGGATTCTGTGTCTCCATCTCTCTCTGACCCTCCCCTGCTCATGCGGTCTCTATCTCTCTCTCAAAAAAATAAATAAATAAAACATTAAAAAGAATTAAAAAAAAATTTTTAATTTGTATCCGGGATACACCTGTACCAAAACATTACATGTTGTTCAAATTTAAATTTAACTGGATGTCCTGTATTTTTACTCGCAAGATCTGGCAACTCTACACAAGAATATAGTTTTCTTGAAATTTTGCTAGGCAATTTCTTTTTTTTTTTTTTAATATTTTTTATTTATTTCTAGGAGAGAGAGAGAGACAGCGTGAGCAGGGGAGGGTCAGAGAGAGAGGGAGTCACAGACTGAAACAGGGTCCAGGCTCTGAGCTGGCAGTCAGCACAGAGCCCGACGCGGGGCTCGAACCCACAAACCGCAAGATCATGACCTAAGCGAAAGTCGGACGCTTAACCGACTAAGCCACCCAGGCGCCCCTTGCTAGGCAATTTCTAATGGCAATCTCCTGTAATTCTCATTACAACGTTAACCAAACAGAAGCCAAGAAAATTGCCAACTTCTCAGGATGATGGTTGGTAAGGGGAGGTCAGCAATTCAAACAGATGTGACTTCAAAAGCCCTGTGCTCTCCACCACAATAGTAACTTCGAAGTCAAATCCCAGAAATCTGTCACTGTTACCTTCTCCCTCCTTCCTATCCTGGACACTGAGGGGAAAAAGAAACCTGCTGTAAGACATAATTTAAATAAAGTGCCAGAGAGTTTTCCGGAGGAGACGCCCAGTCCGCTTTCACTCCTCGCCACTCAAATATTTATTTTTCTGAGCACAGCGAGGCGAGCATGCTTTTCATTTCAGCTGCGTCTGCAATCACCTTTCTCCCGCTGTATTTAACTGCTGATACAGGACTCTGTTTTACTCTCCTAAACTAAGGACTGGAGACATTTACATAAAACAGTTTACTGCCAAGTGTACCTAATCGGCAGGAATTCTAGGGGAAATTCAACAAGACACAGAATGCATCTCGGAAAGTGCTGAAATGGAAGTCTTGATGAATAAAAAGAGATGCGAATGTTTTAACTCTAAATATACTTCTTCCTTTATAGAAAATACGGGCTCCTGGGTCCTCCAGGGATTTAAGGAGTCTCCACCTTGAGCCATCTGCTCACTGCAGGTGGGGAATTGTGGCTGCAGATCTGGAATCTGCTTCCCTCATTCTGAGGATCTAAGAAAAGTTGCCTCAATTCCAGACCTCAGTTTCCTTAAATATAAAAAATGAAGATGCTAACAGCTCCTCGGCTCCCTTGAAGGGCTGGATGCAGAAAAAAAAAAAAAAAAAGGAGAACATGGATATTATCATACTACATAGAAGTAAGGAATTATCGGTTTCATTATTTTTTTCCCATTTTTAAAATTCTTTTTAAATCTTTTTTCATTCTTTTCATGCCAGAATGCTTTTGAACAGCCAAGATCTACTTAGCGAAGGGTCTGTGTTAACCCGCCAGTTACTCACCTGGGCTGACCACATTAGGTACCCCTAACTGGGACAAATGAGATCCCAGCGAGGGTCCGGGGGTCTATACAAACTTTGAAAAGTTCTATCATCCTTCTTTGGCTCTTCTCTCCATGCCTTTTTTCTTTCCTTACATATTTCTTCCCCCACGAAGCCTTCCCTAGTTCCCCCCGGAAAGAAACGTTGCCTTTGGTTTCTTTTCTGAGCAGCCACTTGGAACCAGAAACAGGGCTCTAGAAGCTGGTGGGAGAAACATTCCTGCATGCCAGCTGTCTGCACCCCTGGGGCATATATTCTGGTGGGGAGTCACAGAGAATAAAGCAAGAGAGGCTGAGAAGTTACCATGATGACTCCAGACAAACATTATTGCCACAAAATCATGCTATGAGAGAAAGTCTTGCAATGAAAGACATAAACACATTGACTGGAGGGAGGTGTTCTCTGGGAGAGGGGTGCCAATGACCCAGGCAGACCCTCAAGCACTACGCGTGCATTTACCACTCCTATGTAAAAACCTGCCACGTCATCCAACCGCCATGCTGTTAACTTCCTTGAGAATAAGATCTATTTTTTATCTTCTGCACTACAGTCAGCATCAAAGCCCAGGGCACATTTGGCAGAAAATGTATCGGAGTTTCAAAGGGCACAAGTCCCTCTCACACATAGAAACAATTTTTAAAATGCTTCATTTTGGGGGCACCTGTATGGTTCTGTCCGTTGAGCATCCGACTGCATGATCTCATGGTTCACGAGTTCAAGCCCTGAGTCGGGCTCACTACTGTCAGCACAGAGCCCGCTTCGGATCCTTTGTGCGCTTCTCTCTTTGCCCCTCCCCTGCTCATGCTTTTCTCTCTGGATCCTCTGTTCCCTTCTCTGGATCCCCTGCCCATGCTCTCTCACTCAAAAATAAACATTAAACAAAATTAAAATACTTCATTTTTTGTGATGCAAAATGAACTTTCAGAATGATATAAAATGTCATTGCCAGGCAAAGAAGTTAAAGGTTCAAAAAATCTTCACTGCTGATGGGGTCCTGCCTTCAATGAGACAGAGAAACAGGGGCAGAAATGGTTTCTAGCACAGATCGGATGCTTGATTAAAAAGGTACTGAATGCCAGAGTTCCAAGTGCCAAACCTCAATAAGTTAAGGCAGACTTCCCACACTGCTTGCTCACTTTAGTTACCTGCTCTTCTGTGATCATTTATTAATGTCCTCCACGCTGGTCTCCAATTTCCTTGAGGACTAGTCCTTGATGGGTTTTGTTCATTAATGTATTCCAGCACTTACTCCAGCATCTGGCACCCGAAAGACACTCAATAAATGGACTCAATAGTCGATTTCATTAAAATTAACAGTACAGTCTGAGGCCCCTTGGTGGCTCAGTTGGTTAAGTGTCTGTCTTCTGCTCAGGTCAGTAAGTCGAGGCTCATGAGTTCCAGCCCCGCGTCGGGCTCTGTGCTGACAGCTCAGAGCCTGGAGCCTGATTCGGATTCTGTGTCTCCCTCTCTCTGCTCCTCCCCCTCCTCTCTCTCTCTCTCTCAAAAATAAACATTAACAAAAAAATTTTTTAAAGGAGTACTGTGTTATCAGGGGTTTACCCACAACAGCAACTCCCAGAATCTGATCAAGGGTCTAAACTCCCACACGCAAAACTCTTTTATGTCAGATAATGACATTTCACTGTGATTACACTGAGTCAGAGACTGAACTTTGAGATCCCTGGCCACCTGCCTAAGGTATCAGCCTGGTACTATGGCTTTTCCTATGGCCTTGCCCTGATTTCTCCTTAGCACATCGCTATCCCACAGAAGACAGATTTTTATGTATCTGTCCTGTCCACTCGAAGATAAGTACAAGGACAAGGATTTCCACCTGCCTTATTCCCTCCTGTGTCACCGGTGAGTAGCACAATCCTCGGTCCGTGACTGGAACTCCGTACACACGTGTTAAAGGTCTAAATGTGATCATCGTAACTCCGTATCAGGACAGGGAACAGGAACAGCCAAGCAAACACTCCATGAACTTGAAGGTTAACTCACTGGAATGCTGTCTACACAGGACGCCCAATACACCTTTGCCTCAACATTCTGGGTAACTGATATTCCAGAGTCTCATATTCCAACCAACTTCTTCTCTATCCCCAGAAACCAGAGGCCATAAACTGGAGGCCAGATATAAAGCCTACTTACAGAAGTGTTCTCTTTGGCCCACACAGTATTATTTAAAAAAAAAAAAAAAAATCTACTCAGCTGCTGGTATTTAAAACTCGGTAAATTCCATGCAAAGTTGTAAACTTACAGCTTATCTTGAAAAAAAATCAGATGCGGCAGGACAGGGTCAGAGTTCTCTCTGGGAACCCCGATGTTGGTTCTGAGCCCCAGTGCCCAAACCCCGGACTTCTCAACAGGGCACAGGCCAAGGCCAATTTCACTCAGGCTGGCGCTGGCCTGGCCGCTGAAGGCATTTGAGCGTGCGACCCCTGCTGGAAAGCTACCAAAAAGCAGGCAATGTGGAGAAAAAAAAAAAGTAAAGAAAAGATGCCAACTGGGATCTATTTCCGTTATGTTCAAGCTATTCCTCGGAAGAATAATGTATTCATTTTTCTCGAACTCTGGTGGTACCACATAACTATTGACAAACTATGGCCCAGTAAATATTATTCTAACGGCCTGAAAAAGCTATGAGCTTAATTCCCTGTGGGTAGAGGAAGCTGAGAAAGCTGCATGCCGGAGGCAGACCT
This sequence comes from Hyaena hyaena, assembly GCF_003009895.1. Taxonomy (NCBI): domain Eukaryota; kingdom Metazoa; phylum Chordata; class Mammalia; order Carnivora; family Hyaenidae; genus Hyaena; species Hyaena hyaena. Next base: position 751,833 of record NW_024081276.1, on the reverse strand, counting down.
GAAGAAGGATCTTGAGAGGCTGCACATGAGCTGGTTACAGTTCCGGATAACTATGAGAAAAAAAGGAGCCTCCCTGAAGGCTGAGGGTTACCTCTGGCATGGATGAGAAGCTGCAAAGCCGGGCGTGGAAAAAGAGCCAGGAAGGACACCTGGGTGCCAGGGAACATGTCAGGGTCATGCCATGGGAATGGCACCTCTGGGAAACCCTGAAATCTCATGCTGCTGCTGACGCCACTTGATTCATGACTTAGCTGTCCTGACGTCCCTTAGCTAGTCCCTCAAGATGCCGGGTCGCAGGTGCGATCGTCCAACCGAGCCTCAGTTCGGGGCCCAGAGAGAAGGACATGGAGAGAGAGTCCTGCCTCCCGCTGAAAAGTTCCTCCAGGGACACCTTCCAAAATGCAGCATTCCACCGTGGATTGGGGAGGACTTTCAGTGGTGAGGGAGGGATGGGCCAATGCGATCTGTGCGGCAGCACACAGCACAGAATGAGAACAGACAGACCCGAACTCCCAATCTGGAATCCTCTGTACTCTCAGAAACCAGTTAACTTTTCTTCTGATCTACACATTCCAAATCTTTAAAATAGAAATCATGCCATCTGTGCACAACACAGGGTTGCTATGAAGATTCCGTTCAATCGTTCATTCAAAACTACTTGTCGAGCATTTATTAAGTGACCAGGCACTTAACTAGGTCCTGGGCACAAATCTGGAACACCGGCCATGCGACAGAGAGCCGCCGCTCTATGCTGATGACAGACTGAGACAAGGGAGACCCAGCTCAGGTCCTGAAACTGACCATGTATTCCTCTTCCCTAACTGATACACTCATCTACAACCTCCCTCCTTTTCCGATTAATCAATTTCGGGGCCCTTCCTTCAAATATATATGCATATATGTATATATATAATTTAGGATATAAAATCCATTAAGTTAAAAAGAAAAAAAACTCTAAAAAATTTAACTCTGATCCCTCAAAGAAGAAACTAACAGTTCTGAGGAGCAGGGAGGCTTGGTGCTGATGGATTTTCGGTGATCACAAAGAGATTCAGCCCATTATATGAAATCTTCTCCCCCATTTAACATTTAGCATATGTAATTCACACAGACATTCACAAATTGTAATTAACATGAAAACAGACCAAATGGAATTTGCAGGAAACGCATGTTAAGTAGCCCTGAACATTTTTCACCCGTGTTTTAGAATTTGCCAAATGCTTTTTCACATACGTTTTCTCACATTCTCATAATGATCTTTCAGTCTCTATTTTTCAGAGGAAGAATTCAAGGCTCAGAGGGAAAGCTAATTTGCTTAGGGCCTGGGGGCAAGAACCGCTTCCAAATCCAGCTAGCAGGCTCACCACTCTTCCCACTTGGAAAAGGGCAGCTTCACTAAAAAGCACTGGGTCATTGGTGTTGTTGAAAGAAGATACACCAAAGTCATGGAGAACAACCCGGTCTTTTCCAAAGCCCGCTGAAAAGTTACTGCATTTCCTACATACCAGATAGAGCATTACTACTCTCCAGCGCTGCCTACACCCCTCCAAGACGGAATCCTGGCTTAGAGACATGTCACAGAACCTGCCTGAGCCCTGACCCTGGGTACAGGCTCACCTCCATCAGGATATCAACACACTGTAGTGTCCCTCTGTCCAACCTCTAGGCTCAACAGAGAGAACAGGACTCAGTACTCACAATAGGTATGTGTTACCCTGGGTAGATGTCCTGGCAGGGGAAAGGAAGTGCACACAGATCATCAAGCAACTCTACACCACCCAGTCCATACTGCCAGCCCCTTCTGGTCACCATCAGACGGTAATTCAAGGTAAGAAAAGCTTCCACATTGCTTTTCCCTTCAAAGAGCTCTCTCGGGGCTTTTCCAGTAAGGGAACTTCTTTTGACAACAAAAGCAGAAGGCTCAACTGTATTGTGGGGTCCAAGCAAAGGGTTCCTAAACATCTACCCAGGGCAAAGCACCGCTTTGGACTGGAGGATTTGTGGCTTCATACTAGGGGTATCAACAGCAGAGCTAAGAGCCCTGAGATTTTCCTGATCCCATCTGCAAGTTCAAGGTACCACTTTCTCACGGGCTCCCCCCCCCCTTAAAAAAAATCTCCCATTTTAAAGTTACAGTGCTTCATACACCAGGCACCTTCGGCCAATCCTCACTCAATGCTGCTGTCCTAATTAGCTGCAAGGACTTAGGAGTGCTTAGTCACGAAGTTGTGGATCCCTGATGTCCATCAAACTGGGATGAGAGTTAGAGGGACCCAGTGGAGCCCAGAAAGGCTCGTTAAGATGTGGATCTTTCTCTTCCCAGCTCTGGAGAAAACCTTATGTAACACAATGGTCCATTTGAACATGTTGCAATCATATGGAAGTAAAAGGAAGTGAGCCCTGGAAGTACAAAGAATAACGCGAGGATTTGCCCCTGAAGCGTCCATCTCCTGAAATTTCACGAGGTCAGGCTTTTCTAGTTGCACCCGATCTTTAAGGAACACGCTGAAAACCAGAATATTTCCAAATGCCAAAGGACGGGCTTTAGAAATCCAGGGACGCAAAAGTTACCTTATGTCCCTTCCTCCCCCACCCGTTTTAAAAACGGAATTCTTGGAATTAACCCTTGAGTGGAAGTTGGTAACTGCATTTCAATACAATTAGGCGAGATTTGGTTGCAAAGCGATAAAGCTAGAGTTGGGGCCCAAAGGATGCTGCGTGCGCACGGGCTGCAGCCACAAAGCCGGCCAAACGACGGCGCCCTGACGCAAGGGACTCCTCCCGGGACCCGCTCCCCCGGCGAGCGGCGGGCGGCGGGCAGCGCAGCAGACCCGGTGGTGCCCGGGTTTCGAGAGCTCTGGCTTCTGGAGGAGGCGGATACTCTCCATCCTCAGGCCCTGGAACGTTCCTCGCGGCTGCTCCCTGGCAGCAGGGTACCGCTTCTGGGAGCGCAGTGCGAAGAGAATGGATTCGGAGTCGCCTCCCCAGAATCCCCCCAGAAGCACCTTCCTGCAAGTAGTGGATAAAAATAGCCGGCGGATAACGCTGGGGGAGGAGCGAGACGCGAGCCAGGCGAGGCGAGGCGAGGCGAGGCTACGTCTGGTCCTGCACAGTGGAGGGCGGAGGAGGGATGTAACCCAGCTCCCGGGAGAGGCGCCTGGGTGCACGGAGAAGCTCGGACGTCCGCCAGCGGAGGGGGTGAAATAGAAGACGCACCGCTCCGGCAAACACCCGCGGAGCCAAGCGCACCCCACACCCGGCGCCCTGCGATCTCGCGCCGGCTTCTCTACCCTATGCCCGGCTCTGGAAGCCGGCCCTCCGGCTCCTGGGACAGGCTGGGGCCAGAAGGGGGAGCAGCGCGCAGTCCGCCGGCTGGCTCAGGGAGCGCACCTGGAGACGGCAGGTTTGCCGAGTTGTGCCCCCGGTTCCGAGAAGGGGGTCTGTGCGCTCCTACCGCGGGTAGGCGCCCCGCCTCGCCCCCCCCCCCATCTGCCGCCACCACCCAAGGTGCTCGAAATAGAAACAGAAGCAGGAAAAAAAAAAAAAAAAAAAGGTAAAAAGTACTATGAAAAAGCAGGACGGTGTAGAATTGGCATTCCGGAAAGAGGTTACCTAGTGTCCATCGCCTTAATCTCTCTCGGCCGGAACATCCCCGCCCCTCGGGACATGTCCCATGTCTCCTCCACTCCAACCAAATGCACGGGCAAGCCAGACCTAGGTTCCCCCACCCGGGGTGCTCTCTCCACCAACTGACTTTTGCTGACTGTTTCGCTGCCCCAGTTCCCAGCCCGAGTGGTACCCGGGCTTGGCTGCGCGCTGCGGGGCGGCCGCCCGGCGCGGTCCCAGGGAGATGCGGTGGACCGGAGCTAGCCTCCGGACTGCTGGGGGAGGACCCGATCCACAAAGTCAAAAACCCGAAAACCTGTCCATAAGAAAAAGAAGAAGAAAAAAAAAAAAAGTCCCTCGGGATTTTGCAGAGCTGAGAGGGCAAGGTAGGAGGTGAGATGGGGGAAACCCCGGATCTCTCCTTCCTTGTTCCGCTTACATCCACTCCACTTGCTCCAGCCTTGACTCACCTTGGACTCCGAGCTCTCCCGAAATGCGGGACTCCAGGTGAGGGCACCCCGACGGCCCCAAGTCTTGCCACCCCCCAGCCTGGGAGGCCCCCGCCGCAAGCGCGCGGCACTCACCTGAGCTGCGCCGCGGTCCAGCCGGTCCGGCGCCCGAAGTCGGCTCTCGGGCTGTGCCATGGGCAGCGCCGCGGAGCACCGGCGGCGGGCGAGGCGAGCCGGGGGTGAGGGGGGCGCCTCGGGGCACGCGGGCGAGGCTGGGGCGCAGGCACCCACGGAGATCCAGCAGAGACGGCGGCTGGCAGCTGCCGGCGCGCTGGGGACTTTGCAGGCTGGAGGCTCGGCGATCAGCCCCGCGGAGGGGAGGAGCGGGAGGAGGAGCAGCAGCAGGAGGAGGGGACCGAGGAGGCCGGGCCCTGGGGGAGAGCGCATTGGGCAGAGGAGGATCGCGAGCGCCCACTGCTGCCCGGCCCGCCCCGGTGCTGCCCCGAGGCCCCGAGTCGGGGCCGCTCGGAGCGCCCGCTCGGGGTATCGGACACGTGGATCAGGCCCCGCGGCGCGGCGGCTCCTCGGGTTTCAGCCCAGGGGGAGGGGACCCGCGCGGCCGGGAGGGTGTGGTCAGCTGCGGATTGGGTGACGCTGCCTTCTCCGCAAACCTGGACGTCCCGTCCACTCCGCTCCCCAGCTAGGGAAGGCTAGGTCCCAGCTCGAGCCCACCCCTTCCGGCACCCTCCAGCCCCGCGCGCCTTCGGGATCGGCGCCCCCAGTTTCCTTCCCGGCAGGTGACCCACCTTCCCACCTTGGGCGCCCGCGCTTCTCGCGCCGCCCTGAAGGCAGAGGGGGCCGCCCTCCCCTGGAGCTCGCACCGCCTACCGGCCGGGACGCCAACTACCAGGGAGCCCGAGCCGGAGCCCGCATCCGCGCGGGGAGCCCGCTCCGTTGCGCTTGGGGTCGCCGTGGAGCGCGCCTTCGCCCTTCGGTTTCGCGTCCGGGAGTGGATGCGGGTTTCGCGGGAGAGCGCCGAGAATTCACCTCTGCTTTCGCTAGCACCCTAGGGTTGCAAACGTCTGCTCGGAGATCAAGCCGGGATTCTCCGTCCCCTCCCCAGATCCGGTCGCTGGGGGCTTTGCGTCAACTCCACCAGCAAGCATCCCAGTAGTTCGACTTCAGATTTAAGATTTCGAGGGTGGTGGAGCTGGATTCCCCGTAGCGAGGCTGGGACTGCCCCGCTTACCTGAGCCAAAGTAGGCTGCCCTCAGAGACGGGTCAGCAAACGCGTTGGCAAGAAGGAAGGAAGGAGAAAAGAAACATGCCAACCGCACCTCCAAGTAATTAATTCTCAGTGAGATTTCAGTAGATCTTCCATCTCTTAAATATTGGAAGATAACCATTTGGAAGAATTCGACTTTGTCATTTAAGTTTTTAAAAGTCTTTCCTTAATTTTGCTTAGTTTAGAAATACTTGCCCATTTAAGGAACGATTGCCGTGAGAAATTGACCCACTTATTCATGTAAGGTTACCTAATGCCCCTTTAGAAACCGAAGCGATGGACAGCATTTTCGAGCTATCTGATAAAGCCAGTAACATCTGGGAGGCCAAGACGGAGACTTGTTTTGGAAAACAAGCTTTTGGGGGTTTTAGTGACCCTGGCTATTTCCCTGAGCCAGACTAATGTTGATATAGGTATTTTAGGTAATACATGAATGAATGAATATATATATATATATATGAATTTTAAGTCATTTTAAAGCCCTACTTTGAAAAGCCTCAGCATTTAAATTTACATTAGCTTTAAAGGACCTGCTTCACCCTCCACCCCACCCACTCCCCCATTCTATGAAGCTGTGTAAAATCATATATGAGGTCATTCAGGTCAAATGGTAGCCTGAGATAAACCCTTGCCAATTACTGGTATCCTTCCTTCGGCTCCTACCAGCAGCTAAAGCCCCGGGCAGATCAGAGGTTCTTCAAAATAATCTATGTTTGTATGATTACCTTTCCTTGTGAGTTCAAAGTGCTTTTGTGCATAGTTGGGAATCTCACCTCTCGTTTGCAAGATGCGGAGGGAGGCTGAGTGTGATTCCATGCAGCACCCTGGGAGCCACAGGCAGGTTCACTGATCACCTTAGTTCCCCACTTTAAGTCCTGAAAAGGAACAAGAACCTTAGACCCCAGCCCTGAGTCTCTGCTAGAAGCTTCACTTCTTGCAGGAAGCAACTCCAAGTAATTCTGACAAGTGACAATAATTTGAGGACTAACGGTTAAGGGTCTGACTTCCGCTCAGGTCAGGATCGCTGGTTCGCAAGTTCGAGCCCCGCGTCGGGCTCTGTGCTGACAGTCCGGAGCCTGGAGCCTGCTTCAGATTCTGTGTCTCCCTCTCTCTGCCCCTCCCCTGCTTGCACTCTGTCTCTCTCTCTCATAAATAAATAAAACATAAAAAATAAAGGAGTTTGAGGACTGAATTTTTAGCTTCTCTTATTTTTTTTTTTTAACTTCAGCCAATGTGCATTACAAATGATCAACATTCTCCCGTTCAGATAAATAAGAATGTATTAACTGGCCTTTTTGTTCTTTGTTAGCTTTTGGTCTCTGCCAAGACATCTGTCATTTCTCTTAAACAGCCTGTCTGACCTCTTCTGGGCATGAGTTAGGTTTCCTAACTAGGCATTTATGTATCACCGGAACTCAGCTCAGTTTTAAGAACACAAATATTGTACTGAAGATATCTGCGTAGAGATTTGTCTTCCCCACTAGATTAGAAACGCTTTGAGTTGTGGGGACCATTATGGGAATCATAGAGAACTCTGTGTTCTTGCCCCAGAACCATGCCTGAGCCAGGGAGGGGCAGAGAGAGGGAGAGGGAATCCCAAGCAGGATCCATGCTGTCAGCCTAGAGTCTGAAGCCAAGCACGATCTCATGAACCCGGAGATCATGACCTGAGCCGAAATCAAGAGTGGGACGCTTAACCGACTAAGCCACCCAGGTACCCCATGAAATTTAATTTTTAATTGTTAGTTAATTAATTTAGAAGGCTAGGTCCCACAAAAGTCAAAGTTATAATTCAACCCTGTAACCACACATGCTGAGAATAAATTTGGTGTCATAAGGGATAAAAGTCTGGTTTTCAGAAAAGCATAAAATAATCTGTTAATCATAGATGAGTGGATTGTTTCTGAAGACAAACATAAAGTTGAGAGTTGGACATGCTGGTTGGGGGAGGTGCACGATGGATGGGGGGAGTTGGAAGGAACTGTCATCCTACATTTTTTCTGGATATGACCCTCATTTTCTCTCTCTAGAGCCAACTGCTCTAGCTAATTAGCAAATCAAAAGAAACGGAAACAATCCTAGACCTGAGCATAATCAAATTAGCAGAGTTATTTGAGGATACCATTTTCACACAGTGTAATCATGCTCTCTTTGTTTCGGTCAAATGAGCGAAAATCATCTTTCAGACTCAATGCCCTCCCCTCTGCCCACCCAGCTCTCTGGATGGTGGCACTGCCTATCTGTTCTCATCAGTTTTACATACGATCTTTTCCACAAAGACAGGAATGCATGAGGGACAATTAGACAGTATCCATCAAGCCTCCCGTACAACAAGGACCTTTAAAAATATATCTGACTTTTCAGGTGATTCAGCAGTAAGAGCCATTAGTGCACCATCTAAATCAGGACTTGGAAAGTTTATTAAAATTGGATTTTTAACCTGATCCCAATTTCCTCTGCTTATAAAGAATCCCATTGGACTCCTTAATATTCATGCTATTAACCTGAAAGATTCAAGCTGTCATTAAAGAAGGAAAGACTATATAGGGTAGGTAGCCCCACGGGCTGGAGTTATAGATAAAATCACAGTGAGCCCAGGTAATGGATCCTAAACATCTTCAGGAGAAGTAAGCTCTCTCTTTTTCTCTCTCCTCTTCTCACCTTCTCCCAGACTCCCTCTTCCATGACACATTAGGGGGAATGAAAGCAAACCATGAAGAAAAACAAACATAACCAAACCATGTAATTACAGAGAGCACTGGAAGAGGAGTCTCGGTCTTCCCAGAAGGGTAGCTGCCTCAAAGAAATCACCTCTACCTCGGGTGCCCTAAATACTCCCACTCACTCATGTCGTGACTTTAAACTTGTGTGCCTTTGTCTCTGTCAAATGAGGAAGTCATAGTTTCTAAGACAGTTGGTCTAAGGACAAAATGTACACATGCAGTAATTCATTTTGCACAGTACCTGGAGTAAAAGCCTTGAATGAATCCCAGCCAGTATGATTACTGATTGTTGGTTGAATTCCTAGCTCATTTATTTTTATTTCCATTTTTCTTCCTTCACCTTCTGCAGAATAATTTATCTTCTTTCTCTTCTGCAGAACATAGTTTACAACTTAACTGATGCCAGTGAGTTTCGGTGAAGATGGGTTGTGGGGGTCAGTCTGGTTTTGCCTTGAGATAAGATTTTTTGCTCCCTTGGGGGCAGTGGTGGTGCCTTCCCTCTCCACTTCTTGCTGAGTACCTGGCATAGTGTTGAACCCATATGAGGTGCTCAACAGAGCCTCTTGTATCTTAGGATATTAGCAGCTTACAGATCATCTATTTAGATGATTTTTCCAGTTGATGACACGGAGCTGACTGCTCAAAGCCTGGAGCCTGCTTCAGATTCTGTGTCTTCCTCTCTCTCTGCCCCTCCCCCACTCATGTTCTGTCTCTTCTCTCTCAAAAATAAATAAATATTAAAAATAAATTTAAAAAACATTTTTTAGAGACCCTGAAAGTATCTTGGGCTCCTATGACTTCTAATGAAGAGGTTAGCCCTGTGTAGACGGCGACAGTGCAGAGACTAATGCTGAATTGATTCAGGTAAAGTATGTATGATAAGTGCAATGTCATGCACATATCTTACAGTCCATTTGTTGTGTTGGATAAACGACTCCAGACAACACATTGCGTTTATTTCTGGTCCTGTGTCCAACTTTGCCCCAAATCACACACATCAGTGCTGCAAAAATTACAATATAGCAGGCCTGATGTGGCCCCTTGTTCTTATTATCCAGACCCTGCCGCGTGCTAGCATGACTTTGGGGCAGCAAGAAATTGAGGCACTCCCTTTGATTTTAGGTTTGCAGGGGCCAAATTTGACTGATGCTTTGATGAGCAGATCTTTGCTGATTTTCCCTTTTGGGCCTTGTTCAATGATACTGGAAAGTTCAACTCTGGGAAAAATAAATAAATAAACAAACAAATAAATAGACAACTATCTTTCCCTTTCTCTCCAGCCCCATCAGTTGAGTTGAAACAACTACTGGTACTGGGTACGTCCTATATAGCAGCCCTCGGGTAGGGATACTTGTGGAGAATAATAAAATTTAATCCCTTACCTGAAGGTGTTCACAGACACGCATGAACAAAAAAATTGCAATTCAGTGGGTTCATTCTCATGAGCTCCTGGTGCTCGGAACACTAGGAAGATCCAAGGAGAATTTGGACTGTGACTATCATAGTCTCACATCCTAACCGGAGTCAGCTTCAAGCAGCACATACTTCTAGCAGCTCTGCCCTCTGAGAACACCCCTGCGAAGTTCTCCAGTGTGGTCTTATTGTCCCTGAAAACTGACAGTGTTTCTTTCTCTTCTCAAGCCTTGTTTCAATTCCAGATTTAAAACAGAGGCAAAGCAAGCATCTCTTGAAAGATGCTAGAGTTCTCTTCCCCAGAACGGCACACCATTCTTTTCTTTTCTTTTCTCTTTTTAGGTTTATTTATTTTTGAGAGAGAGAGATTGAGATTGAGAGAGAGAGAGAGAAGGAGAGAGAGAGAGAGAGAGAGAGACAGGGCACAAGTTGGGGAGGGCCGGAGAGAGAGGAAGATACAGAATCCAAAGCTGGCTCCAGGCTCTGAGCTGTCAGCACAGAGCCTGACATGGGGCTCAAACCCACAAACTGTGAGATCATGACTTGAGCCAAAGTTGGACACTTAACTGACTGAGTCACCCATGTGCCTCTTGGCACCCTGTTCTTATGAAATTGTTGACCACAACCATGACCCTAATAAGAGCTATACATATATGTATATGTATATTTTTTTCTCCTTGATGATAGTATTTCATGGTGTGCCTTGAAGCTCAGACAACATAACCCTTAAATAAATTAATTAAAAAAACCCACAGCACTTCATATTTTAAATGATCAAGGTAGCACATCTGAATATATTTGTAACAATATGTATTATAAACTAATGTAAAATTGGCTAACTTGTACAAAATTAGGAGAATCCATCAAACAGTATAATTGAAGAAGAGATGTGTAGAAGTACTGAAAACTCATGGCATTTGTTGATTAGCTTTGTGCTAAGTGATTTGAAGGCATTCTTTCTATCCCCATTTTTCGTATGAGTACAGAGATCTTAAATAGCTTCCTGAGGGTCATGCAAATAGCAATGCTAGATTAGAAGCGGTTCACAATCCAATCCTTCTATGCTCCCTTTCTGTGTCGTGGTATAATTCTCTCCTTCTTATTTTCCCTCCATGTGTGCACTTCATAAAACTAAGAAGAGGACTCTGGTGTATTCTATATTTTATCTCCCAGCGAAGGAACAGAGATCTGGGTTCCTCTTCATGCCTTGAAAATGTACTTACATTCTTACATTAACTAGCCATAAGGTATTTAAATCCAATATTCATGATATTGTTATAATTGCGTGTAGTAAACTAATTGACAAAATAGAATGGGCAGCTTACTAAGCTCAGTTCTCAGCGTAATTGTTTTTCTCTTCCCAGGTGAGGTCATCCCTTAAAAATAAGAGCTGATGTGGCATTGCCGTCCCTAGCATACCATGTCTCACCTTGGGGCCCTGGATTTCCTGTGATGCTTCAGATCTTGGCTCTGCTGGCCATGCACATTCATTCCAGCACCACCAAGTTCTTTAGCTCTCACTCTCTGCCAGCGCCGGGGATGAGAAGTGAGTAGGGCAATGTCTTCATGTGGCTGAAAATCAGAAATTTTCAGGGTGTCTCGTGGTAGATGTAAGAATGCCCTTTCCGGCCCTTGTTCCTCACCTACACCCCTCCTGCCTTTATGGATTTGCCTCTTTCTGGAAGCAGCTCTGTTTGGCAGGAACGCTCTGCCTGCCTTGGGAGACAGATGGACTCATTTCTTGGCCAACTTGGGAAGAGTCATTGTAGATGCTTCATGGGCTCTGCTTTTCTTTGTCTTGGGAGCAAGCTGTTTGGAGAGAGCATCCAACCCCTGAGGCTTCACTGCTGCTCCGGGGTCCTCCCTGTGGGAGTGAGGTCTGCTCTGGGCTGGGGTTGCCTCTTCCTCTCTGGGTGAGTGTGCCCAGTTCTGGGCTTGGGCCAGCAGACCTCTAGGCTCTCACATGGTTATGTCCTTCAGTCTAGCTCCTGTCAGTAATAACGGACTTACTCAGCTTTCATCTGTCTCTGTCTTTGTTGCATGGGCAGAGAAGAGGGGGGCTATTTTTGAGGCCAGTTTAAAACCCCCAAACTGATGAGCTCTCGTGATCCCTTTCTTTCCTGTCTCCTAATTCATGCACCCCTTGCCAACAGTCAAAGCTCGTTGCGTCTTCTCCTATTCTCTAATTGTCACCATGGCCACGGTCTTTTCCTGGGGTTGTTGTAAATCTTTGGTGTTCATAATCTGTTTTTTTTAAGTATTAGTGAACTCCCCAAGAATAGACATTCAGTGGATATCACAAACCCTAAGAGGACAGGTTCCAGTATCAGATTACTGGCTTCTGTAGTATTAGCTCTCCTTCCTTAGCTTCCATCTCTTCCTCTGTAAAGTGGGGAACATAACAATGGCCCCTTCTCTTGTTATTACCTGTAAAGCACCTGGCATATACCACACGCTGAATACATGTGCATTGTTGTTATAAAAGGGAATTAAGGGACGCTTGGGTGGCCCAGTTGGTTAAGCCTCTAACTCTTGGTTTCAGCTCAAGTCATGATCTCACAGTTTGTGAGTTTGAGCCCAGCTTTGGGTTCTATGCTAATAGCATGGAGCCTGCTTGGAATTCCCTCTCTCTCTCTCTCTGCTCCTTCCCTCTTGCTCTGTCTCCCTCTCTTGAAATAAATAAACAAACTTAAAAAAAAAAAAAAACAGAAAGGAAGACTTTATAGGGGTATCTGGGGGGTTCAGTTGGCTAAGTGTCCGACTTTGGCTCAGGTCATGATCTCGTAGTCAGTGAGTTCGAGCTGTGCATTGGGCTCTGTGCTGACAGCCCAGAGCCTGGAACCTGCTTCAGATTCTGTGTCTCCCTCTCTCTCTGCTCTTCCCCTGCTCACATTCTATCTCTATCTGTCTCTCAGAAATAAATAAAGATTAAACAAATAATGAACAAAGACTTTATAAAAGGGAATTAAGTCAGAAGGCCCTTCCTTCTTAGAAAGAAAAAGTACAACACAACTCATTTACTTTCCTAAGAACCTTGGATGACCTCTGGATTCAGGCCCTTTAAGGGAACAATTCTTCTTATGAACAGACAACATCTGCCTTAGAAGTCATTGTTGCTGGAAAAATCACAGATGAGAAAGGAAGGCATGTTCTCAAAGAGCAAAGCTGTGAGTTCAGACAAAGCTGAGTATGAATCTCTGCCACTCCAGCCCACTCACATATCCACTCCAAACTCATTTCTTCCTTTAGCAAACAAACAAATGCAGTGGTGCTTATGCAGAATGCAATACTTTGAGATTTAGGTCAGATGATGCAGCCACTATACCGCACATGGCAGGTCAATCTATTTTGATTGGCTGAATATGGGAAACATTGATTCTGTCACTGATGTGACAGAGTTCCATCAACCAGCGTGTTGATGTTGCCTGGGTTCACCAGCATTCACCTGAGAAGCAAGTGACGCTGAACAGGCAAAACAGAGCACGAGGAAAAGGGCCCCATGGAAAAATCAAACTAGTGTATTTCCCTTGGAATGATTGAGAATGGGAGCTGTTTCTTGTGCAGAGCACATCATTCCACCTCTGAGTTGTTCAGCTCTACTTCCTTCATAGGTGTGACGGGCCGTTCATGCTAGAGCATGGAGGAAATTCTCCACACCTTTTCTTCCATCATTCACCCTGGATGGAGGTGAAATAATGACCTCCAAAGCTGTCTGTATCCTAATACCTAGAAGGTGTCATGTGATGAACTGACTGGTGCCCATGCCCAAATTCCAGTGTTAAAGTCCTAACTCCCAAGACCTCAGAATGTACTAGATTTTGAGTTAGAGTTTTCATAAAGGTAATTAAGTGAAAATGAGATCACTAGGGTAGGCCTTTATCCAAGGACTGGTGTCTTTTTTTTTTTTTTTTAATTTTATTAACATTTATTTATTTTTGAGAAACAGAGTGTGAGCAGGGAGGGGCAGAGAGAGAGGGAGACACAGAATCCAAAGAAGGCTCCAGGCTCTGAGCTGTCAGCACAGAGGCCTATGTGGGGCTCGAACCCATGAATGGTGAGATAATGACCTGAGCGGAAGTCGGCCGATTAACTGACTGAACCACCCAGGCACTCCAAGGACTGGTGTCTTTATACAACAAAGACTTTAGGATGCAGGCATTCACAAAGGGGCAATCATATAAACTCACGTGGAGAAGAAGGTCATCTGCAAGGACACCCACCCTACCAACACCTTGACCTCAGACTTCTAGGTTTCAGAATAATGAGGAAATACATTTCTGTTGTTTAGGCCATCCAGTCTGTGGTCCTGTGTTATAGTAACCCTGGACACTAACACAGTCTTATAATGTACTTGGTTGTTACTTTGGAAAACAATATAGAATTCTTCACCATGTCTACAGTTAAGGACATTGCCTTCATAAAGTCCTATTTTCTATTTTTCAAAAATTTATTTCTGAGAGGGAGAGAGGGACAGCATGAGCAGGGGAGGGTCAGAGAGAGGGAGACACAGAATCTGAAGCAGGCTCCAGGCTTTGAGCTAGGTGTCAGCACAGAGCCTGACACAGGGCTCGGATGCTTAACCGACTGAGCCACCCAGGCACCCCATAAAGTCCTATTCTCCCAATGATCTGCTTCTGTTTCTGTTGCATACATGTTACCTTTTCATTCCAATGCTAATTCTTAGTACATTTTTTCAAAACATTTAGAAACAATTATATTGGAGCCTGGGTGGTTCAGTCGGTTAAGTGTCTGACTCTTGATTTTGGCTCAGGTCATGATTTCACAGTTCCCGAGACCAAACCCAGCAGTGGGCTCCATGCTAACAGCATGGAGCCTGCTTGGGATACTCTCTCTCCCTCTCTCTTTGCCTTTCTCTCTCAAAATAAAGAAATAAACCTAAAAAATATAAAAACAATTATATTTATCACATGTACTTTTTAAAAAAATTTTTAATGTTTTATTTATTTCTGAGAGAGAGAGAGAGAGACAGCGTGAGTAGGGGAGGGTCAGAGAGAGAGGGAGACACAGAATCCGAAACAGGTTCCAGGCTCTGAGCTGGCTGTCAGCACAGAGTCCAACACAGGGCTTGAACCCACAAACCATGAGATCATGACCTGAGCCGAAGTCAGACGCTGAACTGACTGAGCCACCTAGGCCCCAATCACATGTGCTTTAAATAATGCTATTATCTGAGTGGATGTGGTGGCAGGTGGGTGTACTAATTATATATTGCTATGTTATAAATTACCCGCAAAGTTAATGCGTTCAAACAACACACATTTATTATATCTTGGTGTCTGGATCCGGAATCCAGGTATGGCTCACCTGGGTCTTCTGGCTTAGAGTAACTCAGGCTCTAGTCAAGGTGTAGGTCAGGGCTGTATCCATGTGGAGGCTCCCTGAGGGAGGATTGCTCACTCTGCTGTTGGCAGGACTTGGTTCCTTGTAGGCAGGTGGACTGAGGGCCAGTCCTCACTGGCTGTTCCAGAGACCTCCCTCAGTTCCTGGCCACATGACCTCTCCATCAGGATGCTTATAACATGACAATCAGCTTCCTCATCTCAAAAAAGTGAGAAAGCAAAAGAAGGCCCTCGAAATGGAAGGCATTATCTTTCTATAACCTGACTTCAGAAGCGACATACCACTGCATTTGTCGTATTTTGTTTGCGGATGCAAGTCAGTAGGTCCAGCCCACACTCAAGGGGTCAAGGTCACGGGAAAGCATGAACCCCAGGAGGCAGAGATTATGGAGGCCAGTTTGGGAGCTTGGAGGCCAATCTATCAACGAGCAGGCAATGACATCAAGGTCATGACAGCAGCACAACCAACAATAACAGGAAGATGCCATCGATTGTGAGATAATCCCAATTTCATAAGCATAAAATGTAAAAAGAAAAAAATCTTAAAGTCAATAAAATACAATGTGTCATATCTTAAGGTCTTGGGAACACCACTGTTAGACTTAAATCTTTTTTATAACATGTCTTTCCTATAACTTTCACATGACCTTTCTAATTACATGTTATAATAGAGAATAATGAAAGTAAAAAATACAGAATCAAATTTCAAGGCACTTATCAAACAGTAAGTCATTCCATCAGTCAAGAGATGGATACTGCTATGTCCTAGGAATGCATACCAACCATCAAAATGTTTGATGGACTCAGAGAAGTAAAATTGTTTTAACTCCACCATTAAGGATCTGTCTGCTTCCAACTGGCCGGTCAGGGAAGGAAAACCTCACAAAGAGATAGGACCTGGGCCAGAGTCCCAGAATCATGGGCTTGGTTTCAACAGGGGTTTGAAATGGCAAAGTTTTCTACTGAATTTTACTGCAAAGGTGGGGGGGGGGCGGGGAGGAGAGAAGTATTGCAGGCACAAGGTGGTACATGAGAGAGGAGGGTGTCACTTCAAACCTCCACCTCTCAGGATCCAGGAGTTTAGTCAGCTACATTTTATTTATTTTAAGTTTGTTTATTTATTTATTTATTTCTGGGAGAGAGAGAGAGAGAGACAGGGAGGGGCCAGAGATAGAGGGGGAGAGAGAGAAGGGATTCCAAGCACGCTCTGCACTGTTAGCGTGGTGCCCAATACAGGGCTCAAACACACGAACCAATCGTGAGATCATGACGTGGGCTGAAATCACAAGTCAGACACCACTCAGGCACCCAAAGTAAAGTGCTACATTTTAAGGAGCACCTTTGCATTTGTTCTATTAAAAGTTATGCTTGTTCATGATAGCTAATCTGGAAAATCACAGAAAACTAAAAAGAAAACAAAAACAAAAACAAAAGAATAATTCCACTAGCCACCCAAAGGCAATTCCTGGATTAATACTGAGTAAATAATAGAAGAAATAAAACATGAAATTGAAATGGCCTCTTTGTCATACTTCGAGTTTCTAGGCTTAACTATATTAAGCATAACATTTCTTGTACATTTGGGTTTCCAGTTCCTTAGAAACAGGTGCAAGCAGAGGCAAGGTCTTTGATTTACAAAAATTCAATTAGTGTGTAATACTTCAGTATTTACCTGGTACAGAAAAAAGAAAAACTTCTTATCTGATTGTGCATGAAGTTCTGAAGAAGGGCAAATAACCCTTTAAACCAATTCTCGAACCAGAAATAAAGATATGGTTCTTTAAAACATGCGGATCGGCCTTCCTTTGCCACTCATGTCAAGGCAAAGAACACTGAGGTCACTTCAGGAGACCCCTGTCCTCTCCCTCATCATCCCTCCCTCTGCCCTTCCCCAAGGTCACCACTCTCCTGACTTTTAAAACTAGAGATGAATTTTGTAAACTTTTGAACTTTATTTAAATGCAATCATCCAGTATTCTTCTCTGCTTTGGTCTTTTTCCATGTTGTTTAAGAGATTCACCCATGCTGTTTCATGGAGCTAGAGTTCATTGTTACTGCTGAATAGTATATTCTATGTGTATAATGAATGTTCTGAGTCATCCTACTATTGATGGTATTTGGGTTATTTCCAATTTAGGACTCTCCCAGATCTTGCTTCTATGAACACTCCTGTGCATGTGTTTTGGCACATGAGTGCAAATACTTATATTTGCTCAAGCTGGGAATAGAATTGCAGTATCAAAGGGCTTGCTAATGTCCAACTTGACTGGTTAATGTCAAACTGTTTTCCAAAGAGGCTGGGCAGACTTCTTCTTCACCAGAAAGGAGTAGGTGACTTTCCACTGCTCTGCTTCTTTTCCAGGACTTTGTACCGTCAGTCTATTTAATTTTAGGCACTCAATCGAGTATGTAGTTATGTGTCATTCTGGTTTTAATTTGGATTTTTGAGATGGCAAATGAGGTCGATCACATTTTCCTGTGTTTAATGACTGCTTGTATATCCCCTTTTATGAAGTGCCCATTCATGTATATTGCCCATTTTTCTATTGGGTTGTTTGTATTTTTGTTATCAAGGGATGGAAGATATTTATATATTTGGGACAAGTTATTTGGCCTCCGTTTTCTTATCTACAAGTTGGGAAGTATGATAATACCTACCTCCCATAATATCATTACAAGGATTATATGAGTTAAGACACGTTCAAGTTTTTAGAACCATACGTGGCACACAGCAAGTGAATCAATGTTTACTATTGTTATTAGCCAAGCTCCCTGCTAGAACTCCAAAGAGGCCTTCCTCCTGTGAAAGTTGAAATAAAATAGAGCTACTTATGTCAAGGGGTTTAAACAGGAGCGGGAAGACATTCAGGATGTGGGCCTTGTACATGTTCTCACTGGGTAGAACCATGAACTTTTGAACTGGGTCTAAATGCAATTCCAGGAACTCTGCACAAAAACCTGCAAGTTGATACAATAATTGTCTTTTACTTAATGAGTGAGAGCCTGAACAGCCAATTACCAGGAGCCAAGATTAGTTTTCTGCCACCAACATCAATGGAACTTCTTTGTCAACAATGCATAGGCGCATTCCTCTTTGCCTTTAAAAACCTTTGACTTTTCTTCCCTGGTGGGACAGGATTTGCATTCCAAATCTCTGCTCCCCAGATTGCAATTCTGAGACCCCAACTAAATGCTTTTGTTTTGTTTCAGCCTCTTTTCACGGTGGACACTTCTATTTACGCGACTTTGTCGTGACTTTCTTGTGTGTCTAGAAAGACCAGAACTCACCACCTTCATCCCTCGCCATGCCCACCCAGGTCCCCAAGGGTAGCTCTACAGGGAAACACTGCTGTCGTTTTATCACCATCACCACACTATTAAAAAAAAAAAAAAAAAAAAAAAAAAACTTTAAAATTGTGCTTTTCCTCTGAGGAGGACAAGGTAGTTTTCAAACTGAAAATTACCGAGGAAGCATCTTACAGCCCCTGCAACATGGCGGCTGGTATTTGGCGAGTTCATTCGCAAAGTTTTAACGGAATGGTTTTGCACCAGAAGGTTGAAAAAACAAAACCTCCCCGAACACAGAAATAAAATGTATTAAAAATTAAAGGACGTGCAATGTGAGCAATGAAGGATTTTAGGCCAAGTGCCCAGGACTGTCTCATCCACCTTCCCTTGGTTCACCAGCCACACTTAGAAAAAAAGGGACAATTTTTCTCTTCCACCCCACTGGGAATTGTTTGCTCCCGGTGGCCAAGGCAGTAAGGATTTCTTATAAACAAACAAATAAACACACTGTAATCAGCCTGCTTTGCTCCCTCCATCTGTGAAACTTTTACAGATAGATTAAATAAATTCTGTTTCTTTTTTCAGGAGGGAAAGGGGAGGTGGACCATAATTTAGGCCTTTACAACCCAAAATGACATGCAATCTTTCATTTATTATTCCTCATGGAGAATGGCTACTAATATCTTCCTTCTAGGTCCCTTAATTAAATTCAGCTTCTTATATTTTTTTTCTCGATTCACTCCCTTTCGTGCCTGGATTAACCTAGTTCTTCATCGTTGTAATTTCTCAACTGTTAAATTTCATTTCCCTCATTTAAATTTCTGTAGATTTCTCTCCCCGAGTGGGAAGTTTGTTTATTTTCTCACTTCTCTCCCCAGGCAAGAGAATCATCTCACTCAGACCAGAGCTAACTAATTCATGAACATGCACACTGAAATGGATTATGCCATATAGAAGTGTGAGCATAGGAGAGATTTTAGAAAGAGAGAGGGCTTGGTTCCACACAGTCAACAGTGATCCCCCTCTTCCTTGAAGTGCCTTCTGAAGAGTTGCGTCTTCCACCACATCTTGTCCTCTCAACGCCCACAGAGTGACTCCGAGGACACTACAGGAAACTAGGCTGTTTTTGATCATTTGCTCCCCTTTTCTTTCAGAGCCTAATACATACCTGCCAATTGCTGTGACTCACAGCGCCCCTTGTGGCCAGCATCGGCAATGACATACTGCAGCCAATACAATGTGAGATTCGCCTTCCTCGAAGGGGAGCTTCTAAAGCCATCACAAGTTTCCACTAGCACTTTTGTTCTTCGGTCCCAGGTTCCAGAATGAAGAGGCACATGGAGCCACAGGAAGCGATATGTGGTCTCCTACATATGACATGACCAAGAAATAAATGTCTGAGGCTTGGGGGATGTTGGTCACTTTCAGTCTTTCATTGAAATTACTTGTTGACTTGTCTTCAAGGTATAGTCCTTGAAGACAGGGAATGCATTTTCTTGGTGGGGCATCTGCATAGGTTGGTCCTTGGCAGTCAGTACGAACTGATAAATATTTGTTGACTAACTGAGCGACAATGAAGACCTCCATTGATAAGCATCTGTCTAATGCTATAGCCAATGTGCCCTATTGGAAATATTTCTAACTCTGAGCAGATGCCTGACCTTCCAGGATGTCCACTGTGGACATTGTTTCTATCCCTTGGGCTCTTATAAAACCCCTAATACCTTTTCATAAGACAACCCTCTAGCTGTCGTTTAAAACAATGCTCCTGGGGCCCCTGGGTGGCTCAGTCGGGTAAGCAGCCTACTTCTGCTCAGGTCATGATCTCAGGGTTTGTGAGTTCGAGCCCCAAGTCAGGCTCTGTGCTGACAGCTCAGAGCCTGGAGCCTGCTTCAGATTCTGTGTCTTCTCTCTCTGCCCCTCCCCTGCTCATTCTGTCTCTCAAAAAATATATATAAATAAATGGTAAAAAACAAACAAACAAACAAACAAACAAACAAACAATGCTCCTATGCACTTTAGGAGGCTGCCTTTGCAGATTAAATAGTCCCAGTCCCCGTCCCTGTTATTATCTTCTGTGGTTTCAACCTCCTTAACCTACTGGGGACTCTCCTTTGCAGGTACACTAGTTTACCCATGTCCCTCCCAGCATGTGGCATCTGGAATTAGCACCAGCCTCTGTGTGTGACCACAGGAGCACAAAGTGATGAAGGGTCAGCTCCTCTCGACTAATCCTCCATCTGGACTAATTACACCGAGTCTAACGCAGCCTTTTCTGTTCCTGGCAGCCACATCAGACTGCTGACTCATACTGAGTCATCCAAACCCCTGAAGCTTTTTTCACAAGTCTTTATTACCAAACGTTGCCTCAACTTGTGCAGTAGGTCTTGGGGACCCCGGTATAGATTCTAACGCTTTTCTTTGTTAAGTTCTCCGCCTCATTTCATTTGGTCCATGGTTCCTGTCTATTTGGGAAATGGAAGGCTTTATTCCTAGGGATAGAAATAGAGCTACTGGCCAACAGGAAGGAGAAACCACTTTCTGGCATCAACTCTGGCATGCCCAGTGAGCCCTGCTGTCCGGTGTAGGAGCCTGTCCTTAACTACTATAGCACATACTATGGTGCCCTTGTTTAGTGTTTCAAGGAGAATAATAGAGTAGCATTGAGATCCAGCACTAACCAACAGCTCTACGTGCAACAGGTGCCAAGATGGCTCCCATAATCTCATTTCCTTGTATGCATGCCTTTGCCTAATTCCTCCTGCTTGAGTGTGATGTGTCCTCTAACTTGCTTCATGCCAGTAGAATATGGCAAAGGTAACGAGATGTATGTGACTGCATGCACGCAATTACATTACATCGTCTTGCTAGGAGACTCTCTCTTGCTGGCTACGAAGAAGCCATACTGATTGTGAGCTGTCCCGCAGGGAAAGACATGGCAAGGAAATGAGAGGAGCTTCTAGCTGATAGCAAGAAACCGAGGTTCTCTCTCTGATACCCTGCAAAAGCAGAATGCCTCCACCTATCACGTGGGCCTAGATGAGGATTCTTCTCCAGTCGAAACTTGGAGTGAGGCTGCAACCCTGGCCAATACCCTTAATGCAGCTCTCAGATAAGACTCTGAAGCAGAGAACCAAGAAAAGCTGAGACCAGACTCCTGATCCACAGAAACTGAAATGTAATATAAATGTGTGTTGTTTCCAGCTGTTAAGTTTGTTGTAATTTGTAACTCAGCCATATGTAACTAGTATATCATACAATAAGGTGGTAGAAACCAAATTCAGTTTGGAAGCCAATGCATCATGAAACCCGGAAAACACATGCCCATTGTCTCTTTTTGGTGAGTTGGATTGACTTATAGAGATTTGCATGATTCCCATGTACTCTTCCACCAGGATATAAAAAAACCACCTAGTATCCAAACTCAGAAATAGAGATTAGTTTTGTGATAGTATTTGTCCAGAATGGCCTTTGGCTCATTCATTCCATTCAATGGTCCCAGCTCTCCTTTTCATCTACCTTTTGGATCCTTTGGTTCTGTACCCAAATCTGACTATTTGCTTCCTCCCCTCCTGATCTCCTAACTTTAAGTCACCATTGGAGCAGCATTTCCAGTTTTGATCCTGACTTTACTCTCATTGGGAGACATTTCCATCTTGGTTCCGTTGTATCATCCAGATCTAGATCTCCCAGACCATCTGCCAAAGTAGAAGCATGCAATAATGTATGCCCCTTATTAGTGACACACCTCCAGTCAATAGTGTGGGCCTCAATACAGAACAGATGTGATGATGGTGATGTCAATAAGGTTGCATCCTCCTCCTCCTCATTATCATCACCATCATCATCATCATCATAAAATTCTGTCATTTCTATTCATGTGCTAATGGCCCTTTGGTGAATGACCCGGGGCAATGGGGGTGATGGTTTGTAGATCTTGGGAAAGTGCTTGTTGACAGGAGTCTAGCTGGAATCCTACTTGTCATTTCTGATGGCTAACAGACTCGACCCTGGGGCCCAAGTGAGAAGCCTTTGTTTGTACCAGCCACACTATTTTTACATGTGGCTGAGTTTACCATAGGCTGACAGGGCCCCTGGATTCCCTTAGTCCTAATGTACTTTTCATATTATGTATGCAGATGCAGAGAATCCTGGAGCCTGGATCCTACTCACTCAGTCTAGTTCTTTGAAAGCAACGAACGGATCTTTGAGTTTAGGGACATGGGTGCTCCTCATAGACTTGACTTTTCAGATTCAGGCAATTTTTCTTAGTGTATTACTGCCAAGGCAAAACATATATGATGAGCAACTTGAGTCACGCCCACAAACATCAGAACTCGGACTGAGCTAACCACTAATTCACACCCCTAGGTTTACCGACAGAAAACTAGACACTCAGGAAGATTAGGTACTTGGGCCAGATTTATGCAGTTAATTAACGGCAGTGTTCAGACTTGATTTCAGACAAGGTAGCCATGGCATTCTTTGAAAGGCTGTAAAGAAAAGCCCAAAGGAGAGACTCAATTACTTCCAATTACTTGGAGAAAAGATGAGTTAGAACATAAGAGGCTCGACCTAAGAGGGCGGGTTTCAGGTCCAGGGACAATCATTCTCCATCTCTTTGTCTAGACTTTGAGGAGTCCAGACAACAGACAGGGATGAAAATAGCATTTGTGAAGTCAAGGAGACCAGGGTCTAAGAAGAGCAGGCATCACAGTCCTGTTGCCCTTCCCCCAGGGTTTCTGTGTGGACGGAACAGCCCTCATAGAAAGAGTTTTGATATTATAGGACAGTTCATTTTCTTGTTTCTGTGCCTGAGCATTTAGTGAAGGGCTTATTGATTTTCATTATTGTTAATTCCAGCCTGGCCTCAGCTGTACGGTGGGGAGTTAATAGCAAGGTCTTTTTTGGTCTGGGCCAGAGTGTTTGCAAAAGATTACTATGCTCTGAAGCCAGCAGGATGGTGACAGCGGGAACCAGAGAGGGGTGCAAAACAGAGGAGAATCCGCAAAATGAGGTCAGAGCCTCAGAATCAGCTGCTTCTTCCTCCACGATACCCCTTTTCAGGTGTCAACATGGGAGAGATTGGTTTTTTCTTTACTTTTTTGCTTATAACTCATTTAGGGCCTAGATTAAAGGATCACCGGGTCTCCAAGGCTTACCATCCACCCTCACAGTTCTCTCTCTGCATCCCTATGGCTCATAATGGAACATAGATGGAACATAGATGCCTATACTTGTAATCTGCCTTATTTCAGAGTTAGCTGTATGTGGGTCTGTCCATCCTACCACATTTTAATCTTTTTCAAGGCAAGGGAAGTATCTCCTTATTTTTTTTCTGTTTATTTATTTTTGAGGGAGACAGATCATAAGGAAGGGAGAGACAGAGAGAGAAAGAGACACAGAATCTGAAGCAGGCTCCAGGCTCTGAGCTGTCAGCACAGAGCCCCACGCGGGGCTCGAAACCACACACCCCGAGGTCATATCCTGAGCTGATGAAGCCACCCAGGCACCTCAGGACCTACTTATTTTTTATCACCCTCCTTTACTCCCCACCTGCAGTGGCTAAAATAATGACTTGAAGGTAGCTGATGATGAAGAAATATGTATTCTGTTAGGAAAAAACAGACGCATGTGTAGACCCGTGGTCTCTGAAGTCAAATGACCTGGATTTGAAATGTGTCCCCACTGAGCGCTCACCTTGTGGCTTCCACCAGGATACTTGGATTTTCTGTGCCCCTGCTTCTTAATCTGTAAAAGGTGATGTTCATTGTATCTACTTTTTGGGTTCGTGTATTAAGATAATTATTTCATGAAAAATACTTAGAACATTGCATTGTCTGGCCTTGACCCAAGCCCTCCTGTAGGTCCATCCTTTGGGTCCTGTGGTCCTAACTCTGTGCATGATGCTCTGTGTCCCACCAGTACACAGCACATGGAAGAATAGCACTGGAAGCTTGGCTCTGTCTACACTCTCCAGCGCCCACCCTGGCGCCATGTCCAGCACGACCTTCCCTGTGTCTTGGCTGTCCTCTCCCTAGCATGCAGGGATGTGTCCCAAGGCCCTGGTGGTTTTGCCTCTGTTTCCTTACTGTAACATGCCATGGGTCTCCCAAGACTGAAGTGTAGTAGAAGCATCACCTCTACACAGGCAACCATCTCCCTTCCATCCCCTACTTTGCTTGTGCTCCAAAATGGCTTAGGATTAAGACTGCATCTCTGTGTCTCCTTGGGGACCACACTAGAAATACCAGATTTTATTTTCTGATGTGTTGTGGGGGAGAAGGTCTCGTGGCTCAAGGTTTGTAATTCTGTACAGAGGATCCCCTGTGCTGATCTGATTGGAAGGGGGGTTTCCTTTGGGGGAATCGGTGACATGTTGAATACCTGGGGACACTGTGTTCCTTCTACATAGTTCTCAAAATGAGGTCCAGGACCATCAGCCTCAGCGGCACCTGAGAATTTTTTAGAAACACAAATTGTCAGATCCCAACCAAGACCTTCTGAATAAGAAACTCTGGGGGCACCTGGGTGACTCAGTGGGTTAAGTGTCCAACTTCGGTTCAGGTCATGATCTCATGGTTGGTGAGTTTGAGTCCCACATCGGACTCTGTGTTATCAGCACAGAGCCTGCTTCAGATCCCCTGACCTCCTCTCTCTGCCCCTCCCCTGCTCACTCTGTCTTTGTCTCTCTCTCTCTCTCAAAAATAAACAAACATTTTTAAAAAATAAGAAAATAAACTCTGGGGGTTTAACCAGCAATGTGTGTTTTGACAAACCTTCTAGGAGATGCTGGCACATGTAAAATCAATAACACCTGCTCTGGGCCTTCAAACCACCTCTCTGGGGGCTGACACTACAGATGACCAGGAAAATCCCTGCTAGGTGGCTATTCCATGCCTACACTAGGAAAAAGACCTCACAGTGATGTTTCTCAAACTTTTGTGATGACAGAGTCACATGACAGAACTTGTTAAAAATCATCCTCAGTTTCCACCCCCTCATTCCCCTAAATCAGAACTTCTGAAGGATGAGCCTGGAAAGTTAATTCTCTTTTCAAGTTTATTTATTGAGAAAGACTGTGTGTGCCCATGCACCAGCAGGTTAGGTGCAGAGAGAGGGAGAGAGAGAGAATCCCAAGTAGGCTCTGCTATGCACTGTCAGTGCAGAGCCCAATGTGGGGCTAAATTTTTAACTGGAGTTGCAGCTGAATCTTATCAGTGAAGTTTAGGAAACTCTTCTCGAAGGTGGGAAAGGCGGCTCTATGTTGGGGTGGCTTATTTCTTTTTTTTTTAAAATTTTTTTTTAATGTTTTATTTATTTCTAGGAGAGAGAGAGAGAGACAGCGTGAGCAGGGGAGGGTCAGAGAGAGAGGGAGTCACAGACTGAAACAGGCTCCAGGCTCTGAGCTGGCAGTCAGCACAGAGCCCGACGCGGGGCTCGAACCCACGAACCGCGAGATCATGACCTAAGCGAAAGTCGGACGCTTAACCGACTAAGCCACCCAGGCGCCCCTGGGGTGGCTTATTTCTATCTACCATGTCCGACATGGGTTGTGAGGGCTTGAGAGCTGTCAGAAGGACACCTTATTATTTTGTTTAGTTTAATGTTTATTTATTTTTGAGAGAGAGAGAGAGAGAGGAATGAGGGAGAGTACAAGCAGGGGAGGGGCAGAGAGGGGCAGAGAGGGAGACACAGAATCCGAAGCAGACCCCGGGGTCTGAGCTTTCAACACAGAGTCTGATGCGGGGCTTGAACTCACAAACCACGAGATCATGACCTGGGCCCAAGTCAGTTGCTCAGCCGACTGAGCCACCCAGGTGCTCCCAGAAGGACGCATTATTGTCAAAGTGTTCATTATGTTTGGCCCATGCGGTGGACAAGACACAGCTGTGGGAGTCTACACAGGAGCAGCATGAAATGTCTTTCTGGGCATCTTCACCAGTCCTTGTAACTGTGTCGAGACTCATGTCATCCCCTGACCTTCCTTCCCTGGTGTCCACGGTTTCTATGATGCAGAAGCGTGAGGGCCCGTGCTCCTGGTGAGTGGCCTACTTTCTGCTCCTCGCAAATCTAGAATATTCACCTGCTTGTGCCTTTTTGTTCCACAGCCACTTTTTTCTACCTAATGCTCTTTTCATTCTCTAGGCCTCCATCCTCCTCCCCTGTCCACAGATAATTAGTCCTGTGCTCAAAGAATTCTTATCCATTAGTGATTTCCTATTGTTCTTTAAAAATATTTTTAATGTTTATTTTTTTATTTTTTAAAATATTTTATTTATTTCTGAGAGAGACAGAGAGAGGCAGCGTGAGCAGGGGAGGGTCAGAGAGAGAGGGAGATACAGAATCTGAAGCAGGCTCCAGGCTCTGAGCTAGCTGTCAGCACAGAGCCAGACGTGGGGCTCGAACCCATGAACTGTGAGATCATGACCTGAGCCGAAGTCGGACGCTTAACCGACTGAGCCACCCAGGCGCCCCATAATGTTTATTTATTTTTGAGAGAGAGAGCAAGAGAGAGAGCACGAGTGAGGGAGAGGCAGAGAGAGAGGGGGACACATAATCTGAAGCAGCCCCAGGCTCAGAGCTGTCAGCACAGAGCCCAACACAGGGCTCAAGGTCACAAACCATGAGATCATGACCTGAACCAAAGTCAACGCTTAACCAACTGAGCCACCCATGCGCCCTGTGATTTCCTATTGTTCTAAAGACAAAGTCCAAAATCCTATATGGCCTGGCGATATTGGGCTCAAACAGAGACTTCCTTACAAGCAACAAAGACTGATTCATGCTAACATAGGTGAGGGATTATTGAAGGGTTACAAGGGATCACAGAACAAGGAGAGGCAGGAGAACAAGATGGGGAAGCAGGTAATCACCAGGAAAAACTGACCATCAAGGACTGCAGCAGAAATCAAACACAGGCATGGGTTGGTCTGCTTAGACCAAAATGGCAATGACAATGACCTCTGTTCCCATATGATTGCGTTGCTCTCTCTCAAGATCCAAACCCCAGCGTTTAACGTCAATTTGTTAAGCCCAGTCCCTGTGTCAGCCTCCTCTTGACCCAAGCCAGGACTAGAAAACCTGTGGTTGTTTTTCCTTTACTAGTGAAGGGCAAGTGCTTCTCCCCACAACTCTAAGGAACAGAGGTTTTCCAAATGGGTGCCTGAAGATAGCCCGAAGGGGAGGTCAGTTATTAGAGAAGCTAAAACGGGTAAGTGTTCACTGTGCCAATGCTCCATCTGTTGACAATGCAAATATTTGGAGAAAAAGGTAAGTTACACAACATTCAAAGACTTCCTTGAAATTAATGGCAGCAAATGGCATTCTCTTCTCTCCTCTTTTCTTACCTTTTGTCTCTTCTTGTCTTGCCTTATCTTCTCCTCTTCTCCCTTCCCTTCCCATTTTTCACTTTCTCCCCCCACCCTTTTCCTTTAACTGGAAGTGATGTTCTATTGCTCAGTATTAGGGAAGTTCTAGATCTTTGGAGGAAGAGATGGAAAAGTAATATTCCGAATCATCAAAAAGGATATTAGATGTTTTGTTCATGGAAGTTGCTGAATTAAAACTGCCAAAAGCGGGGTGCCTGGATGGCTCAGTTGGTTAAGCGTCCGGCTTTGGTTCAGGTCATGATCTCACGGTTCGTGGGTTTGACCCCCATGTCGGGCTCTGTACTGACAGCTCAGAGCCTGGAGTCTGTTTCAGGTTTTGTGTCTCTTTCTCTCTGTAACCCTCCCCTGCTCACTCTGTCTCTCTCTCTCTCAGAAACAAATAAAAAACATTAAAAAAAAATTAAAAACTGCCAAATGTTTATCACGTTTTGGAGTCAACTTGGGATCCTTCTCTTCATCCACAGTGCACCAATATTGATTTAAAGTAGCTCCTTCTAGGCTGCCTGGGTGGCTCAGCTGGTTAAGCACCTGAGTCTTGATTTCAGCTCAGGTCATGATCTCAAGGTCTTGAGATTGAGCCCCGTGTGTGAAACCTGTTTAAGATTCTCTTTCCTTCTCCCTCTGCCCCTCCTCCACTTGTGCTTTCTCTCAATCAATAAATAAATAATAAAATAGGTCCTTAGAATTTGAAGGTACTCATAACATATAATCTAGAAACTACCTGATGGCTATTCTTCTGAGAGAAAACAATCCAAAATATTTGGGGAGGAATGTTTCTACAGAAAAATGCTCATTCAGCTTTATTTATAACAGCCTTCAAATTGGAAACAAGCTAAATGGGATGAATATCTATATGGTATGCTTACTTTCTGGTATGCTGTGCTTACAAAGCATTTAAAATGTGTTTGTTAAAAAGCAAAGTGAAAAAAATCAGTGCATAAAACATAATCACAATTATATGAAAGAGATTAAAAATAAAACCTACCAAGTAAGAAGGCACAGGAGTTAGATACACATAACATTATGACAGAAACACCTTTAGATGATAGGGTTATTGGTAATCAATTTAAAACACGTTTTCGTCACCTTTTGTTCTTCTTTAATTTCCAAACTTTACACTTGGAGCATGCATATATTAACTTACACCCAAGCAAAACAAACTTTTGTTAAGAATAATAAATATGCTTGCATTTTGCACTTGAGATCTTTAGAGATGGACTCCCTCTTGCTGAGGTCATCAATGACATCAGAACCTATAACCAAATCCAATAGGCATGTTCTGTCCTCATTTTACTAAGGCTTCCGTCAAGAACTCATGTGGTTAATCAGTCTTTCTTGACACTCTCCTATTTTCTGAAATACTATTTTCTCCTGGGAATGTGCTTGCTTTCCTTTGCCATTCTTGACTCCTTTGCCTCTTCCTCTGATTCCTTCAATTGTTCTTCCTCCTCTACTGAAACTCCAAATGTTAAATTCCCTCCCATGAATGCCTTCTTTTGTTACCAAAGAAATCCTGTCCACTCCCTCTCCATTATGGCACCTTGTTGGTTTATGGGGCCAGCTCTCCTTCTTTCGTGACTGCCACTCTGTTTACTTAACATCTTCATGAAAAGAGCTCTCAGATATTTATAACTGATTTCCAAAATGGAATTCCTTGTCTTTCACATTATGTCATAGAGACAGAATGAAGACCCATGGGTTGATCGATATACTCAACATTAGCGAAATGTGATCTTCCTATGTTTTTAATCTAAAAATGGATGAAAATAGAAGTTTTAATATTTTCTTCATGAATTTTAATTGTTCATCTTGGTTTTCCACTAAAGTATATATAATTCCTCTCACAAAAAGTGTTTGCATTTCCCAAAATTATAAGTAACTTTCTTTTTGGCCTAGTAGGTTCTGATTCTTTTAAGATGAGAAAATGAGACAAATTCCAGGCCTCACAGAGACTTGGTCAATATAATAAGGTCTTAGGCTGGGCATAGCCCACTCACTTCAACATCATGGAGAAAAAAATACAGGAAGTTTTGACTTCAACCAGTGACTATATCAAAGTATTTTGGGATAAAAAATAATTAATCGGCATGGAGGAGGGCACTTTGGGGATGAGCACTGAGTGTTATGTAGAAACTAATTTGACAATAAACTATTTGTAAAAAAAAAAAAAAAAATCCAACTCAAATCTACTCAACCAAAAAAAAAAAAAATAATTAATCCTGATAAGGAACACATAAAACTATTTCTTTTTTAAAAATTTTTGGGGCACCTTGGTGGCTCAGACGGTTAGGCGTCAGACTTCAGCTCAGGTCATGATCTCACGGTTTGTGGGTTCGAGCCCCTCGTCGGGTTCTGTGCTGACAGCTAGCTCAGAGCCTGGAGCCTGTTTCAGATTCTGTATCTCCCTCTCTCTCTGACCCTCCCCTGCTCACGCTGTCTCTCTCTCTCTCAGAAATAAACAAAACATTAAAAATTAAAAACATTTCTTTAATGTTTATATTTATTGTTGAGAGAGAGAGAGAGAGAGAGAGAGAGAGAAAGAGAGCATGAACAGGGGAGGGGCAGAGAGAGATACAGAATCTGAAGCAGGCTCCAGGCTCTGAGCTGTCAGCACAGAGACCGACGCGAGGCTTGAACTCACAAACTGAGAGATCATGACCTGAGCTGAAGTCAGAGGCTTAACTGACTGAGCCACCCAGGAGCCCCTAAAACTATTTCTTTATTGGAGTGACTTCAAAGGGAAAATTCCTCTATTCTTTAACAGCAAAATCATCCAACATGACATCATGATTTTGGACAGATTTTTGGTATAGGAAGTCTGTGACATACCCATTCAAGTTCTAGCAGTATATCTAGAGATGTAATTATCTTCATGGGCTTATTAATTTCATGTTCCTTCTTCTTCCAAATGATGAGGTTTTGGAGTGGTGGGGATTCAGAGATAATGGCCAAGAAAGAATTCTTGAAGCCATCTTTGGTGCCAAAAAAAAAAAAAAAGGATGATTGTACTGAAGCACTGGGTACAGGACTCTTGGGCAGAAAGAGCTGTCCTGGGGTTGTGAGGAGTGACTGGTTATATACTATGCAGTTGGGGTAGGTAAAGGCAAAAGAGAGGCTTCCAGAAGGACTCTGATATACTAAACTGGACTCATAAGATGCCAAGGGACCTTGCTGTGGTCAAGCTAAGGTTGTTTTCCCTCCAGGAAGGCATTAACATTAGGACGGTAGGGGTTCCTGGAGAAATGATAGACTCTGTCTTTGCCTCAAGTCTTTGTCAAGGGGCTGCAGGTCATAAGGAAATTTAATTTTATCTGCCATTTCTTTCTTGCCTCTGTTCCCTACATCACCATGGAGGGGAGTGTGACATTAAGGCTCCTGGAAATGGAGTCTAGAAGTTACTGGAGATAAGCTATTGATAAGGTTGCCTTTTCCTTGTAGTTTACTAAGATATCCTTAAACTGAAAGAGACTCCCATTCTGCAAAACTGTGATCTCTTATCAGTCAACCATTTGTTTTCTTTCCTTTCCTTTGTTCTTGAATACCCAGGAGTGTCTGAGGAATATCATGCATATTCCTCCTGGGAGGGAAGGGGTTAGTTGTTAGCTTGAGCTTTGCTCTCAACTTGCCTTATACTCTCTCATCATAAAAATAAAGGAAGGTTTAATTACATGATGAGTGTTGGTCTTTTGGGGGGGGGGTGTAAAAGGAGATTTGAACCAAGATCTTTTAGAGACTTGGGAGTTAAAATGTGATGCAGGCATCAGCGACCTCAGTGTCATCTGATTCTCAGGCTCCACCGCTGACCCACTGAATCAGAATCTTCATTTTTAACAAGAACTCCAGGTGATTCGTTTGCACACTAAACGTTCAGAAGCAGTGTTCTAAACTCTAAATATCTGGGCTTCTTAAAATCTAGCTTTCTGATGCCATCCCTGGTTTAAATTCTGTTTATAACAATCTTGGCTCTTCAGCTTTTACTTAATAAAAAATTAGTTAATAAAAAATGTAAGCTTAGAAATTATTTATGGAATTTGGGAATAAGAAAACAACTCATTTAAAATTGGGCAAAAGGTTTGAACATCCATTTCACTGAAGAAAATGTATGATGGTAAGTAAGCACATGAAAAAAGATGAGCACCTTTAGTCATAAGGTGAATGCAGATTAAAGCCAGTAAAGAATGCCACTATACACTCACTAGCATTGCTATAACAAAAAACAACAATGATAATAATATCTGACAATACTAAGTGTTGGTGAGATTGTAGGCTAGTGCTCTGCTACATTGGAGGTGGGGATGCAAAATGGTACAATCTCTTTGGAAAACAGTTGGGCAATTTCTTATGAAGGTAAACACACACCCATCCCACGATTCAGCAATTCTACGTCTAAGTATTTACCCAAGGATGTAAAAAACTTAGGCCACACAGAAACATGTGTGTAAATGTTTATAGCACTTTCACTGGTTATCCAACACGTGGAAACAACCCAAAGGTCCTTCAACTGATGAATGGATACAAGCACTGGTCTATCCATACAATAGAATGTTCCAGAGCCACAAACAGGAGCAAATTACCCATACACACAACAACAGGGTCCAATCTCAAATACATGATATAGTATGCAAATGAACAAAGCCAGCTTTCCATTTATATGGCATTGGGTAACAGGCAAAGCTATAGGGATAAAGAATTGATGGTGGTCACCAGGGTTACAGGGTAGGTGGAGTATTGGGATCCAAAGGGGTTGACTACAAAGCAGTTGTTGTGTGTCAGTGAAGCTGTTGTGTATGCTGATTGCACTGGTGGCTATACTGGCCTATGTCACGTCTCATAAAATTCTACATGAAAGAGTATACTTGAACATATGTTTATTAAAAAATAGATTTACGAAAGTCATGCATTGTTTGCAGCGCGTGCTCTTTGCTTTCCAGCCACGCCAAAGAGACAAGAGAACCATGTTGAATGATGTCCCGTGATGGCACCTGTGGTAGCTGCTAGCCTGTGGCCCTTCCTCCCTCCCCCTCTTTCCACCACACCGCTGTGGAATGCAGACTACTCAGCTTTGTTTGTTTTTTTCTCCTCCCTTTATGAGCTGTGTTTTCCTCTTGTAAATAAGGCAAGACCTGGAACTCACAGGAGGACCTGGGAGCATAATGATTTGCATACTCTAATTAAACTGCTGTATCATGAGCTTTCTTTCTTTGGTTATACTGGAATGGAAACAAAGGTATGCCTCTAATTCAGTTTGGAGTGTCATCCCTGAGAACTGGCATGAATAAAATAAGCCAGGAAGGTCTGCGTGCCTTACAGCCTTAATGCAGCTGTGTGCTGCGCGACTTAAGGGCAGAGCACCTGGTGTCACAGTCCTTAGCGGACTGGCCTTTATCTCAGGTAAGTGGGGCCTTTCTGGTTGGGTCTCTTCCTGACAGGTGTGTGGGAAAAGATGAGAGCCTGGCCCATGGGTGAATGATTGCTTCTCATCCATGGAATTCATTTTCATATTTGAAATGCTGCATAATCTGGTGGTGGATAAAGCACTGAGTTGGAAATCCAGAATATGCAGACTTTGTGCGGACCTTGCTGCTGATACTTAGGTGAGCACCTTAACACCTTAATGCCTGAACTAACTCAATGATTGGTAATTCGTAATAAAAATGCAGACAATTTACACATGGTTTAAGTTTATAAAGTGCTTTCACATGGTTTAATCCTTTTAATCTTCAGGTTCAGATGGGGAAAGAATGGCTGAGTGACATTTGTGTTTGGTTTTATAGGACTGGGGGTATCTCAGCTCCTCACTCACTGTGTCAAGATCTTAGTTAATGAAGCAGATTTGATCCCAGGCCTAACTCATGCCCAAACCACAGAACTTGATATCCAGATATCCGGCCTTTTTTTTTTTCTTTTGTTTTGTTTTGTTTTGTTTTGTTTTCTTTCCTTTCTGTTCCTTTTCTTTTCATTAAAAAAATACATTATAGATGAGTTAAGTGAGGTTCAGAGAGGGAGGAGAGTGGACAAAGTTCATTCAGCCTATAAGTTGCATCCTTAGAAAATTAAGCCAGAGTCACCTGGGTGGCTCAGTCGGTTAAGCATCCGATTTTGGCTCAGGTCATGATCTCATGGTTTGTGGGTTTGAGCCCCATGTTGGGCTCTGTGCTGACAGCTCAGAGCCTGGAGGCTGCTACAGATTCTGTGCCTCCCTCTCTCTCTGCCCCTCTCCTGCTTGCTCTCTGTCTCTCTGTCTCTCTCTCTGGAAAATGAATAAATATTTTTTTAAATTAATAAAAAAATAAAATTAAGCCATAGGCTTGGGAAATACCACCCTATGGGATCCAATACTGAATACTGTATTGATGATATTCATAACATCTGTATAATAAAAGGCTGAATTACTTTGTATCTATACTGCCACTTCAGAAAGGATAAATAGAGGCAATTTTCTAGGTGCTTTGAATTCTTTGGAGTCAATGAAGTGATTACAAATGGTGGTCGATGAAACATAAAATGAAAATAAAAATAAAAAGGGGCACCTGGGTGGCTCAGTCAGTTACATGTCTCACTTCAGCTCGGGTCATGATCTCATGGTTCGTGAGTTCGAGCCCTACATTGGGCTCTCTGCTATCAGCACAGAGCCCGGTTGGGATCTTCTATCTCTCTCTCTGCCCCTAACCCATTCTTTCTCTCTCTCAAAAATAAATAAACATTAAAAAAAAGAAAATAAAAATAAAAAGAGACACAATTTCAGTTGGGCTGGTGAGTTCAAATCTAAATTAGGCCCACTGAAGTAGAAATAAATTAAAACAACTTATTCATCCTAAAGCTAAATCGGAGGTACAGTTGTGAACTTCATGACCTGGACTAGAGAGAGGTTTTTCCCTCTGTCCCTAGAGTGCTCTAGCGGCGGTGTCTTCCTGTGCCTGAGCACTCATGTGGAAAGAACTGGCAAGGACACTGAGCAGCCATCTTTCATCTTCCAGTCCTACGTAGTTCTCTTTTCTTTTCTTTTCTTTTCTTTTCTTTTCTTTTCTTTTCTTTTCTTTTCTTTTCTTTCTAAATGTTTATTTATTTTGAGAGAGTACAAGGAGAGGAGGGGCAGAGAGAAGGGGACAGAGGGTCTGAAGCAACGCGGGCCTGAATACATAAACCACATCATCACCAAAGTTAGATGCTCAACCGACTGAGCCACGCAGGTGCCCCAGTCCTAGGTAGTTTGTGAGCTAAAGAGAACCAAGACTCCTCCCTCGGAGACCATAAGGAAGAGAAAAACTTCCCCCTATCCATTTTGGTTTTTTTGGCTGGTCTAATAATTGAATTGACATAAGACAGATTAAGAGGATTACAAACAAATTTAATTTGTACTTAACTGGCAGTCATAGACTCTCATAGACTTTGAGAAGACTCAAAGAAGTGACTAGCGCAGGCAGTTTTTGTACCTTTTAGACAAAGAAACCATAAATTTGTAGAACTGATAAGACAAAGACACTTAGGCCTGTGTACTAATTAGTACTAATTAGTGAAGAGACTAAGGTGAGTTTATTTACACAGTGTCTGGGTCCCTGGTTTCCCTGGTTGCAGTGATAAGGATGTCTTTCTACCTTCTGGTGCAGGGAAGATATCTTTAACATGGTAGGTTTTTTGTTTTTTGTGTTTTTTTTTTTTTGCTTTTATGAGGACAAAGTGGAGAGCCAGAGCGTCCTTCTTGCACTAGTTATATCTCAAGTAACTTTAATTCAAAATAGTCAAGAGGCCACTTTGGTGTATTTTGGGGCCCCAAGCTCCATCAAGATCAATTTCCTCCTCTTATAAGAACACTAGTCATTTGGATTAGGGTCCACGTTAATGACCTCACTTTAACTGAATTACCTCTTTAAAGAGCCTATCTCCAAATACAGTTATGTGATGAGACAGTTAGGGGTTAGAACTTCCATTTATGAATTTGGGGAAGGATACAACTGAGCCTGTAATATATCCCCTATGTCAGATGTAATGAAGGAAGAGTACAGAGACATCAGATTGGAGGAAAAGTCACATCTGGAGACGTTCTGATTGACATGATAAGTCAATCGTGATTCTGGGATGAAGCCAGGTAAGAAATAGCTGCTTGGGTTTGAGTCACTTTGGAAGTCTGAACCGTATCCCTTGCTCTGATCAATAATCAATTCAGGCAGAACTCAGCAATCTCAGCAGGTCTGGTGTAATCCTTTTGTGTAATAGCAAACTGTTAGCTTGGAAAGATGCAATAAATATATATTAAAGCACATAAATAAAGAAGAAATTAGCCAAATCTATACAGTCACTAATTTCCTCAAAGGATTAATATAAATATGACACATTTTATAGTTATTGTGATAATTTTTGTGAATATTTTGCCTATTTTAAGGCGTTTGAAGCACTTAAGGGAACGTGGCACAATAGGCTTATGCTTTTATTGAGACAGGAATTTCACTAAGGTTGGTAATTAACTTTTAAGTGTGTAAGTGCTGGGGCACCTGGGTGGCTCAGTCAGTTAAGCGTCCAACTTTGGCTCAGGTCATGATTTCACAGTCCAGGTGTTTGAGACCCGCGTCTGGCTCTGTGCTGACAGCCTGGAGCCTGATTCAGATTCTTAATCTCCCTCTATCTCTGCCCCTCCCCTGCTCATGCTTTGTCTCTCTCTCTCAGAAATAAATAAACATTAAGAATTTTTTAATAAAAATTTTTAAAAATGTGTAAGAGGGTTAATAGAGTTTGCGTTTTGGTTTATTAGTTAAGTTTAAATGTTTAGAAAATTTTCACTTATTTATAAATATATAATTACATTTGAACATTAAAGAAAATGCAAGTAATATATATTTGATTTTCTACATATGCAGAAACCCCTTTAGAAGTAAACCTCCCACCAGGAGGATCAGCCTCAAAGACAAAGAAAAGGAAAAGACAGGCCCAAAGGAAAAGATTAAACATTTCCCAGGTACATAGAGAAGTTGGTTCTCTTACAGAAGGATAGTCTCTTTTTGTATCTGATGTTCACTTGATTCTCCTTTCATTTAGAAAAACAGACAATTTGCTTTTGTGCTCAACTCAAATTTGGGAACCTTCTAGTTCGATATCAGCTCAACTAATTTTTTTCTGCTGTGGGATTCACATGTATTCATAGTACACTAAAATATGCAAAAAAATATTGCTTTCCTGTTTCTATTTCTTATTTAGTCTTTCTAGTCCACTGGGTCACGGAGGAGAGTCTAAATTTAGTCCAATCTGGAAAACAAAGTCCTCTCCAATAGTTGAAGTGATCTTTTTGGAATAACACGTTTCCGTAGTGTTAAATGTTTTCAGTGTTAAATAGTCTTTCAGATTATTTTCCCCATGCCTCTATTTTTCAACAACATGGCATAAGGGCACATAGATCCAAGCACTGGATGGATCTAAAGACTGCCCAGGGGTCAGCAGGTGAACTTCATGACCGGAGTTCCAGATCCTGGCTTCTCCACTGCGGGACGAGCATCGTCACACTGCAGCCTCTTTCAGGGAATGACTCCCAGCATCTGTGGGGCCATCTGTGCTCTCAGTGATGTTCCATCCCCTCCTCATCTCAGTGGGGAACTTCTGGACACTGTCACTGGCTCGGCGGGGCCAACTGTCCAGCTTTCTCCCTCCACCCCTGCCAGCGCAGAGTGCAGCCACGTGAAACGTACCTCCTGGTGGCTGGAGATCCATGTCATCAGATTCCTCATTATGTTTTGAGTTCCCCCAAATCTTTCTGAATATGTTTCAGGCCCTCGCTTTTGTCCTGGCCAAACCCCAAGCTGAGGAGCAATGAAGGCCATGCCAGCTTAGTTTCTCAGTCTACTTCTGCCAGTGATCAATTCCCCAAGCTTTGCTGGGGTCAGAGGAGGCACACATGTCAACCTTCACTATATATATATCATGCCCTGAATTCTTTTTACCTCAGTCACATGAAAAGCAAGTCCCTTTTGGCTCCCATTCTCCACCAAACCCACAGGAACTAAGAACATTATGTTTCTTTGTAACAAAGCCCCACAATAGAGTGTTGGCATTAGAACCAAGTCCATTGATGATTTCTGTTCAAGGCAGGATTCTGGGGTGATAAACCTCACGGTTCATGCTTGTAGGTGGAAACCTACAAAAGGGCATTATTTGGGACCAAACAGTAATTCATTATCCCTCTTACACTCCTCCCCAAGGTTCTCTGTAGGGTGAAGAAATCTCTGTTACACAGCCTTCCTCTGGTTCCTTCATCCCCCACATTCTTTCTTTCTTTCCCCAAAGGACTCTTGCCTGGTGCATTTGCATTTGTTATTCCTTCTCTCTAGGGTGCCCTTCCTTGCCCTTCACTCCTATGCCTTCTCACCCTTCTGATCTCTACTCCACTTGCTTCCTCCCAGAAGACCTCCCTGACCACCATCTAGAATTATCTTAGATTTCGTTATCCTTCTATCTCCTCCACTTCACCTCATCTGTAGCATAAATGCCACCATGACAGGAAACTTTCCATTGGTTCATTTTTGTATCCAGTGCTCATCACATAGTAGGTACTCAAATATTGGCTGACTAAAATGAAATTTTTCCCATGTATCTGTACTCTCATCCAGAAATGATAGGTCAATGATAGCTATGATTTTGTCATGGCTGCCATGAGGACACCTCTCTGTGGACTGCATCATACTCAGCCAGGGACTTACGTTATTTCTACTTTTCAAAGCATCCTATTGCATTACACAAACAGAGACACCAGGGCTCAGATGAGTTCATTTTTGCCTGAGGTCACTCCGATTAAATGTTAATAAGTGGTAGAGCTGAGAATAGACCCAGATATGTCAAACCTTAAAGTTTTCTATTATATTACATTGCCTTTCAAATAACAAAAATAGTGCTTTCATTTTACAAGGTGCTTTGAGGTACTCTGTGACATGTAAGGTGAATTGAAAATAACTCTTGATCTGGTGTCAGAATACAAAGATTTAACCCAGGGTTGCTCGCTCTTGGCAATATTAACATTTTCGTCCACACAAATCTCTCCTCTAGGGGCTGTTCTATGCATTGTATGATGTTCAACAGCATCTTGACTTCTGCCCACTGGATGCCGATCATGTGGTTCTCCTGTGGTGACAGCCCCAAATCTCCACACATCGCCAAAGGTCCCCTGGAGGCCAAATTAGCCCTGATTGTGAACCAGTGCTTTACACTGATGCTAACCATTTATGTGATCTTGATGAATTCGTTGTGCTTGTCCGAGGTCAGTGACCCACACTGTAGAACAGGAGTTACAAGTGTGTCCCACACCATAAACCTTAGCAGTAGTTCTGTGAAACTAAAGGAAATGGCATGTATCGAGGGCTTGTAAGGGATCATGAAAGGCTTGGATTGTAAGGTATCATACTCAAGTATATGTTACCTTGTTCAGCCTAGTCCCCTAGGAAGTATGAGTATTAGCTCCATTTTACATGTTCGGAAAGCGAGGCTCTGAGGTGTAAGGCAGCATTCTCACATTCATAGATTCAGCAGGTATAAGAGAGGAGAGTCAAAGCCGGGTTAATTCCAAAATGGGGAATTTGAAATAAATAAATAAATAAATAAATAAGACATGTGGGTCAACGCTACTCTCTGGTTCACGTGGAAAATTAGACAGGCCATTCTATTTGTTTATTTGGTCAATATTATCATCTTGCAATATCACAAACAACAACAAAATTTGTTTATTTTCTGCTCCACTGGGCAGTCAGAGCAGGAAAGAGACTAGGAATATTAATACATACCCTGGGCTGCAATGTTGAGTGTACACGTTCCTTAATTTCTTTGGTGACTACAGAAATGGACATTCTATCTTCGCAGAAAGGAAACAAAGCATAAATGCTGTCAAACACCAATATAATCCCTTCTTTAAAATGAGAAGATAATGTTTTATTCCCATGACAGAGGAAGGCAGTGCCCAGTTCTGTGATCTATCAAATCAGGATAATTTCATGGAACATCCCCACTTCAAGATTTCTGTTTTTAACTGCTTTTTATGGTTCTCAGTAATTTCACTGTTGTTATTGTTTTAAGAATAAAAATCGGTGCTCTCTGCAGGGATTGAACAGTGGGAAAACGGTATTGTTTTGGTAAGGGGGGGGAAGAGTGACAGAGACAGAGAGATAGAGAGACAGAAGGAGGCAGGGAGAGACAGACAGAGGTAGGGAGGAAGAGGGAAAGGGAGAGAGATCACTGGGAAGGAAGGAAAGGACAGACAGTATGAAAGCCATTTCAAGAAGTTACAAGTCAGGAAGCTGTAAACAATATCTTCTCTACAGGATGAAGAGGTATATTTACATGTGTTGGGTTTGCCTAATGCTTGGGAATAATGTCCCTTCTCCATCCTGGAGTTTGCTCAGCACAGCCATCATCCTGGCCTTTCCCTCCTGGCCCAGTGCCTACAGGTGGCACAAAGTGACACTCTGATGGCTGTGCCTTCAGGCAGCAGCATCTCAAGGCCCACTCTTCCCTCCAGGGAAGGAGCTAAAATAGACCCAAGTGTGCCTTCTTAAAGGAATTTTGCTCAGCCTGGAGCCTTGCTTTCCTCTGTCTTTTTGAAAGTTTTAGGGTCGAGGGGGAAGGCTTGATTCCCTTGCCTGGAAGCCGGTTGTCTTTCTGTCTTTCTGTCTCCAGCCAGGCAGCGTGGAGCAGCTTGAAAATTCTGGACCCCTGTCACTTCATATTAGGAAGAAAGTGTTCCTATCCGAGGTTTCAGTTACACCTCAGATTGAATTTAGTTACTGACGACAGGGGTAAGTGTTGCTAGTCATTATCTAACTGCAAGAACTTTCCGCAGCCCAAAGAGATGGTGGTGATCTGCTGTGCCCAGGGCAGTTTCCGGATGGGAAAAGATTACATGACTCCTACTCTTCTGGAGGGAAAGATGCATGCACCAGACCTTCTACAACCTCCCAGAGTCAGGGAACTCAGATAGCACAGACACAGGGGAGGGGATGGGGGAAGGTGGATGCCAGAGCCTTCAGCTTTCAGGGATTTTTAAATTATTATTGTTCTCCCTTCTTGGGCAGAATCATTGGGCCTTTCCATTCACCGTGATTGATTTCACCAGATCCAGCCATTTCATGGCCCTAGAGTTGAAAAGGGAATGATACCCAGGATGAGGGTTGAGTTCCTGCTCTATCACTAATTAGCTTTGTGATTTTAGGCAAAGGATTCCCTTTCTTGGCCTGAATTTGTTTATGAAGGTTATTTAAAGTGATCAATAGTCTCCAAACTTCCCCCCACCCCACTTCCTCAGCTCAGATGTTTTCAAGTGGAATGTTTCCTGGAACTCCGATGTATGGGGCAAGAATAAGCAAATGGTTCCACTTGGCATCGTTGGCTAAGCAAAGGGCAGAGAAATGAGCCAACTGAGTTTTCTGGCCCAGGAGGCTTCCTCTCCCTCGGGGGCAGCCCGAGGCTCCTCCCTAGTTTCCTTGGGCTTCACCAAAAGGAGCCTGAAAATCCTCAAGCATTTCATCTTCAAGAGTCTCTTACATTTGGTAAGTCTACTCTGTAAATGAGATGAGATCATGCCAGGGAGAGCACTGAGCAAAACCGCAAGCACATTGTTTCATTATTGAGATGATTCTGATTTTTTGGAGGGAGCTGGAGGGCCTTTGTTTTGGACCCACAGAGGCCCGTGGGCTGCTGGTTTCAGGTCCTCATTGGTAAGAATGAAACCCAAGGTAGAGCCCAGGGAAGGCGGCTTTGTTCTCTTCTGTGAACATGAGAGCCTAAAAAAGTGTTGAGCAACTCAGGGAAAAAAGGGAGAGAAAAAAAGCGATCTGAATGGCTTTTCTTAATAAAGCACTTCCTCTCTCATCTGAAAGCAAAATACAGATAGAAGCTGGGGGAGCAGGAACCCCCAGGGCTGTGGTTAGTCACCAGGGTCTGCCACACAGCACCGCCACTCATTGCTGGATGGGGGAAGGGCAGGCTTGCTGGAAGCTGCAGGCTCATTTGGTGACCTGCAAGGGTGACAGGGAGGCTGACCTCCCAGGAGAGCTGATCCCCTCGGGCTCTTTGCAGTAAAACGTGGGAATTGATTGATGGATGGATTGATTCACTGATTCATTCATTCATCGCATCAGGACTTTTACTGACTATACACAATAGAAGAGACTTGAATGTCTTTTTTCCAGGTTCACCAATAGTGGATTTCCCCATGTGCCGGGATTTTAGAGCACCAGAAGGAGCAAGATTTCCCAAGTTCTTCCATCTCTGATTAGGAGGAAGTTAGCAGAGGATCGTGGGGGAGAAGAAGGGGGAAAATAGTGGGGGAGAGGGAGGGAGGCAAACCATAAGAGACTCTTGACTGCTGAGAACAAACTGAGGGCTGGTGGGTGTGGGGGGGGAGGGGAAGGGGGGTGATGGGCATGGAGGAGGGCACTTGTGGGGATGAGCACTGGGTGTTATATGGAAACCAATTTGACAATAAACTATTTAAAAAATAAATAAATAAAAATGTTTTTAAAAAAAGAAAAAAAGAAAAGCTGGTAAGAGAGCAGTCAGATACCCTCTGGGCGAGCCTGCCTTAACTTCCTGGTCTGGAACAGGTCCCTTCCCGTGCTTGTGGTCACCAGTGTCAGCCATGTCTGTCCACTGCAATGGAAATTCTGGGAGTGTGGAGCCTGGGTTTCTGCTGTCCACAGCTCCGGTCCCAGAGAGCTCGGCAGAACATCTAGCTCACTGCAGGTGTGCCACATCCTGGCCGGAAGAACTTAGCAGTACTTACCTCAGCACACTATGGTCTCTCCTGACTTGTCTATCTTTCTCCTCTATCCCCCCAGGGGGCTGCGAGCTGGAGGCTGGAGCCTCCCCTCTTTCTGCCTGACATGACGTGAAGTGTCCTTGTGGTGAAAAGAAATGAATCCGACCTGGATTCAAACCCAGGCCCCTGGCACATCTTGCAGTGAGTAGCCTGTTTCAATTTCCTCATGTCTAAGCTTGAAAACAAAGACACAGTTTCTACACCCGGTGCTTTTACAAAAGTTTAGGAGGAATGCCAGTGACCTGCCTGGGACAATCTGCAGCAAAAGATGGGCACGTAGCAATTACTCACTATTCATCGAAATTTCAATTTGCTTAAACGTCTAAAGCTCATTGAACTGCTGGGAATACAGTCTCGTTCTCTCAGTATACTTTTTGCAGATTCAGCAATTTTTAGCATTTTGCCACATTTGTTTTATCATCTTCTCTCTCTCATCTCTGTCCCCCTCCTTTGCCCCCATATATCCACACACATCCACACGCATCTGCATATACATACACATTGTGTGTGTAAACTATAAATTCCAAAATGCTTATTTATTCTTCAAAGCCACTTGAAAGTAGGTTACATGCATTCCACCCTTTCTTCCAAATATTCCAGTGTGTAATTCCTAAGAGTAAGACATAGTGTCTAAACTATAATACCGTTACATTTAGAAAATGTAGCAATGTTACATCTAACTTGCAATATCCCATATTTGTCACTTGTCCCAATGATGTCCTTAAAGACCTTCCGCTCCCAGTACGGGATCTGGTTCATCTAGTGGCCGCATCCGCTTTGTCTCCTTCAATCTGGAAGATTCCTCGGTCCTTCTCACTTTCACAAATGGACATTCCTAAAGAATCCTGGCCAGCTGTAGACTAGTCCTCAGGGCGGGTTTGTCTGCTGTTTCCCTCTGATTCGAGGCGGGTTAGGCATCCTGACAGCAATACTCCTAAGTGACGGTGTTTCCTTCTCAGCACATCACATCCAGAGGCATGTGAAAGCCATCTGCCCCTCAGTGCGAACATTCATTTTGATCACACAAAATATCATCTATTTTCTCTACCTTATAGGTACTGCTTTTCCCCTTTCAATGAACAAGCAGTCTGTGGGGAGACCCTTGGAGACCAGAGAAGTCTTCTGCT
This sequence comes from Hyaena hyaena, assembly GCF_003009895.1. Lineage (NCBI taxonomy): Eukaryota > Metazoa > Chordata > Mammalia > Carnivora > Hyaenidae > Hyaena > Hyaena hyaena. The sequence goes on along the minus strand of NW_024081276.1, from coordinate 708,405 downwards.
CCTCATCACATCTTTCCCTGGCTTGAGCTTCCTGAATAATTCTTGCCCAGGTGCTCCTGGCCAGGATGGTTGCCCCTGGCGACTGTACTACCCCAGCGCGATGCTCTGTCCACTTGCATCATAGGCTTTCTCCTACAAGGAGGAACTCTAGGTAGGCAAGGCAATGGACCTAAGGAAATCCATTGTCAGAGAGAAATAGGATCAGGTGCGCTGGTGGGAGGTCAGGCTGGAGAAGGAGGTTTGTATGTGAACCAAGGAGAACCCCTGAGAAAGGCTAGAAACAAAGAGAGGAATAAGACCATGGAAAGCGGGTGTGTTCAGCATAGGAAGTGGAAAGAAGATTCAATTGCGGGAGACTTAATGCTGCAGGGAGAGCCTGAGCCCCAGCTGCAGGCAAAAGTGGGCTCATATCCCACTCGACCCCATTCTATTATATATACTTAACATATTTATATATGTGTGTATTATATATAATATATATAAATATATAATATATAAATATATAATATATATTTAAAATTTTTTAATGTTTTATTTAGAGATAGAGAGCGAGACAGTGTGAGCAGGGGAGGGTCAGAGAGAGGGAGTCACAGACTGAAACAGGCTCCAGGCTCTGAGCTGCCAGTCAGCACAGAGTCCGACGCGGGGCTCGAACCCACAACCGCGAGATCATGACCTAAGCGAAAGTCGGACGCTTAACCGACTAAGCCACCCAGGCGCCCCAATATATATATATTTAATTTGAGAGAGAGAGCAAGCACATGAACTGGTGAGAGAGGCAGAGGGAGTGAGAGAGAATCTTAAGTAGACTCCATGCTCAGTGTGGAGCTGGATATGAGCTCAATCCCACGACCCTGGGATCATGCCTTGAGCCACTTGGGCCACATCCTAAATGGTTGACTGAAGAAAGTGTCTCTGCTTTTTGGGTCTGTTTGTTCTCTTATGAAACTGTGACCATCACACTGATCTCATTGCTTTCCCCCTTGTTTTAGACAGACCTGGGATGCAAAATGCCAAGCACACCGTTTCACATCACGTAAGTGCTCATTAAATGCCCCCCTTTCTCTCTTCCCTTCCCTTTGTGTTGCTCAGGTATTGCCATGGAAACTTCCTTCTCTGCTCTTACTGAGGTCCCTTTAAAAATTACCCTAAAAGCTTGATTTTTTTCATCTGAAATGAGACATTCTAAAGGTAATAATATACTACATTTTCTGCTAAAAGTAAATTAAATGCAGGGTCAAAGCTGATTCTGAACTCAACTTGGGAGTCTCAGGGATGCTTTCATTTCAAAATTGTTTCATTATTTTTGGTAAATTAAATATAACTAATTATTTTGCATGATGATAATATTGCCATTTTATTATTATCACTAAAATACAATAATAATTGCTACTTTTAAAACTAGATACATAGTATTTGGCCTTTTCCAGACGCTTTACAATCATTACTTCTAATGCTCCCAATTGCCGGGCTGTGTCAGTATTCTCCCCATTTTACAGGTGAAGACGCTGAGGCTCCACGTGTCTGTGACAATGGTCAAAGTCAAGCAGTAAGTGTACTGTATCCAGAACGTGTATACTTTGCACCCCAGCTTACTTCTGGACGATGATTTCAATGTGTTGAAAATTCTGTGTTCCCCATATATTTCTCCTGAACTTGGCTCAGCACATCATCCAATCAATTGTGTAATTGAAACACAATCATTGCTCTCCAACTATTTTGTGCATTGCCCCTCCTTCCCCAATCTCCCTTGCAGTTAAGTGGAAGCCATGTTGAGTCCTCTTGGTCAAAGAATCACAAGCAGAATGACACACGTTACTCCCAGGCTGAGGCAGTTACAAGGCAGTGGGTGTTCTTCCTCTCACCATGCTGACTTGACCTTGGAAATGACATGTGCAACCACCCTGGAAAACAGGATGGAGGTTCCTCAACCAATAACTGCACTACTAGATATTTACCCAAAGGATACAAGAATGCTTATTCGAAGGGACACATGCACCCTCCAGTGTTTATAGCAGTGTTATCATCAATAGCCTAATTATGGAAAGAGCCCAAATGCCCATCGATGGATGAATGGATAGAGAAGATGTGGTTTATATATATTATGGACTATTACTCAGCAATCAAAAAGAATGAAATCTTGCCATTTGCAACAATATGGATAGTTCTAGAGTAAATTATGCTAAGCAAAATAAGTCAATCAGAGAAAGACAAATACCATATGATTTCACTTATCTGTGGAATTTAAGAAACACAACAGATGGACATAAGGGAAGGGAAGGCAAAATAAGATGAAAATGGAGAGGAAAGGAAACCATAAGAAACTGTTAAATACAGAGAACAAACTGAGGGTTGCTGGAGGGGAGGCGGGTGGGGGGATAGGCTAAATGGGTGAGAAGCATTAAGGAGGGCACTTGTTGGGTGAGTACTGGGTGTTGTATGTAAGTGATAAATCACTAAGTTCTATTCCTGAAACTAATATTACACTATACGCTAACTAACTGGATTTTTAATAAAAACTTGAAATTAAAAAAAAAAACATTGAGATGTGAAGGCAGTTATGTTGTATATGATGATAGCTTGGATGCTTGAGTCACTGGCTGGAGGAGCATCCTGAAGGAACCACATTAGACTGTGTACAGAAGAAATTAAGTTCCGTTCTTCAGAGCCTCATTGACCGTGAAGTGTGGTTGTTATCACAGCATGACCTAGCCTACCCTGACTAATATAATAGTGAATGTTTTTTGGTGACTAGTTAGTATGAGAAGTCTAAGAACCTCATTATTTGGGGTGCCAAGGAAGTGAGGTGATCCACTTAACACCATCAATATGAAAACAGAATGGCATGAACTCTATAATTGTTTTTAGGCAAATCTAGTTTGCCATGTTCTTTTGAAAAGGAAAGGATGAGAAGAAAAATTTCTTGAGATTTAGATTGAGCGAATTAACAAATCTTCTCCTTCAACTCAGAAAGATTGAGGAAGAGTAATCCTCAGGAAGAGGCAGACGCAGCCTGGGGGAGGGGGGGGCATGTTTTAAATAACGTTCCCACAAAAATCTTCTGCAAACATCAGAATTTAAAAGAAAAGAATTGCAACTAATGAGATGCAGCCTGATTAGAGAAAATCATTTTTGAATCACTGTGGGTTTTCACTTTTGCACCAGAAGGCTAGGCTTTATCTGAACCTTATTAATAAGAGAGCAATGCCAAGATAACCAGGATTGATAAGGAATAAATACAATCTGGCTTGATTCGGCTGCAAATATCACATGTTTTCAAAGATGATTATGAATGACTTTCAAATGCATAGGATTCTTTCATAAAATAAATTTTTGTTGCACTACAAAAATATTTTTCAATTTTCCCATAGATTAGAAATGGCAAAAAAGGCTAATTAAAAGTCAACCGAAGACTACTTAGGCACTTAAACGTGTAATTTCTTGAGCTTCAAACTTAAATGGCTCTAACTGCAAAACAGCTGACTATTATCATTCATGCCTTTACTTTCCAACATTGTTTTGTTTTTTGTCTGTTTGTTTGTTTGGTGTGGTTTAAAATCTGATCTTAAGTTTAACCAGAATCCTAAATGTTTAATAACCAAGTCCCTGTTTAAATGAATGAATGAGTCCACTTTTGCAAGTCAAGAGTCTGGACTCAGCAGACTCTCTCCCAAAGCTTGGAACATTAACAGAAGTTTTCTACAATATTGTCTTGCATTGTCTCCCCTACTTTTCTGCCTCACCCCCCCACCCCACTGCCTTCCCTCTCTCTGTGTGGGATGACCCAGCAGGGTTACCCATCTGTCAGAATCCTACTCATTCTTCAGTCTGGTTCAAACTGTGCAGCTGTCAGTCATCCTTCTGGATGGCCATGATGTCTTCCTTGATTGATGCCTTTAGGTTACCCATCCATCATTTCACAAAGTTTGCATTTGTATTGTATTGTCAATTGTCTTTTTTATTTTTTTATGTTTCTATGCTTTCTGTCTTATTGTAAATTTCCAGAGATTAAGGAGTTTTACCCAGTGCCTCGTTTGGGGCCAATAGTGGAACAAAATTTCAAGTCCTTTATGTCCTGCCTACATCCAAGATATATGCTCAGCTTTGCCTCCAATAGGAGGTTACTCTTTCCCTGAAGAAGTGGTGGGTGGAGGGTAAACATGCCCTTCAGTCCAGCAACAAGATCAGAGTCGAAAGTCCAAGGCCAGCTATGGGTTCTTGGAATTGAGCGAGGTAGGGCCATGCAGGGCTAGGATTGCAGAAAGAGAATTCTAGCTGGGGGTTAAAAGTGTGTCAAAAAATAAGATCTCCTTTATTAATTTTTAAAGTTAACTCTGCCATATATTAAAGAAACATTAAGGATTTTTTTTTTTTTTTTTTGCAATTATGAAGAAAGTCCAAGAGACTGTACTCATTAGTGACAAGGCATTCCTGTTTTGGCTTCAAGGGCACCTTTCAGAACTTTCAAGACTTCACAGTCTCACATTCTCTTCAGGGTCTAAACCATTTTATATATTTCCCAGCTGCCTGGATCCATTCTTTCCTTTACCAGGATAAGTTATTTGATGGGAATTTTGTTTGTTTGTTTGCTTTATTAATCTTTACAAGGATAACTTCACACATATTCTGAAGTATCGCCTCTTGTGAGAAGCAAAGTGAGATCTTCTCCCATTGTCCTTTCCCATCCCATCACTTTGTTTCTATCATATGCATCCTGTACTTCCGTTATGCTCTAATTTCTTGGTGTAATTCCTTATTTGATTATCCCTCTTCCCTGATAGTGTCAGCTGTGTGAAGTCAAGAGCCAAGGCTATCTCTTAGCTGCCAAATTCCCTTTGCCTGGCACAGTGCCTTGACATAGCAGGCATTCCAAACATACTTGTTGAATGAAATGGACACAGCCCCAAAACTTAGGCAGTGGAAGTAGCAAAAAGCAGGCAATCCAAATCACAGTCTTGTATGTCTTTTACACCTGGCTAAAATTGTTCATATTATTGAGGAAGAGATTGACATTAACATTAGAAATCTACTGTGCAATATTTGTAATACTATATATATACGTATATAGTATATAGTATATATATATATATATACATATATACGTATATATATATAGGGACTATAGTAAGCTATGTAAGAGTTCTCATTTTTGTGAGAGTAGTCATTTTCACTACTCTGGGGTATCGTCATTCACTAGTGGTGAATCGTAGTCATTTTCACCTCTCTGGGGTATATTATCCTAAAATTTTCTGCTAGGGAATCTGAATAAATAGTTTCATGGAGTGAGGTTTGTGGCCCTCACCTGATTATTGCTGCCAAACCTTGTCCCCGGAATGGAGACTGCCATTTAAGTAAGTCCACCTTACGTAAGACAGCCATGACTAAGAATTGTTTTGAATGCAAACTCATAGTTGTTGAATACTTACTATATTTTGGGCACAATACAAGGTTATTTACATCAATTATTGAAGATCACAGCACCCCCCCCATGAGGTCAACACTATTATTATCCTAATTCATTCACTTATATACCACACGTTTCCTGGGTGCTTGATACATACTAAACATTGAAATAAGCATCAAGGATACAGCAGGGGGAAAATGGTGTAAAATTTTGCCATCCTGGACCTTACATCCTGGTGGAGAAGAAGAAAGAAATATGACAAAAATCAGTTGTTAGATAGTAAGAGTCTTGCAAATAAGTGCAGCAGGGAAGGGAAAAGGGTGTATTGGCATATGGGGTTTTTCATACGGAGTCCAGGCAGGACATCACCCATAAGATACAGGGGAGCAGAACTGTGAAAGAGGTAAGAAAGAGAGCCATTCAAACAACGGGGGGAAGAATATTCCAGGCAAAGGGCATCACGTGTACAAAATCCCAAGCTAGGGGTATGTTGGAGTTTGGGGATCAGCTATGAAGTTGATGTGGTTAAAATAAAGCTAAGTAGACAAAGGGAGACTGTGGAGGAGGGGCCAGGCAATATGGGGGCTGAGAGGTTATTTTGAGGATCCAGGATTTATTCCAGGAGACTGGAGATATTGGAAGGCTTTGAGATGAAAATGACATGATCTGGTTTGCACTTGAAAACGGTGTTCTGGCCGCTATGTCCAGAATGGATTGGATGAGTCAAGGTTAGAAATAAGAAGACCAAACAGAAGGTATTGCAGTAACCCAGAGAAATGGGCCTGGTAGCTCACAACAGTGTTGTCCTCGAGCAGGTGATGAGAACTGGCCTTGTTCGGTGTGTATTTTTAGATGGAACCCACAGCATTTGCTGACGGATTGGATGTGGGCTCTGACAGAATGAGAAAAATGAAGAATGACATCAAAGTGTTTTCCCTCAGCAACTATAAATATAGAATTGCTATTTACCAAGACAGGAAAGATTGAAGAAGGGACAGATTTAGGAGAAAAGATCATGGGTGTGGACTTGGGCATATTAAGTCTTAGGCTCCTATTGGACAGCCAGCAGAGATGTTAAACAGGAATTGGATGTACTTATCTGGAGTTCAGAAGGCTGCTCAGGGCCAGAAGTCACATTTGAGTCTCCAATGGAGAGATGGTGTTAAACACCTAGAAACACAGTGGGCTCATCCAAGGACTGAATATAGAAAGAATAGCAATTCAAGGGCCAAGACATGGGGCAGCCCAGTAAGAAGGCATTGCATCCACTTAGGGAAACAGATGCTCACACAGTGCAAGAGGCTTCCTTGGGCATTTGCCTTGATAAAAAGGAAGGAAGCAGGACTGGGCAAAAAAAATGTCTTCAGACCATAAAGCAGTTCTGACTCCACAGAAATGGAAGAGTCTGGAGGAAGCAAGGTTAGGTAAGTGAGCCTCTGACCATGTAGCTTTGACAAAGCCTTGGCAAACCCAACAAGAGACCCAAAGCAAAGCTTGCTTTTTTGACAGAGGCCCACTTTGTACAAATATGGCCCAGGCCCAGTATTTTCACTGTGGTCTGTCTTTGAGGAGAGTCTTCTGGGAAGAGTGTGACCTGAGCCTGAATTCTGCAGTGGACCCCAGTGGCACTGAAGCTAAAGACCAATAGCTAAGGACACCTCTTCCAGCTGAAGATAAGTTCTTTCTTGAAGATGGTCTGACCTGCACACATTTTTAGCTGTCATGCATATCAGTTTTACCCATGAGAACTCTGAAGCACAGAAAGATTAGGTAGCTAGACCAATGTCACACAGCAAGCAGGTGGGCTTGAACCCTGGCAGCCTGACTGCAAATCTTAGTGCTTCACTGCTTACTATATGACACAGCTACCCTTCAATGCACATATTTGGAAGTGTAGTGGATGATATTTTATTTGGCATTGCACCTAGAACTCACTTAAAGAACTACTACAGTTGATTTGAGGGAGCCTCATTGGGCAGGGGGTGTGGCCATTAAAGTCTCCTCCTTCTCTTTGGCTGGGAAATATCCTTGCAATGTATTCCTTCTTCTTTCTTCCTCGCCCAACTCACCACACTCAACCACACAAGCCCCACACTGTTAATCTCCTGTGCTAAACCCAGGAAGTATTCAGAGATAACCCCCAAATGCTCCCTCCTTCAGGACGCTTTCTCCAATTCTCTAAGCAGAAGCAATCTTTGGAACCTCAAAATTTTTAGAGGAATTCATTTTCATTGTCACCCATGACTTTCTATTTTCTGGCAATCGTCTGCACCCTGCTTCCCCCTCTGTACACTGTCAGCTCTCAGTCCTGGGATGGTAACATGAGGAATCCCGAGTGTAGGTAACACATAAGCCAGCACCGGAGCTGATTTGCCATGATTGTAGCTGCAGGACTTAGCAGTCTACACAGGCTTCTCAGTCCTCTCTGCCTTTACTGCCAGCCACACTCTCAGAATTGCTGTCTTTTCTCCAAGATTCAGATTAAGAAATCCCTTCTTCAGAAACCTGTTTCTCTTCTACTTCCTACACGTCTTATCTACATGCCTCATCCCTGAGTTCCTATTCACATCATGTTGGCATCTTTCAAACATTCCTGACAATGACCTAGAGTAAGAAATGGATTTTGCAGCATGACTTTGTACACAAACCTGCACACACACAGCCTCGCACACAATTGAAACACAATTGTTGCACCAGATTCTTACATCTTTAATGCTGTGCAATGCACACTGATATATTCTGGCCTATTTTCTCTCTTTCTTTTCTTTTTTTTTAAATGCTGTCTGCAGCCCACTAAATTGATTTAATGACTTGCCAATGGGTCTCAGCATACAGCATGAAAAACACTGCCCTCTATGGACCTTCATTAATACACTCTGCTCACAATACTGACATCATTAGTATACTTGTCTGTTTTCCCCGGTAGGCAGTAAACTCTGAGGCTAGGGATCATATCTTATTCTTATTTTTTTCTTCTATTTTAGCACCATTAAATGTCTGAGGAATGAATAAGTGAGTGTGTGCATGCTCTGAAGTCTTGACAACCACCTATTTTCAGTTTGAAAACATAACAGAGTTCTTGGGACTTGAAATGTTTACCTTAGACTTTCCAGAACCTTCTCCCTTGCCTGTTGGTCGTGCATCTCCACTGCGTCCTGGATGTCAATGCTATTGTCAGGCCAGTAGCCTCCTTGTTCAAAAATACTCTTTTTCTGCTTCATTTGTGTTGTAGACATAGGAACTACCGTGATCGTACAGAGCTACTTCTCTGGCCTTAGATGATGGCCTGAGGGTGGGCCCCCAACACAGGGTGAGCCGATTTCTAAACTTGGGACCAGGAGGAGCATTAGTCAGTCCCACTCCAGAGGTTGGTTCCTGCCAAGAAACATGTCTTCCAATCTCTGGAGAGCAAGGGAAAGGATGATGCAGAGCATTCAGAAGCAAGGAGAAAAGTAGACTGAGAGAGAGTGTGTGTATCCAAACATCATTCTTGAAACCCTGGTTCCGGTTTTCTGAAAGACCAACAGATGTTCCATTCCTCCTGTTAGGTTGCTCGGGCCTCTGTTCAAATGCCCCAGTGTGTGTCCACCATGTTCCCCTTTCACTTTTACCAATTTGACGTAAATTTCTGTCCTGGGAAACAAAAGTCCCAAATTACCCATAGGACTTTGTCAAAGAGTCCCAGACAAGCACTTGGTCAGATGCACAGTGACTCATGGTTCTAAGTGAGGTTTTGTTCTAGACATACCAGTACCTCAGCGCTATCAGGAAGAGGCCACAGAATGGTTGGCGTGGGAGTGTGATCACTCTGCAGATTAAATCAAGAGACGATCAAGGTTGTGCCAGGAAGGGCAGGAGGGCTGTTTCTTCTTCCCACACATACGGCGGGAGCACTGGGAGAAATCATTTTACTCCATGAATTCTGGTATTTGGGTTCTCAAGATTGTCATCTTATAAAATCAATACAGTCCTAAGTTTTGTTCTGAAGATTAAATCATGCATTTGAAGGATGTAACACTTTTTGACATGATGTAATCAATCAATATAGCTCTTTTGATTCCTCTTTTTCCCATAAAAATTATGGCCTAGTCTTCTAGTTTAAAAATTATTTGTTTTGAAAAGTTAATGTCATTATGTTATTTATTTATGTATTTATTCATGTATTTATTTATTTATTTTTGAGAGACACAGAGACAGCATGAGAAAGACAGGGGCAGAGACAGAGAGAGAGAGAGAGAGAGAGAGAGAATCCCAAGCAGGCTCCACATTGTCAGCTCATAGCTTGATGCCGGGCTCAAACCCACGAAACCAGGAGATCATGACCTGAGCCAAAACCGAGAGTTGGATGCTTAACAGACTAGTCACCAAGGCGCCCCAAAGTTAATGTCTTTTTTTAAAATCTCATTTGTTTTGCTTCTTACATTCCTCATATGAGTGAAATCATATATGTCCTTCTCTGACTCACTTATTTTGCTTAGTATAATACACTCTAGTTCCATCCATGTTGTTGAAAACGGCAAGATCTCACTGCTATTTATGTCTGAGTGACATTCTATTGTGTATGTATACCTCTTCTTTATCCATTTGTCTGTGGATGGACACTTGGAGGTGGTGGGGGAAGGGTGAAATAGATAAAGGGGGTTAAGAGTACAGTTCTTGATGAGCACCGAGTAATGCCTAGGATTGTAGAATTATTATACTGCACACTTGAAACTAATTACACTGTGTGCTAATTCTTGTTTCTTAAAAATTATTCTTCAGTGAAAAAAACTAATGTCTTTGCTAAAGCAGAGATTTCCTATGCCCCAATTGTTCTTTTCAGTTAGCTTTCTAGTGTCTTCTCATTTGCTGATTTGCTCAACCTCCCAATGATTTGAAGGTTTGGCTTGGGCAATAAAGAGTGCTGATGATACCACGTCAAATAAAAATGATTTCATTTTTAGAGCAGTCCTAGAAATGACTTGTTAACAGTCCACTATGGCACTAGATGACAAACATTTCCCTGGATAGAGCCTCTCCTATGGTCTACTGTTACTGACTCAACAAAATTGTTTGTCCCTTCCTCCCGGACAGATAATGAAGCAGCTTGTCCTGTCAGTACGTGATGCTCGACTGTCAAGGAAAATTGATTTTCTGAACCTGCCATATTTTGTAGTGGCCAGAACGTCACTATGGGAGACACCAGATTGTAGCAGCCAGATTTGGCTTCTCACTTCAGCGTATTTGTCTGGGACTCAGGACTTTACTTTTGAGGCTTGGGGCAGCCTCTGCTGCCTAAGCCTGCCAGGCTGAGGCTGCCTCAGGACTGGGAGAGTGCCCTGAATTCTGGATGCACCTGGTGTCATCGAATCCTGTCAGTTTTCTGGCCCAGGAAACGGCAGTGGGTGGAACACAGGGCAATGATGGTAATTCCATACTCTCTCCAGTGTCCACCTAATTCCTAAGCCTGGGAAAGAAGTGCATACAATGGAAAGGAGTGAGAAAACTGCAAGGAAATGAAACATGATCTAGACCCTGCTTCTCAATGGGCAGAGGTACGGCTGAAGTGGCCTTGGGGACTGGGGACAATTAAAATCGCCTACAAGTCTTCTGTCACATCACCCAAGGCCCTCTACAGAAGAGTGTCAGGATGAATGTGGATTCCCAGGGGAGAGCAGACATGGCAGAAGAGATTCTACTTGGAATTTAAAAAAATTCTTCTAGGTTATTTTAACATACCTCTGTCACTACCACCCTCATGAAGATAATCCTTTTCCTCGGCCCATTTTCTCACTAAAGGTCTCCTCACTGTGCTGCTCCTAGATTCAATTACACTGTTGTTACATTACATAGACAAGGAGACTGGGTGATGGTGAAGTTGATCCTGGAATTTAATACTTCTGGTCTCTTAATAAGATTTCTTTTTCTTATTGTCCCAACATTCCAAACTCAGAACCTTTCAACTGATCCCCCCACATTATCCCTGTGCCCCAAAGGAGATGCTGCAAGTCCTTTACAATCAAGGGCACTGCTATGGAGTGATTCCAGAAGACGGCTCTGAGCTCACTTCATGCATTCAACTCCTGATACCCTGTAAACTATGACATCAAGACTCAAAGGAAGAAACTGTAAGATGAACAAGGTTGCTTGTGCAAGAAGAAGGCCCAGCACTTATGTTGACGTCACTATCTGTTCGGCATCTGTCTGACCCTGTTCACTACTAGTGTCAGATACTTTCTTGTGTGTGATCAGTACTGATAGAACAATAATATGCCAACTTATTATTTAAGACACCTACGCCTTATTGTTATCTCACCTCATGCAAGTACAGGATGAGCAAAGAAACCTACCTCTTTTTTTTTTTTTAATGTTTATTTAGTATTGAGAGAGACAAGGTGTGAACGGTGGAGGGACATGGAGAGAGGGAGACGTAGAATCTGAAGTGGGCTTCAAGCTCTGAGCTGTCAGCACAGAGCTCGGCATGAAGCTCAAACTCATGAACTATGAGATCATGACCTAAGCCTAAGTTGGACGCGTAACTGACTGAGCCACCCAGGCGCCCCAGAAACCTACCTCTTTCAAGGATCTGCTAAACAAATACAGAAGATGAATTAGGTACATTATGGAAAAGCTACTTAAGAAAGTGTTCAGCTACCATACTGTCATTTATGCAAAGTTTTAAACAAAGCCAACATTGATATGCACAATTTGTGCCCTTCTAGCAGTCTACTCCTCTTTTGATAACAGGATCTCTGTTATCCTTCTGGAGACTTACTCCTCCTCCATTCCCATCCACGTGATCTGAGCATTCTGGAGGTGGAGACTGTGAGCAAAGACTGATGTAGTAGTTGTCCCCGTAGAGCTGGGACAAATTATCACAAACTCAGTGGTTTACATTTCAGGAAGTCCAAAGTCCAAAATGGATCTTAGGAGACTAAAATCGGGGTGTTAGCAGGCAGGGCTAATTCCTTTTAGAGGCCCTAGGAGGAGAGTGTGTTTCTTCTTACTTTCAGCTTGGACCACGTGCCTGCATTCCTTGACTTTAATCTCTGAATCCATTACCACAACTGCTTGACGTCTGACTCTCCTACCCCCTTCTTAGAAGGATCTATGGGATCACACTGGGACCACCCACATAATCCAGGATAATCATTTTATCTCAAGACCCTTAGTTTAATCACATCTGAAAAGTCTCTCTTGCTATATAAGCTATCATATTCATAGGTTCCTGAGATTAAGGCATGGGCACCTTTGGGGGACTTTTGATTAGCCTACTGTAACTAGCCCATGGAAAGATCAAAGTCTCCCAGCAGCAGCCATTGTGTTGGGGAAGCAAAGGGACCCAGGTTGGTCCTGTCAGCGAGAATCCTGGGACACGTGCAGGTGCTAACTGCAGAGGCTCTCTCTGTTGTCTTTGGAATTGGCACCTTGAGCTCACACGTGGTCATGGCCACTATCCTGCTCCCCCTGGGGAAGAGCTGGCCCCTGAGCAAGAGACCACACTGATTGAGACTCTGGCTGGGTCTACCACTGGACTTTCCATTTTGAAAGTAAATGTGCTTCCATTTGCTAAAGTCTGTTGAAAATTTTCTTTTTGTCATTTGCAATGAAAAAAAGCCCTCCTAGTTATAAAAATAATAATAATTTTTATTGAGTTCTTACTTTCTACCTAGTACTCTGCTAAGAATTTGACATGGATCATTCTCTGTCTTCACATAGCCCTATAAGGTGGGGGTGATTGATATGTGAAGGGTTGAGGCTTAAAGAAGCTGAGTGCCCAGCTCAAAGATACAGATATTACAGTCTGCTTTCGGAGATTTAACCACTGGGCTCAAAATTACTTTGTGGTGTCGAAGGAAAAGGCTGGGTAAAAATGGCAGATACATAAAATTACAATGAAATAAAATTATAAAAAACAATGTAAACCAATTCTGTAAAACAACCACAGCAAGAAGAGAAGATATTTATTGGGAGTACTGGGAATCTTTTTTTTATTCTATTTTTTAAAAAAATAATTATAATGAGAATGTATCATTTTTAAATTGGAAAATTGTTGGTTTTTTAAAATTGTTTTTATTTAACCAGAGATGGCCTCTTCCCCTGCAGAACTGTGTTTAAGTGTCAATTTTGTGACGAAAGAATGGCAGATAAGAGTTGAAGCCTATGACCACGTGCTGCTAATTGCTGCATTGGCACTCATTCTTCCAGGGACTTGGGCTGGATGTACACATGTGGGCATCACCCACGGTGCTCATGACACTAATAGAAAACTCATATATACTTTTTCTGGAAGAGCACTGGATAGCAAGGATTCTCACTGATGTAATTATAGTAAGGTTTTGAAATGAGTTTGTTTTCTAGCAAATATAAAGCTCACATGTATGTATGTGTGTATATACATGCACCTACGTACATGTGGGTCTATATACATCTTGTCACGAGAACTCTTTCAACTTGCTGTTTAGATACTACCCTGGTAAATGAATTCCTCTTTGGTTTCTCCATCTTGTAATGTCTTTAACTTGAGGTGACATGAAGTTGACGTTTTGGGGGCAGATACTGTGTGTTAGGCATACAGTCAGCTAATTTGATCATATCATCTCATTTAGAAAACTCTATGAGATGGGGAAAACTATCTTTTAGATGAGGAACTTAGAACTAGGAGGCTTTGCAATGAGAGCTGAGACTCAAAATAGGTCTGTCTACCTCCAAAGACCAGACACCTTTTTCTTTAAATTAAAAAAAAATTTTTTTTTTTTAAATTTTTTGAGAGACAGAGACAGAGCAAGCAGAGGAGGATCAGAGAGAGAGGGAGATACAGAATCCGAAGACAGGCTCCAGGCTCTGAGCTAGCTATCAGCACAGAGCCCAAAACGGGGGCTTGAACCCATGAACTGTGAGATCATGACCTGAGCCAAAGTTGGACGCTTAACCAACTGAGCCACCCAGGAGCCTCCCAGACACCCTTTTCTATACATTCCTTGGTCCACAGGTCTGAAATCCTGGAGCTTTACACTAAGCATCCCATGGCTTAGTGTTCATTCAAATGTAAGCGGCTTTTTGTCATCCTTATTGTTTCATTTATGTTTGTGATGATCATACAGTTTTGTATTTGTATTCATACACAACCTCATACTGAGAAGTAAGAATTAAGGATCCATGTGAACTTCAGAATTAGATCTGGGTTTGGGTCCTGGTCCTACTAAATCCTAGCCATGTGACATTAGTCAAGTCATGTAACCTGGCCAAAGCGTGCTTTGCTCATTTGAAAATAGAGAAAATACAGAAGTACCTGGCCAGCTTAGTCAGTAGAGCATGTGACTCTTGATCTCAGGATTGTGATTGAACCCCATGTTGAGAGTAGAGATTACTAAAAAATAAATAATTTTTTTAAAAAATTTAAAAAAATAAAATGGAGAAAATACAAGCAAACTTCAGAGATATTCAGTTCCAGACCACCAGAGTAAAACGAAAATCCTAGTCTCCCTCTCTCTCTGACCCTCCCTCCCCTGCTCACACTGTCTCTCTCTCTCTCAAAAATAAATAAAACATTAAAAAAAATTTTTTAAATGAAAATCCCAGTAAAGCAAGTAAAATGAATACTTTAGTTTCCCAGAACATGTAAAAGTTATTTTTATACTACACTGTAGTCTATTAAGTGTGCAATAATACTACACATTAAAAAACAATGTACAGACCTTAATTTAAAAATATACTCTTGGGGTGTCTGCATAGCTCAGTTTGTTAAGCACTGACTCTTGATTTCAGCTCAGGTCACGATCTTACGGTTCATGAGATCGAGCCCTGAGACAGTGTGTAAACCTGCTTGGGATTCTCCCTCTCTCCCTTTCTCTCACTGACCCTCCATAGTTTGCTGTCTCTCTCATTAAAATAAAATAAAATAAAATAAAATAAAATAAAATAAAATAAAAATGATATGAAATGAAATATAAAATAAAATAATAAAATAAAATAAAATAAAATAAAATAAAATAAAATAAAAACTCTTTTGCTAAAAAGTGCTACCCATCATCCAAGCTTGCTGTGAGTCATAAACATTTTGCTGGTGGAGGGTCTTGCCTCCTTGTTTATAGCAGCTGTCTAATCAGGGTGAGGGTTGCTAGAGCTTGGGGGGGGGGGGGCTGTGGCAATTTCTGAAAATAAGACAACAATGGAGTTTGCTCCATCAACTGACTCTTCCTTTCACAAATGTGTTGTCTGGTGCATGTAATTCTGTTTGATAACGTTTTACCCACAGAAGAGATTCTTTCAAAGTTGGAGTCAATCCTTCCAAACCTAGCCATTGCTTTATCAACTAAGTTTATGTGATATTCTAAACCCTTTGTTGTCACTTTAATAATCTTCATAACATCAAGAAGATTCAGTAGATTCGACCACCAGGAGTAGATTCCACCTCAAGAAACCAACCAACCACTGTTTGTGTGTGTGTGTGTGTGTGTGTGGTTTTTTTTGGTTTTTTGTTTTGTTTTATTTTGTTTTGTTTTGTTTTTGCTCGTCCATGTCCATAAGAAACAATTCCTGATCCATTTAAATTTTATCACGGGCTAAGTGGATGCAGGCTCCACTTCTGATTCTAGGTCTCTTGCTGTTTCCACCTCCACTGCTGTCTGGAGTCCCTCAACGTCGTTCCTGCGGGTTAAGATCCACTTCTTCCAAATTCTTGTTCACCTTAAGATTTGGCCTCTTCTCAAATCATGAATGTCCTTAAGAGCATCTAGAATGGTGAATCCTTTCCAGAAGATTGGCAACTCACCTCGCCCAGATCCACCAGAGGAATCATTATGTATGGCAGCCATAGTCTTACAAAATGTACTTCTTACAAAGTAAACACTTGAAAGTCAAAATTGCTCTTTGGTCCATGGGATGCAGAGTGGATTCTGAGTTGGCATGGAAACATTAATCTCATCGTACATCTGTATCTGAGCAATTGGTTCACCAGGTGCACTGTCAATGAACAATAATGTGTTAAAAAGAATTTTTTTTCCTGAGCCATAGGTTTCGAGTGGGCTTAAAATATTCAGCAAACCATGTCATGAAAACGTGTGCCCTCACTCAGGCTTTATTGTTCCATTTGTAGAGAACAGGTAGAGTAGATGAAGCATAATTCTTCAGGGCCTCAGGATTTTCAGAATGGTGCATGAGCACTGGCTTCAACTTCAAGTCACCAGCTGCATTAGCCTCTAACAAGTGGATCTGCCTGCCCTTTGAAGGTTTGGAGCCAAACATTGACTTCTCCTATCTAGCTATGAGAATCTTAGATGACATCTTCTTCCAATAGAAGGTCGTTTTGTTTACAGTGAACATCTGTTGTTCAGTGGAGTTACCTTCATTACTGATCTGAGCTAGATCTTCTAGATAATTTGCTGCAACTTATCTACATCATCAATTGCTGCTTCCCCTTGCCCTGTGGTGTTATGGAGACCATCTCCTTCCTTAAACCTCATGAACAAATCTCGCTGGCTTCAGACTTTTCTTCTGCAGCTTCCTTGCCTCTCTCAGCCTTCATAGAATTGAAGAGACTTAGGGCCTTGCTCTGGATTTGGCTGTGACTTAAGGGAATGCTGTGGTGGTTTAATATTCTATAAAGACCATTAAAACTTTCTCCAAATCAGCAATTAGACTATCTTGCTTTCTTATTTGTGTGTTCACTGGAGCAGCACTTTTAATTTCCTTCCAGAACTTATCCTTCACATTCACAACTCTGCTAGCTGTTTGTTGAAAAGGCCTAGCTTTTGGCCTTTCTTGACTTTAGGCATGTCTTCCCCTTAAGCTTAATTGTCTTTAGCTTTTGATTTAAAGTGCGAGACATGGAACTCTTCCCTTCACTTGAATACTTATTGCCCATGATGAGGTTATTAACTGGCCTAAATTGTTGTGTCTCAGGGAATAGGGATGCCTGAAGAGATGCGGAGAGACCAAAAAAGTTTGGTTGGAAGCTGTCAGAACATACATTAATCAATTAAGTTCCCTGTCTTATATCAATATGAATTGTGGTACCTTCAAAAGTTACAGTAGAGGCACCTGGGTGGCTCAGTTGGTTGAGTGCCCAACTCTTAATCTTGGCTCAGGTCATGATCTCACTATTTTGAGATCAAGCCCCACATCGAAGTCCACGTTTGGTGTGGAGACTGCTTAAGGTTCTGTTTGTCTAGTCTGTCTCTCTTCCTCTGTCCTTCTCCCCTGTACTCTTTCTCTCTCTTTCTCCCTTCCTTTGCCCCCCTCCCCACTCATGCGCTCTCTCTTAAAAAATATTACAATAGTAATATCAAAGATCACTGATCACAGATCACCATAACAAATACAATGATCATGAAAGGGCTTGAAATATTGTGAGAATCACCAAAATGTGACACAGAGACATGAATTTAAGAAACGATATTGGGAAAATGGTTCCAACAGACTTCAATACAGAGTTGCCGCAAACTTTAGGTTTATAAAACACAGTATCTGTGGAGCACAAGAAAGTGAATGATGCCCGTAATGGCCTCCTCGGAAGGTTGCTGTGAGCTGTCATAACTGCATCCAAGTTTTGTCTCACTGGAAACCAGGTTAATGCTCACTATGTATATATATATATTATCCTTTCAGAATAGCTCAGTGCACTGGGCTGATGTACTCACTAAATTAAACTAGATTTTAAAACCTTCTTTTCCATTCCCTGATTTCATCCCTCTTTCACAAAGAATCATGAACAAGACAACAAAGTGCTGGCATTCTGACGAAAATCCTCCATCTTTCTGGCAAAGACAGAATTCGTGCCATAGATCAGAGCTGTGTGGCAGGTTTCATTTTTATAGCCTGGTGAGTGGCACATTTTGCTTCTCTTGTTTGCTTTTATCTTGAGGTCAAAGAAATGATGCAATACATTATCACAAGTGCCTGCCCTTTACTTCCCGAACATCTGCGTTCAGAGCATATGTCTGCTGAAACAAGTGGATTCATCTTGCTGCTGTCTGGTCTCTTGTGTGCTGGCTCCTTTGAAGCACAGTGCATTTATTTTGACTATTTCTGCCAAATAATGACAAGTTTAAGGGGAAATCAGAAAAAGGAAGTCTTTGTTTTCCATCGGGAAAGGACTCTGAGATGTACATTAGCCACCGTCTCCCTTTTCCCTCCCAAGGTTTAAATACGTTCAAGAACCACCAGACCGGAAGTTAAGTTATTACTACCAGCTTATCTTGAGCACATTTTGGCTTATAGACAAATACTCATGTGGTTTGAATTTCGTCCATAATAGGCTTAAAATATGAGAGTGTAATTAGTGAGTCTTGAAGTTGAATGTACTTATGAGCATGCAAACTCTTGAGATAAGCCAAGTGCCTGTGGCAATACCCCAGCCTAATGAGAGGCTTTTCAGGGATTTTCTGAAAAAGGATTCTTGTCATTCCCCCAACATGGTTGTTAGAAGATCTCTTTAGCACATGATGCAGGTAAGAAGTTTGACATCCTGGAGGTGTCCTTGATATCTTCTTCTTTCTTTCCCCCAAATCAAGTCCTGTGGGTTTTACACATGTTGGTTATCTGCCAATTAGGGATCCAATCTCCTTCTATGACATGCTGTTTTACCCTCTGATCTACTCACTCTGCAGCCAATTGTGAGTTTTTCCAAACAGGAATATTACCACATAGCGATCTGCTCACTATTGTACCTCCGTTATGCAGCACCACGCCCGACAACCTTTTAGATACTCAATAACTAATCAAGGCATGACTGACAAATGGCTGAAAAAGCGAACTATAGCATTTTAGGCAAATTTCACCTTCATGGTCCTTACGTGATGTGACTATTGATATATATACTGTTCACGTGGATTGAGGAACATAATACATATGATCTAGATTCATGTGAAAAGTACCTTAGACCAGCATGGTGATCAAACTCAATAAGAATTTTACATTCCAATAGAATAGATCTCTCTTAAAGACTTTAGTAGGGGCGCCTGGGTGGCTCAGTCGGTTAAACGTCCGGCTTCAGCTTAGGTCATGGTCTCATGGTTCGTGAGTTCGAGCCCCACATTGGGCTCTGTCCTGACAGCGTGGAGTCTGGAGCCTGCTTTGGATTCTGTGTCTCCCTCTCTCTACATCCCCCCTCATGCTCTGTCTCTCAAAAATAAACTTTAAAAAAAAACTATAAAGAAAAAGAGACTCCTCTAGTCTTAAAATAATCTTCATTCTGGTAGGCCAATATGATACCTTGAGATTCAGCTAGAGATTTTTGAAAAAAGAGCATATGTACTCAAAGAATCCATGCCAGCTGGCAGTGAGTAAAGTCAGTAAATGAAGATCATGTTAAGATGAGCGTCTGAATCTCTGTTATACCAAAAGGTACCATGCTGTGTGTTGAGGTAGACAGGGCTGAGAAACAGGACATATTAGGCTCAGGGATAAAACTTGGCACCTCTTCCTGTGTAACAATTTAAGTTGAATGATGCAGGAAGTGGGGAAAACATGTGATGTTTATGCTTTCCAAAGTTTATGTTATAGCCACCAAATCCTTATTTTAATTCTATGCAATTTCTTATTGAATTTATTTTATGTGCTTTGTTTACATTTTGATAATAAAAGAAAATCATTAACTCCTACACATCAGATCAATTTCCTACAGCAACTGCTCTGATTTGACTTTTGTTTTACAAACATGTAATTCTGTTAAGTTTCATTTCCCTCTTCAGTGAGTTTTCTGAGTGAGTTTGTGCATTTGTTTTATGCGGTTTCAACATCATGCTTTATTTATGTCTTTAAATTGAAACTCCTCAGTCTTGCCTTGTTCTTCTACATTGTGTATGGATATATGTGGGAGGTGTGTTTGGGGCCCACTTAAATGTTCCTCTTGAAGTCTACTGAATTTCTGGTCCAATATTACAGAGTAGCTTCAAATATGGATTATGATTGTGGATTTGTTTTTTTTTCCCCTGAAAATTTTCAATGACTCTTTTTAAAAAATTTCTTGAAAATTATACTCATCTCATATATGACCATTTTTTCTCAGTTTCTGTGGTGCAGGGGGTTCTTCATCTTCACCTTCAAGTTCTAGAATTTTCTCGATGTTTTCAAGCATTCTTCTTCAGTTTAAACTCTCCACCCCCAAGACCCTTCTTTTCATTTTCTTGATTGAATATTGACTTTTCATCCCTAAAATGTCTTCCTAGCACCTATTGTGTGGGCCTCCATTTCCTGCTGTCTTGGGTTAAATTCACCACTTTTTGGAAACCACGTCTTCCTCTTGGTTTCTATTTTCATTCTCACTGGTATATATTCTCAAATAACTTCCTAAGGGTGAGTGCAAGGGTTATAAATTTCATTCATTGTTGTCTATCCAGACAGTTTGGCTGCATATAAACTTCTGAATTGGAAAAGTATCTTTTCCTTCATAACTTTGAAATCCTTTCTCTCTCTCTCTCTCTCTCTCTCTCTCTTTTCCTCCAGTGTTTCTGAGGTATCTGAACATTGTCTGGCTTTTATTCCTTTGTAGAGAAACTACTT
Organism: Hyaena hyaena; assembly: GCF_003009895.1. Lineage (NCBI taxonomy): Eukaryota > Metazoa > Chordata > Mammalia > Carnivora > Hyaenidae > Hyaena > Hyaena hyaena. The sequence goes on along the minus strand of NW_024081276.1, from coordinate 687,518 downwards.
CTGTCTCTAAAAGATTTTAGACCCATTGTTTAGTTTAGTTATGAGTGTTCTGAAACCTCTTTTTCAAAATTTTATTTTATTGCGGTGAGAACATGTAACATGAGATCTGCCATGTTAACAAAGCTTGAAGTGTAAAATACGTTGTTGTCGACTAGAGTTACAGTGCTGTACGGTGAATCTCTAGAGCTTATTTGTCTTATCCAACTGAAACTTTATGCCTGTTGGCCAGCCACTCCCCATTTCCTCCATTGTCCCTGACAACCACCATTTCCTATAAATTTCATCTTTCTGTGACTGGCGTTTTTCACTCAAACATAATGTCTTCATGGTTTTCCACTTTGTTGCATATTTTGCAGAATTTCTTTCTTTGAAGGCTGAATTGTATTCCATTGGATGTACATACTATATTTTCCTTCTCCATTTATCTATAAGCACACATTTAGGTCATTTATAGATCTGATCCGTCATGAATAGTGATATAGTGAATGTGGTGGGGCTAATATCTCTATAAGATCTTGATTGTCATACTTTTGAATAAATACCCAAAGTGTGATTGCTGGACCATATGATAGTTCTATTTTTTTAAAAAAATGTTTTATTTATTTTTGAGAGAGAGATAGAAACAGCATGAGCAGGGGAGGGTCACAGAGAGAGGGAGACACAGAATCTGAAGCAGACTCCAGGCTCTGAGCTAGCTGTCAGCACAGAGCCTGCCGCGGGGCTCGAACCCACGAACCACACGATCATGACCTGAGCCGAAGTCGGATGTTCACACCCAGGCGCCCCATGATAGTGATATTTTTAATTTTGGGGGGGTATCTTCATCCTATTTTCCATAAAGACTACACCATTTTGCACTACCATCAATAATGTGTAAGTTTCCAGTTTTGCCACATCTTCACCACATCTTCACTTGTTTTTTGTTTTTATGTTACACTTTCTGACAGGTATGAGATGATATCTCATTGCAGTTTTGATTTGCATTGCCCTGGTGATTAGTGACATTGAACGTGTGTGTGTGTGTGTGTGTGTGTGTGTTTTACTTCCTGTTGGCCATTTCTATGTATTCTTTGGAGAAATGTCTATTTAAGTCTTTAACCCTTTGTTTTTAAAGATCAGGTTATTAGGGTTCTTTTTTTTTTTTGGTTTGTTTTTGTTTGTTTATTGTTTTACTATTGAGTTGTTGAATATGCCTTACATATTTCGGATGTTAACTTCTCATCAGATGTCTGTGCTATGGTTTGATGCCCCCCAAAATTCATATGTTGAAATCCTAATGCTTGCAAGGTGCTTAGATTATGAAGGAGGGCCTCTATTAATGATATTAATGCTCTTAGAAGAGAGAGACACAGAGGTTCCTAGCCCCTCCACTAAGTGAAGATACAACAAGAAATTTGCAACTAGCAGAGGAGCCTCATCTGACCACTCTTGCACACTGATCTTGGATTTCCACCCTCAAAAGCTATGAGAAATAAATTTCTGTTTTTTATAACCTATTCAGTCTGTTATAACATCCTGAACAGACTAAGACATATGGTTTGCAAATATTTTCTCTCATCTATAGTTTCCATTTTTACTTTGATAATAATTTCCTTTGCTGCAAAGATTTTAGTTTGATTGAATCCCAATTGCTGATTTTTGTTTTTGTTGTCTGTGCTTTTGGTGTCATATCCAAGAAATCATTGTCAAGAGTAGTATCACAAAGCTTTCTCCTAGAAATTTTGCTATTTCAAGTCTTTTTACTTTTATTTTTTTAAATGTTGATTTATTTTTGAGACAGAGATTGCAAGCGGGGAAAGGGACAGAGAGAGAAGGGGACAGAGGATCTGCTCACTGCGATGACAACAGTGAGCCCAATGCAGGACTTGAACCCACAAACTGTGAGATAATGGCCTGAGCTGAAGTCAGATGCTCAGCCAGCTGAGCCATACAGGGGGTCCTTCAGGTCTTTCGTTTAATTCTTTAATGCATTTTCAGTTAATTTTTGTGTATTGTGTGGGATAAGGGTCTGATTGCATTTTTTTTTTTCATGTGTATCATTTGTTGGAGAGACTAAATTTCCCCCATTGTGTATTCTTGGCACTCTAGTAAGAGATTAGTTGCTCATAGATGCGTGGATCTGTTTTGGCCTCTCTACTCTGTTCCACCGCTCTATATGCCTGTTTTTATTCTAGAACCATGCTGTTTTGTTTGCTGTAGCTTTGTAATACACTTTGTATTCAGGAAGTGTGATGCCTCCAACTTTGTTCTTCTTTGTTCAGATTCATGATCTTTTGTGGTTTCTTAAGAATCTTATAGTTGCTTTTTCTATTTTTGTAAGAAATACCATTGGAATTTTTTTTTTAATTTTTTTAAATGTTTTTATTTATTTCTAGGAGAGAGAGAGAGACAGCGTGTGCAGGGGAGGGTCAGAGAGAGAGGGAGTCACAGACTCTGAGACAGGCTCCAGGCTCTGAGCTGGCAGTCAGCACAGAGCCCGACGTGGGGCTCGAACCCACGAACCGCGAGATCAAGACCTAAGCGAAAGTCGGACGCTTAACCGACTAAGCCACCCAGGTGCCCCACCATTGGAATTTTGATAGGATTGGGCCAAATTGGTAAATCACTCTGGGTCAAATGGACATTTAAAAAATATTGCCTTCCAATCTGTGGACATAGGATCTTTTTCCATTTGTGTCTTAAACGAGGCAATTAAACAATTTTCTTTGTCACTCTTTTCTATTTTCAGTATTTAAGTCTTTCACACCTTCAATAAGTTTTTTTTCCTAAATATTGTATCCTTTTTGGTGCTAATGTAAATAGGATTATTTTTCTATTTTTCTTTCCAGGTAAGTTGTTGTTAGTGTATTGATGTGTAACTGATGTTTGTGTGTTGATTTTGTGTCCTGAAACTTCACTGAATTCAATGGTTCTGACAGTTTTGTTTTATTTTTAAGTAGAATCTAGGTTTTTATGTAAGTATAAGATCAGGTCATCTGTAAGCAGCGATGGTTTCCCTCCTTACATTCTGGTCTATGTGCCTTTATTTCTTTTTCTTGTCTATTTACCTTGTAGTTAACCTTGTCTAAGGTTTCCAGAAGAGTACTGAATACACATGGTGGGGATGGGCATCTTTGCTTTGTTCCTGGTCTTAGAAGAAAAGCTTTCAGTTTATTGCTATTGAGCATGACTTTGGCTGTGGGCTCGTCATGCTCAAACCATGTATGGTTTTTATGATGTTGAGGTCATTCTTTTCTTTTTCTAGCTTATTGAGGCTTTTTATCATGAAAGTTCACTGAATTTTGTCAAATGCCTTTTCCATATCTTTTGGGATAATAATGTGATTTTTATTTTTTGTTCCATTTACTGTGGCGTATCGCATTATTTAATTTTTGCATGCTGAACCATCTTTGCATCCCAGTGATTAACTTCACGTGGCCATAGGGTATAGTTTCTTTAATGTGCTATTGGATTCTGTGTGCTAGTTTTATTGAGGGGTTTTGCATCTCTGCTTATTAGAGATATTGGCCTGTAGTTTCCTTTTCTTGTCTTCATCAGGCTTTGGTATCAGGGTACTGATGATTCCATAAAATGATTTTAGAAGTGATTCATCCACTTCAGGTTTTTGGGAGAGTTTGAAGAGATTCACATTAGTTCTTTAAATATTTAGTAGAATTCATCTGAAAAGCTGTCATGTCCTAAGGTTTTCTTTGATTAGGGATTTGGTCTCCATACTAATGATACCTGTCCAGACTTCCTATTTCTTCATGATGTGGTTGTAGTAGAATGTATGTTTCTAGGAAGTCTATTCCTTTGAGCTTTTCCTGTTCATTGGCATGTAATTGTCCATATTATTCTCTTGTGATTGTTTTTATTTCTGTGACATCAGTGGTAATGTCTCTTTTTAGTTTCTGATTTTTTTTGAGTTTTCTCCCCTCTTTTCTTAGTCTAGCTAAGGCTTTGTCAATGATGCCTATCTTTTCAGAGAATCAACTTTAGTTTTGTTGACTTTTTTCTTTTGTTTTCTTAAATTTTCTATTTCATTTATTTCTGCTCTAATCTTCGTTATTTCTTTCCTTCTGCCAACTTTGAGTTTAGTTTGTTCTTTTCTAGCTTGTTTAGATGTAGATTTAGGTAGTTTATTTGAGATCTTTCTTCTTTTTTTAATGTAGGCATTTAGTGCTATGAACGTCCCTCTTAATATTATTTTTTGCTTCATCCCATAAATTTGGCTATTTTGCATTTTCATTTTCCGTGGTCTCAAAGTATTTTCTATCCCCTTTCGTTTCTTCTCTGATTCATCAGGTGTTCAAGAGTGTGTTGTTTAATTTCCACAGTACCTGTGAATATTTCAGTTTTCCTTCTGCTGGTAATTTCTACTTTTAATCCATTGTGGTCAGAAAAGAAAATACTTGATGTGATATGATTTCAGTCTTCTTACATTTGCTAAGATTTGTTTTGTGACCTAACATGTTATCTATCTATCCTGGAGAAAGATTCTGATCATATAGTGTTGGGCCAGGGGCAGGCCTCTGTGGAGAGGCGGTCCTTAAACTACCCATTGGCTTCTGTGAGTCCAGTTTCACTTCTCCCAAGGAACAGGCGCCTTTCAGTTACTTTCTGACTTCCCAGAGGAAACTTTTCCATGAATTGTTGCTGGATTAGATGGATTGTAGGAGGAAGAAGAGCCCAAGCCCTCCTACACTACCATTTTGTCGACATCACTTCTGACATTTCTTAAATACATTATATAATGTGGGAATTTAAAAACATTCTTTGGCTTGTCACTCAGTAGGGCTTTTCCCTTATATTGAATTCAGATTTATTGAAGAGAAATTCACAAACTTACCCAGTCTTTTGATGTTATTTTCTTAAGTTTTCATAAGCATGTAATATAAATTCACCACCCAAATCAAAATATGAGATATTTTCAGCACTTCATACTCTTTCTTTTTTTATGTTTATTTATTTTTGAGAGAGAGAGAGAGAGAGAGCAGGGGAGGGACAGAGAGAGAGGAGGTAGAGGATCCAGAGAAGGCTTTGCACTGACAGCAGTGAGCTTAATGTGGGGCTCAAGCTCATGAACTGTGAGATCATGACTTGAGCCAAAGTTGGATGCTCAACTGACTGAGACACTCAGGTGCTCCACTTCATACCCTTTCTTAATCCCTAGTCCCTCCCCTCCAGCTCCTGGAAATCACTGATCTTACTTCTGTTCCTATGGTTTTGAGTTTTTCAAAATGTCATACAAATGAAGTCAGACAGTATATAGGCTTTTATGACTCATTTATTAACTTAGCATAAGGCTTCCCAGATATACCCATATTGTTGAATGTATCAGAAATGTGTTCCTCTGGGTGACTGTAACTCTTTATTGTTTGGACATACCATGACTTGTATATCTAATCACCTGTTGATGAACTGATACTCATTTGGGTTGCTTTTATTTATTTTATTATTTTTTTAATTTTTAAATATTTATTTATTTTTGAGAGAGACACACACACAGAATATGAGTGGGAGAGGGACAGAGAGACAGAGGGAGAAAAAAATTCTGAAGCAGGCTCCAGGCACTGAGCTGTTAGTACAGAGCCTGATATAGGGCTCGACCCCATGAACCATGAGATCATGACTTGAGCTGAAGTCAGACACTCAAATGACTGAGTCACCCAGATGTCCCTCATTTGGGTTGCTTTTAGATTTCGTATAAATAAAGCTTCTGTGAACATTTACTTACAGGTTTTTCTGTGGCTGCATATTTTTATTTCTCTTGGATAGGTAACTAGGAGTAATATTCCTGGGTCCTATGGTAATCGCATATTCAACTTTATATGATGTTACCAGCTTGTTTTCCAAAGTGGAAGGACCTTTTTGTTTCTTCGTTAGCAATGTCTGAAAGTACCAGTTGGTCTGCAACCTCCCTAACAGTTTTCCATTTTTATACTGACTGGTACTCTCAGACATTGCTAGCAAAGAAACGAAAAGGTGCTTCCACTTTAGAAAACAAATTAGTAACATTATATAAAGTTGAATATGTGATTACCATAGGACCCAAGAATATTACTATATATGCTATATATATTTTTTTCCTGAATGTTAATTATTCTATTGTATGTGTAGTTGTGTCTTGTGATTGGACCCTTTCCTTCTGAGGATTCACATTCCCTTCAGGTCAGGACAATTTTCTTATACTATTTCTCTAGCAACATTCTCCCGGTCTTTCATCACTGATACACCTTTCTAGAATTCCTTTTCCTCTGATACTGGACACAGTGGATTGTTTCTCATCTTTTTCTCTATCTGTTTGGCTCTAGGTTCTGTGCCATTTCTTTGATTTTATCCTCAAGCTATGTATTTTTTTTCCTTTAATTTTATTTGGCATTTTTGAAAATGGCCCAGAACACTTTCTTGTTTTCAAATGGTTTCCTTTTCGTGGCAGCTAATTCTTTCTTGAAGGAAATGTGTCCTTAGACTTCTGTCAGGATATTAATTAGAATCTGCTTCCTTGTTAAAACTATCTCCTAGGGTCTTTATTTCCCAATTAGTTATTCTTGGTCTTTCTCCATCGCAGTTTCCTCAAACTTCAGGTGCTTCTGTGTTGTGTAATCATATTTAGAAATTAGGCACAAGGATGCTTTCTGGAAGTTCAGTGTGCAAATGGGTATACATGCTACATATGAAGCAAAGGCAAACACAGTGGTCTGGGATTTTTACTGTTAAGCTGTAGAGGAGGGGAATGATGAAGTTGATGTTGATATTTATTAGAACTAACTATGGGCCTACACACTTCCAAATTAAAATAATAAAAACAATGACAGTTATATAGTGTTCACCATCACTTGGTCCCTCCTTGAAGAACTTTTCATGTATTCATTGAATTTCACAACAACTTTGTCAGTGATGTCATTGCTATTACCCCTCTTTAAATATGAAAATAAAAATTGAGGAACAGAATGGTTAACTAACATGTCTAAGTTTGCACAGCTAATGAGTGGCAAAGCTGCATTTGAACCCAGCAGTCTGCATCCACTGTCTTTTCTCCTGAGCAGTGTGCTATACGCTGACTGCCTCCCTGACCCTTTCCAATAAGTCTGTGAGGTAGGCATTATCAATGCCACTTTTCAAAAGGGAATTTTGAGGCCCAGACAGGCTGAATGACAAACTTCATTCCACATAGCTCATGAGTGAAAAGTGTCTGACTCCAAAGACTATAGTATATTGCCTCAGATTTGTTCAAAGAAAAATAATTTTACACACTTACCAATAAAGATTTCTTGACAATTAGATCAGTGTTTCTTTGAAGCAGGGTGACATTTGAACTCAATATTTTGGCTTAAATGGTAAGAACAAAAAACTCTGTTACTAATGATTTGTACAAACTGTCTCTTTTACTTTGGAACCAACAATTAAGATTCGAAATATCAATTATGTTGTTTCTCAATAACACAACGGATCAATAACCTTCATTTGGTGTTCTTCTTAATTGCTGCGTGGGGGTTTCTGCAGAAACATTCTGAACCAGATCTTGCATATTAATCTCAGCACATAGTTCTTGTTCCTCACAATAGGGCAATCAGACCTTGATTAATGTTAGCATTAAACTAACTGCTATCTAATCAGTTGACAAAACGCTGGTTTTGACTCTAGTTTCTGTGGTCTGTTTGTTTCAGATGCTTCTGATTGGTGTTTGCTATGGGGGAGAATAAGGAGATAAGACATACATTATTCATTGAAGTGCATAGAAGGATTTTGTGATATTCCCTCTGGCTTTGACAGAATGACAGAGCAGTAACTCAAGGTCTAAATGTAAACCACCACTCTCCCCCATCCTGTTGTTTTTTGAAGAGTAGGGAACTTAAACCAATCATCCAATAAGGAAAATGTCCCTCTAGAATTCCACATCATGAGAAATGATCCCACCAGCCACCCAATTGGCCCAGGGGAAAAAGGTAAAAACCAATACAAAAAAGAAAGAGGGTCTCTTTATTCTCCTCCTTGTACACCACATTCCTTCAGATCCTGAGATCTTTTTTTTTCTCTTCTATGAAATGGAAGAAAATGGCACCTATCATCTTTCTCTTCATCCACTTCCATGCGTTTGTATCCTCTATTCTCTCTACCATGTTGTCTCCATGTGTCTGTCCTGCACACTGGATGCGGTGATTTTCCCAATACATAGTTTCAAGTTATTCAACCCATGTTCCAGATTCTCAAGTGGTTCCCTGGTGTCTCCGCTGGGTCTGCAGAGCTCCAGAGCTCAGTGAGGGTGGCTCAGGGGTCCAGGTGCGCCCTCCACTCATGTCTCAAGCAAAGCTTCCCTATTTGCAACTGCTTCCTCTACAGGGGTTCTGAATGATGTTTCATTTGCAAAAATAAAAAAGGTCAGTATCCAGAAAGCAATTTGGAAACTACTGGCAGGAAGAGACCCCACACCCACATTCTAGCATATAGCATGCCTGTTCCATACTGTGCTGTACAGTCACATGGAAAGTTATCCATGAAGAGGCCCCTGACCTTCAGGCAATTCATCTTACCCTCCTCATCTGAGGACACCTTGAGAATTATTCTGATTTGCAGGGAGCTCCCTGAACAACCTGCGTTTTTTCATGTCTTCTCCGTGCTTTAGCTCATTTAGTTTCCTCTGTCTAGAATCTCCCACCTCTGCTGGTTTGTCTGGACATTCCTATTTAATCTTCAAGTCTGGGTTCAAGAAAAACATTCAGGGAAGCCTATCTGATCCTCCGGACTGGGACTGTCCCGCTGAGCAAAGTATAACGATGGGAATGTCGTATAAGCTGCACTGTCCACTTCAATGGACACTGGCCACACGTGACTGTCCAGTCCTTAAAACGTGACTAGTGCAACTGAGTAACTGAAGTCCTAATTTCATTTACAAAACAATTTCAATTTTTTAACTAACCACACGTGAGCGGCGACTACTACACTTGGAAAGGCTGCTCGAAAGGGACCAACTTTGAGACTTGTTTCTGTTACTGTACTTAAAAAAGTTTTTCATTCTAATTCACTGACATTGGGTTTCTTTCTGCTTGTCTACTGGCATCCGTGGGACATGAGTGTGTGTTTGCCTGTAGAAATCCTTTTGCTGCTAGTGCAGTGTTTGGATCATAGTAGAGATTCCTTGAATATTGGATAAACAGGTGAAAGGCAGCGGCAGAATCAAGCAGGAAGTGCATTACATTCAGAGGAATTTACAAGGGCTTTGCAATCAGATTCTCCTTATTTGGAGTCCAGAATTTTTCACTTGGTTGGTAAAGGGTCTGGACAAGTTGCTATTCCTGAGTTTTTTTACCTATTTAATGACTGATTGATTGATTTTTAAAAATTTATTTATTTTGGAGAGAGAGCGTGAGCTGGGGAGGGGGAGAGAGAGAGAGAGAGAGACACACACACACACACACACACACACACACGAGAGAGAGGGGGGAGGGGGAGAGAGAACCCTAAGCAGGTTCTGCACATGTCAGCATGGAGCTAGACACAGGGCTTGATCTCAGATCATGACCTGAGCCAAAATGGAGTCGGATGCTTAACTGATTGAGCCACTTAGGTGCCCCACCTATTTAATGAGTCAATGCAGAATTTCGCCTCATTAGATCTGTTGAAAGATTTAAAGGGGCTACGGCATATGAATCATAAACACTTTAATTAGCTAGCATTAGTCCTTTTTAAAAAAAATACCGACTGTTTAACTACTTGTATATATTGTTCTGACGCATATTTTAATGACTTACAATTCAAAATTCTAATGATAGAAATGTTCAAAACATCCACACTGTGAAACAGCAACTTGTAATATGTACTAATAGCCAAGAATGCTTTTAAAAGGACTACAGCTGGTGAGTTGCAGACCCAGGTAAGCACAGGTGTGTTCCTAACTTCACTACTACATCCACTGCTACGTGGGTGAAAGCACTTGCAGAAGCATGCCAAGTGACAGGTGGTGAGCTAAACCTGCATCGCTAATGGTGGGAGAGAAGAGACAGGCAGAGAGAGAGAGAGAGAGAGAGGCTGTTGGTGGAAACACAGTGATTTATTATTCACTGGGAAAAACGCAGTGTCAAGAAGTATAGGGTCTTGGCTGACATCAGCGCTCTGAATCAATTGAAACAGTTTTATTCGGGTGAGCTGCAGCCAGAAACAATTGTCCACCTTTGTCATCACTTTGTTTGCCTAAGCACAAAATGAAGCGAAGGCTGCCATCAGCAGAAAGGAAGGAGGCCGTCATCACAAACAAGTATTCGGGTCTTGTCTGATGTGTGGAGAGACAGCAACCCTGGAAACACTGCCATGACTTATATAAACAAACACACAAATGCGCGCAGGAAAATCACCTCCTTCCCAAATCAAAGCCGCTAATTCATCACAGCACACTCTAGGGGCAAGCTGGTGGCATCGCTTTCCTCAGCACCAGGCCACATTTCCATTTGAAGTTTGAGCCAATTCAGGTGTAGGAATCCTGCTGTCATTAATCTAATCAATGCATTTCCATAGCAAAGCAGCTTCGGTAACTTACAATGCTCCTGTAATTACTAAGTTTGAAAGTTGATGGACTCAACTGTGAAATATGCAAAACGGCAAAGCTACACTTTCTTTTTTCAGGAGGTTTTCCTTTCTTTCAGTTTTTTGACATTTTGCTCTCATTTTCAATCTCTTCGCCTTTGGATCAATGTCCATGAAAGTACCGCAACTCATTTCTTTATTATTATTTTATTTCAATCGGCAGCCCGAGGTATTTCATTCACCATGCACACAACTAAAACAGGGTTTTAAAACATCATAATCATTGAGGCTGAAATCAGCCCGATCTAATAATGAATACAAGCACTGATTATTTTTTATGTCAGAAGCTCTGCTAGGTGGTGAGAAGCCCACTCAGGAAATAAGATTCACATTCCACCTGCAGTGGGCAGAATTTCTAGGTATGGCCACCAGGAGCCCATGCTTCAATTCCTGGAATCTGTGAACGTGAGACGCCACACCTGTGGCTATGTTATATGGCAAAGTTGATCCTAAAAAGGGGATAATATCTCAGTATGCTTGATGCAATCACATGGGCCCTTAAGCAAAGACCTTTCTCTGGCTGGTGGCAGAAGACAGAGCTGAGAGTTTCAAAGCATAAGAATCTATGCACTATAGTTGGCGTTGAGGCTGGAGAAAGCCCTGTGGGAAAACGTGTGGGCAGCTTCTAGGAGCAGAGAATGGTACTGAACTGACAGCCAATAAAGAAGCAGGGAACTCAGTCCTGCTACCACAAGGAACTAGATTCTGCCAACTCAAATGAGTTGGAAGTAGATTTTACCCAAAGCCTCCAATAAAGTGCTAGGCTGGCTGACATCTTGATTTTAGTCTTAGGCGATCCTAAGCAGAGAACATAGTTGAGCTCCCCTGGACTTCAGAGCTACAAAACTGTAAGATAATAAATAGACCTTCGTGGCACTATTTCAAGCCACGAAGGTTTTGGTAATTTGTTGCATAGCAGTGGGTAACTACTGCAACATCCTTGAAGAGCACAGAGTTAGTTTGGTAGGAAAGGAACACATTTGAATAATAATTATAAAGTAGTGTGATATACGTTGGTATCGAGGAAAACCAAAATGTGTGATGGCAGTTCAGAGAATGCTAAGGCTCACTTTGGGACCTCTGGGTGACATTTGACTTGGGATGTGAGGAATGCATAGGAGTTTGTTAGGCAAAGATCGAACGGACATGCCATCCAGGCAGAAGGCACAGCATCTGCAAGTAGCCACTGTCAGATTGGTTCCTTGGGAAGCAGACATGGAATTGGGGATTAGGATATAGGAGGTTTATATTTGTTTCTGTTTTTGTTTGTTTGTTTGTTTTTCCAGGAGTGCCCTTGTCATCTCTGCCTATGGAAGGGAGAAAGAGGAAGCAGGTATTTGAAGAGGGAGAATCTGAGCTGTGATTCATCCCCAACAAGGTCTTCAGCAGACCCTGAGAGAGTTCTGGAGATAGGATGGCTCATTGGAGACTGTTTCCAGTTCAAGCATCCAAGCTAGGACTCCATGCCCTGTGTTAATCAGCTGTGGATGCAGGCTATCCAGTGGAAGAAGGTGAGACCCTCAGCAAGGCAGTTTTCTGGACCTGGGACTATTCCTATTGAAGGAAACAACTAAGAGCTTCTACCAATACACATTTCTGGAGTAGGGGCTGGTAAATGCACAGAGAGGCATGGGGGTGTTGGGCCTGTTCAAAGTGAGAAATTCAGTACAGGTGAGGATATGCAGAGAATTAGAGAAGACTGGAAAGGACCTCAGTTCATGGAGACCCCTGTGTGGCAGGCTAAACAGACAAATATGCATTCTATTGCCATGGGGCACCATTGGATGGTTTTAAGCAGAAGGGTGATGTGGATTTTTTTGAGTTAAATGTTCTTGTAGCAGTGGAGATAGAATGGGTACCTGTTTTTTTTTTTTTTTAATGTTTATTTATTTTGAGATAAAGAGAGGGTGTGAGTGGAGGAGGGGCAGAGGGAGAGAGAAGGAGAAGCCCAAGTTGGCTCCTTGATAAGTGCAGAGCACAAGGCCAGACTCAATCCCACAACCGTGAGATCATGACCTGAGCCCAAACCAAGAGTAGGACGCCCAACCAACTGAGCCACCCAGCCCACCCCATAGTGGGTACTTGAGTTAAAGTGTCAGGAGTGGAGAGGGGAAAAAAGTGAATCAAGGGATACATGGAAAGAATCAACAGGGTCTAGTGTGCGATGTGGGAGAGAAGCTGGGCTTGAAGATTATTTTTGTTTTATATTTATATTGGGCTCCTGTGATATATTTTACTGTTTATGAGCAACTGAGTATGTTAGTGCCATCTACTCAGCTAAGAATAGAGATGAAGTAGATTTAAAGGTAAAGATAGCTTCTGTGTTGAACATGTTTTGGAGGACTAGATAAAGCTAGAAGTAGCTGGTAGGAAGTAGGAAATGTAGAAATGGAACAAAGGAGGGAGAACCACAGTAGTGATAGAAATGCAAAAGGCAGTGGCAGAATCGGGTACTCACTAAAGTCTCTAGAGGGTTGACAATTGGTCACATCCAGCTCACTGAGCAAGAAGAGAAAGTGGCTAAGATAGAACCTTAAGTAAACGATATGTAAGATCTGGGTCAAAAGCAAGAAGAGAGTGGAGAACGCTGGAGGGGTCTGAGGTGTAGGAAGACATGGGAAGGAAGGGGGATCCCAGAAACCAAGAGGAAGGAAATAAGAAAGAGTAAATGGTTGAGAATGTCAAATGCTGGGCACTGGAGATGTTAATGGTGAGCCAAACTAGACCCATCCATTGCCCTCATGCAGTTTATAGTCTGATGGAGGGATGGACATGAACTGAAAATTATAGACACACACACACACCACACACACACACACACACACATTATATAATTATTGCCATGATAAATGCTGTGAATACATAGTGTAGGATGCTGTCATAGATTGCATTGGGGAAAGTCTTACCTTGTCTGGAATATCAGTGTAAACTTCTCCAAGGAAATTGATATTTGAAGTGAAATGTGAAGGATGGGTAATATTATGGGCTGAATGTATCCCTTCCCCCTCAGTTCATATGGGGAAGTCCTAACTCTCAGTATCTCAGAATGTGATTGTATTTGGAAACAGTGTCTTTAAAGAGGTAATTAAGTTAAAATGAGGTCCTTGGGGTGGGTCCTAATCCTATACAAGTGGTGTCCTTCTGATAAGAGATTAGAACACAGATACACACAGAGAAGGTGGTCACGAACGATCCGAGGAGAGAGGCTGCAGAGGAAACTAACCAAGCCAACACCTTGATGTCAGACTTCTGGCTTCCAAAACAGGGAGAAAATACATTTCTGTTGTTAAAGCCACCCAGTCTGTAATACTTTCTTAGCGCAGCCCAAGCAGGCTGACGTAAGTAGGAAACACCCACCAGAGTGAAATGATGCAGATGTGGAAATGTGGGTGAAGTCAACGGATACTTGATGGGTAACATGAATAGGCCTTGACGGTGATGAACTGGATACTGGGAAACAAAGGTTGTTGTACATGGTAATACGGATCATGACGGAAGTTTACAGTGAGTGACTGGCTGAGTGCAGGATGTGGGAGGTCAGGAAGCTGAGGAATGGAGAGGAAGGGATGTTAAGGTAAGGAGTGTGGTGTACACATTCAAGGGGGCAGCTGCGCGGGCCCAGCACCTTCTAGCTAGCAGGGCCTGGGGCTGCATTCTCCTTAAGGAGTGGACAGACCTCTCTCTCGTGTGGTTGGACGACTCAGATGTTATACAAGGAACTACACTAATAATTGTTTCTTGCTGTGTTAAGTCCTTAGAAGGAAAAATAGAAACTTGGTGACAGTATATAATCAGTCAGGGAGGTATACTGGCCTGTAGTGCTGATGGTTATTACTAAGGAGGAGTTTTAGGATGAGGACGGATGTGATGATCAGGCTGACGGAACCACAGGACGGGGGGAACACTAGGAAGAGAGGAAAAACCAACGGATAAAGTCAGGGTGGAGGTGGGGGAGCATTTGTAATCATGAGTCCCCCACATACAATGGCTCTGTGAGAAGGAAGGTCATCTGAGCAGGCAGCCAGAACCCTGATGTTTGTCACCCTGGAGCCCAGCAGAAAGAGAGCCTGCTCTGCTTTTGTGCACAGCACCCACGGCACTGTGCCGTGCAGCTTGTGTGGGGACAGCTGTGACGGAGTCCTATGGGGCTGCCCCTGCTAGGCACTGGCTTCCTCATGAGCCAGTGGGAGGAAGTGGGGTGGTCCTGAAGTCTGGAGGCTGCAGCCCTCAGGGGCAGAAGGGTCACCTGGCAAGGACCTGGGGTCAGAGAGGGAAAGCCTTAAAGTGACAGTGCATATTCACCCGGCAGACATTTGATGAAAGCCTGGGAGGACATAAGCACTATGTTGGCTTGGGGACTCAGGGAGTCCCCAGGAGAGTGAAGGGTGTTTTCTGTCCATTGTGGGTTGTATTACGCCTCTCTTTCAAAAAAGTGTGTCCATGTCCTAACTCCTGGAACTGTGGACGTGAGGTTATTTAGAAATAAAGTCTTTGCAGGAAACTATCAACACCCTAGAGGAGAAAGCAGGAAACAACCTCCTTGACCTCCACCGCAGCAACTTCTTACTTGACGCATCCCCAAAAGCAAGGGAATCAAGAGCAAAAATAAATGATTGGGACCTCATCAAGATTAAAAGCTTCTGCACAGCCAAGGAAACAACCCAGAAAATTAATAGGCAACCAACGGAATGGGAAAAGATAGTTGCAAATGACATATCAGATAAAGGGTTAATATCCAGAATCTATAAGGAACTCACCAAACTACACGCCCGAAAAACAAACAACCCAGTGAAGAAATGGGCAGAAGACATGAACAGACACTTCTCCAAAGAGGACATCCAGATGGCCAACAGACACATGAAACGATGCTCAGCATCCCTCCTCATCAGGGAAATACAAATCAAAACCACACTGAGATACCACCTCACGCCAGTCAGAGTGGCTAAAATGAGCAAATCAGAGAACTCTAGATGCTGGCGAGGATGTGGAGAAACGGGCACCCTCCTACACTGTTGGTGGGAATGTAAACTGGTACAGCCCCTCTGGAAAACAGTGTGGAGGTTCCTCAGGAAACTAACAATAGAACTCCCCTATGACCCAGCAATAGCACTGCTAGGAATTTACCCAAGGGATACAGAAATGCTGAGGCATAGGAGCACATGTACCCCAATGTTCATAGCAGCACTCTCCACAATAGCTAAAACATGGAAAGAGCCTAAGTGTCCATCAACAGATGAATGGATCAAGAAGATGTGGTTTATCTATACCATGGAATACTACATGGCAATGAGAAACAATGAAATCTGGCCATGTGTAGCAACATGGATGGACCTTGAGGGTGTTATGCTGAGCGAAATAAGTCAGGCAGAGAAGGACAAATATCATATGTGTGCACGTATAGGAGGACTAGGAGGAACTTAACAGAGGACCAACCGGGAGAAGAAGGGGGGAAATAGTGGGGGAAAGGGAGAGAGGCAAACCATGAGAGACTCTTGAATGCTGACAAAAACTGAGGACTGATGGATGTGGGGGGGAGGGGGGATGGGCATGGAGGAGGGCACTTGTGGGGATGAGCACTGGGTGTTATGTGGAAACTAATTTGACAATAAACTATTTGAAAAAAAAAAAAAAGAAAGAAAGAAAGTCTTTGTAAGTTAAATTAAAAATCTTGGGGGGGTGCCTGGGTGGCTCAGTCAGTTAAGTGCCCAACTTCAGCTTCAATTGTGACCTCAGGGTTTGAGAGTCCAAGCTCCGTGTCAGGCTCTGTGCTGACAGCTCAGAGGCTGGAACCTGCTTCCGAATCTGTATCTCCCTCTCTCTCTGCCCCTCTCCAATTCTCACTCTGTCTCTTTTTCTCTCTAAAAAGTAAATAAACATCAAAAATTAAAAAAAAAATTCTTGGCATGAGGTCATCCTGGATTTAGGATGTGCTCTAAATCCACTGGCTGGTGTCTTTATAAGAGAAAGGAGAGGGTTATTTGAGGCGAAGGCACACAGACACAGAGCATGAGGCTGAGTGAGCATGGGGCAGACCCTGGCGTGCTGTACCTACAAGCCAAGAACACCAAGGATTGCCCACAGCCACTAAGAGCTGGGGAACGGACTCTTCTTCAGAGCCTCCAGAAGGAAACAACGCTATCCACGCTGTGATGTCAGACTGCCAGCCTCCAGAAATGTGAGTCAATCCATCTCTATTGTTCTAAGCCACCTACTTTGCGGTACATGTTACAGCAGCCCCAGGAAACTAACATAACCTCTCAACTTATCTTTTAATAGTGGATGTAACAAACAGGCAAGTAAATATAGCACCACTTGTCCACATCTTTGATAGGCGCATTTAAAAGCTAATCGGGGGGATGTGGTCGATTCCCAACCTCCTCCGGACCCTCCCAGATGTGATCTGAAACCAGACCCCTGTAGGCAGCGAGCAGGGAGAGATAGAAGAAAGAGACAACCCACTGCAGGCTGGGAGGTGACAGGGGTAATAAACAAGGGAACTTACACATGAGGCTTGTCTTCAGCGGCCCCAAGAGGAATAGGTCTCCACACCCACCCACCAATTCTTAAAAGTTTCTAGAGAAGATTTAATGGTGCTCAGTCACGTACACAGTTTAGTCTCAATACTGCATTATTGTCTCAAGGGTGTGTCCTTGGGGCAGCTTCTGGGAGCTGGAAAGGCAGGTGAAATACACATTCCAAGGACAGGGGAGGGCTGGAGCCAGCTCATGGCTCACCCAGAGGTCATGTCCTCTCAAAGACCTCCTCAAACAGAGGTGGGAGGGAGGCACACACAGCATGAGATATTCAGAAAGGGTATCTCTAAGCAGGTGGCATTCAGGCAGAGGCTGGCAGGGTGAAAGTAGTAGTTCTAGAGGGGGAATTTAAGGAGGGGGTGACAGTGCGCACAGATGCCATGAGTGGAAGAGGGCAGGATGTGTTCAGGAGGGAAGGGGAGCTGGGTGAGAGCTGGTGAGGAGGCTGCAGACTGGGGTCGGGAGTTTGCAAGCAGCAGCACAAGTTTGCCCTGTATTGTTAAGGGTGCAGGGCTTGGTGCTAGAAGAGAGAGGAGGGAGAACGAAATCTCAGGGTGAGCTACTGGCAAGTCCTTACGATGCAGAATCTGCCTTTGAAGGGTTGGCGGGACCCACAGGGAAAGGGCAGTTCTCTTCCCAGGTGTGTTTGTGACTGGCTGGGATTTCCATCTGCCAGAGACCCTCCAATACAGACCCTCCAGCACCGCATGGGCACCGGGCCAAGGCTGAACTGCTCTGAATGTAAGTGAGGCCAAATTCAACAATGTGACCTGTTGAAAACAGCATGAGAATGGACATTTAATGCTTTTTCTAGAACATTCAGAATAGAATCCTGGGGCTTATATATTAATAATCATAGATACACTGATTATATAGCCCCATTGGGTCACTGCCAACCTTATGATTTTCTTTGGTGAGGAATAGACTTGCATTTCATAGCATTCCTGGATAGCTCAGCTGGTTAAGCATCAGACTCTTGGTTTTGGCTCAGGTCATGATCTCGTGGTTCATGGGTTCAAGCCCCATGTTGGGCTCTGTGCTGGCAGTGCAGAGCCTGCTTGGGATTCTCTCCCTCTCTGTCTGCCCCTCTCCCAACTCACTCTGCCTCTGTCTCTCTCAAGATAAGGAAATAAACTTAAAAAAAAAAAGAAAGATCTGATGTGGCTTTTTCCCTGGGGGATGACAGTGCATAGGCAGAGGAAGAAAGAAATGAATATTTGTGGTGAACTTACTGAATGCCAGGCATTATGCTGGGTATTTTATACACACTTGCGTTTCATACCCCCCAGGAAGTTGGCATTATTATCCAAGTCTTCATACAAAGGACCCCAGTCTTAGAGGGGTTAGATGATATGTACCAGGTCAATCAGAACAGAGCCAACAAACCCAGGCCAGTTGGACCCCAGAATTCATGTGTGCCTTTGCTAGTGCCAAGCTGTATTTTCCCCCTTCCCCAAAAGATCCTGACTCAGCAGATGCCACATCAGACACATCTCTAAATGCCTCAGTTTCCTCACCGATTAACTGAAGAGCCTAGACACGACAGCTGAAAGTAGGGTTTGCTGGGGCTTACAGGGCCCAGACCTTTGCATTTACACTGTCTGCTCTGGTACATTTCCCACATCCAGTATGCAAAGTGAAACATGTTCATTCTTGCTCTGAATGTTCATGTGGTTGTAATTCTTATCTTTATTGCTACCCTTGCAAGGAGGAGTAAATCATTATGTGTGTATTTTTGTTGGCTTCCCCCCCCCCTTTCCTCTCTCTTTCAAAGTTAATCGGGTTACTTCCATGTAATTTTTTACAAAGTAAATTTCCAACTACCTTTAACCACAAATTAGTCACCACATTGAGCTTTTGAGGGTTATATTAAGTCATTCGTCATCGATGCTGCCGATAATAGTTAGCTTAGGCTAAATGCTTCCTCGTACAGGGTATTTATCACATCCTGTACTTGCCATGCCTGTGAAATGAAAGCAGCCAGGGTGCGAACTTGTTCATGGGAAGTACAGGGTAATGAATGAAAGCTGGGTAAGCTGCCAAGGCCTCTGTCGTTGGGGGGTGGTTATTATAGGCATTATTACATCCCTCTTCGGCATGTTGTATCCCCGAAGGATGGAAGAGGCCAAGAGGAAGTGGATACAGGCTCAGAAGTATGGACGGGCTGTGTAGGAAGAATCTGGGCTTTCCTGTCTGGGAACCAAGATTGTCCTTTGACCTTGGGCAAATTGTGAGCCCTTCCCCCACCTCAGGATACTCAACTTGTGACATGTGAAGTAGAACCTCCGCTCCATGGGGACTTTGTAAGGCTTTAATGAAAGTATGTCTGTGAAACACTAGCCCAGTGCCTAGCCCATAACACTGGGGAGAATTTGGCTTCCTTGTCACTTGACACTTGCCTTGACAGGAATCTCCGAAGCCTTCAGTGGGACTGACTATATCATATTGCATGTCCTTAGTCCTCCATTCTGGATGGGTCTGCAGCCTGGGACCTCATATCTGCCCCATGAAAACATACCAGCAGATGTATCCCATAAATCTGGAATCTCCCAGTGTGCTGTCCAGGTTTCTCATTCTGGTCCATCATTTTTTTCAATGTTTTATTTATTTTTGATGCAGAGAGAGACAGAGCGTGAGTCAGGGGAAGGCAGAGAGAGAGAGGGAGACACAGAATCCTTAGCAAGCTCTAGGTTCAGAGCTATTTGCACCAAGCCTGATGCAAGGCTCAAACCCACACACCGTGAGATCACGACCTGACCTGAAGTCGGACGCTTAACCGACTGAGCCACCCACGTGCCCCTCATTCTTGTCCATCGTAATTCTTTTTTTTTTCAAGAAGTAGCTTTTGAGACTGGGTCTGTGCTCTCTGATATTCAATATCTACTCAATGCTTGTTCTGGCTTCATGCTCTCATCTGTGAACTGACCTTCAGAGCAACACTTCACTGATTTCCAGTGCACTCAGAATAATATGCAAATAACTCCAGGATCCTTGCCGTGGCCCATTGGCCCCATCTATGGCAGTCCCGAGGTCGTGCTCCAACTTCTCTTGTTATCTCCCTTCTCTTTTTCTACCCAGCTCTACAAACAGGCCGTCCTGTGGCTCCAGCCCCACCCTCCCAAGCCTGCCCCTACCTCAGCTCACTTGCACATGCTTCTTCCCAGAACCCCTGTCTCCCCGTCATGTCTTGTACTTCTACCAGCTTCATGTCTTTGCTCAGCTGGTGTCCCCTTGACAAAGCTTTCCCCCAACCCCTGATTTAAGGTAGTAGAACCCCCTGCATCACTTCTTATGTTCTCAGCCTGTTCTATTTGTCTGTTCAGTCTTTATCGTCGCATTATGTATTAACTGTATCTTTTGCCTGATTCGCCCCACTAGATTATGAGTAATATGGTGGGAAGGAGTTTCTTTGTTTAGCTTTGCCCTGTATCTGCAGCCCTAGAAAAGTACCTGACATGAAGCGTGTATGTTATAAATACTTGTTGAATGAAAGATGCGTAAACGCACTGACCTTTGTCGGTAACCATGTCATGAAACTTGGAATGCGGCGGATGAGTGATGGGATGGTCCCTTTGGTGCATTTTCTCTTCGGATAGCAACTGCTTTGCTCTGTCCGGTTGGGGATATTATTCCCATTTGACAGATAAGAGAGAAAAAAGAGGTTTGGAGATTAGGATATTCAGGTAAAAGGATGGTACATAAAAGTGCCTCCATTTCTCTGACAGTAAATGCTCTGTAAGGGCTTCTTTGGTGAATAATTTGTTATATAATCCAGGTTTGGAACCTATGTTTAATCTTTTGATTCTTGGGTTTATTGTTGTTTTTATTGTTGTTGCTCTTATTATTAGTATTAGTCCTTGAACCCGATTTCATAATATCAAGTTGTTAATACCTTGTATCATAATATCAAATACCATAACCTCCCCCAAGGCTATATGAGTGAGGACATAACATATATTCTGTACACACATAGGACTGCATTAAATCGCACAGAACATGATGAAGAGTCAGACTCACAGTCCATGCCAAGTATACTGCAGCCACTACCGTCTCCTAGTCCTGCACTCTCCTTGTTTATATGAAGGAGCTGAGGCCCAAGGTCACACACACAGAGGCAGAACTCATAAAAGGCATGAGGTCTAATGAGTCCCTCAGGCTTTCTGTCTATCATGAAATACCGTTATTTCTTTATCACTAGTCACTAACAGAATGCCTGGTATTTAGTAGGTCCTGGGAAATGAATGATTCTATGCTAACAGCACTGATTGTACTCTTTGTAATTGGGTTCCATTCATTCATTCATTCAACAAATATTTACTGGACTGTTACTATTTCCCAAGCCCTCAGCTGTAGCCAGGAGATAAAATAGTGGTGAGCAATAGGCAGGGGTCCTTGCCTGCAAGAAGCTTACACTCCATTCCCACATTCGCATGATGCATATGGTTCCATATGCTACTTTCTCCACACTGACTCAGAGAAATAAAAAACAAGACTGTTTGATTTAATATTTTTCAGCTCACTGGTTTTATTTCACAAACGATTTTCACTCCAATTCTCTGGCCTTACCAGCATTACTGAGCAGAGATAATTCTTAAACACCCAGCAAGATGAAACACATGTTTTTTTTTTTTCTTTTGATTAATACATAACAATGTTTTTTTCCTATCTATTTTTGGACATAACCTTTTTTGTGCAAATAAATTTTATGTATAATGGTTTAAAGAAAAGAACATCTAAGGCATATAAACAAGAAGCTTCGTCTTCATATATCAAATGGTTCATAAAAACATTTAGCTCTTGTTAAAGAAGTCATAGTGCTCCCTAATTACCATCAAGTGTTATCTCCTAAGCTAACTGCATAAGGCATCTGAGTTGAGATATAAGAGAGCATAAATATAGTAGGCTGAGCCTGCACATTCAAAAAGAAATCAACTGGCCAACAGATGTATACAAAGTACCTACTACATGCAAGGCATTATTCTAGAAATTGATTCAGACAAGAGAGACCCAGTCTTTGCCATTAAAGAACTTACATTCTAGGGAAGAAAGAGACAATATGTAACCAAAAATAAGTTATGAGGATACTGTTAGGTCCTGATGAGTGTTATGAACAAAAGAATATTGATCTGTGTGTTAAAGAGTGACTGGGGGTCAGCTGGAGGTGGAAGGCTCTGAGATGGTTCTTGTTGGGACCTGAGCACTGAGAAGAGAGTCATGTGAAGATTAGGGACAGAGTGTTCCAGATGGAAAGAACAGCAAACACAAGGGCTCAGAAATGAAGGGATGTGCTGTGTTGTTCCAGGGACAGCAAGAAGGACGTGTGGTTAAAGCTTAGAGGTGAGGGAGAAAGTGTCCGGGGGGTGAAGCCCATGAAAGAGGCAGGGACCACATTGTGGAAGACCTCATAGAGCTCAGCGAAGAGCTTGGAGAATGCCTTTATGCAGGGAAGATCACACTGGCTGATTATAAAGCTCTGTCTGGCTTCTGTGTGGACAGCAGCCTTTAGGGCACATCCATGATGTAGGGAAACCAGGGAGCATGATGATGCTGGAGAGCACTGACCTGGATTCAGGTTTCAGTGATAGAAATGGTACGAAAAGACAGAGATTGGGGAGTGTTTGGAGGATGAGCTCATCGCACTTGCTGATGAATTGTATTGCGGTAAGAGGAAAGGGAAAAAAATCAAGAATTGCTGCTAGTTTGGGGCTTTAGTAACCGTTAATGCTAGAGCCATGTGCTGAGACAGGGAGGCTTGGGGGAGAGGGGACTTGGGGAGGGGCAGAGGTGATGTGGGGAAAATGTGCTCTGTTCTGGGCCAACCTGCGTTTTAGATCCCATTTGATTGCCCACTAGAAATGCTGAGTAGGCAGTTATGCACAGGATCCTGGGACTTGGAGGCATCCAGGCTAGAAATGCATATCTGACAGCCTTCTGATATCTGTAGACAGGAGGCTGCAGAAAAGCCCTAAAAAGAAAAGAGCAGAGCTGCAGAGGGTAAGAGATTTGGGAATGGAACCCTAGACACTCTGAAATTTCGGGATCTGGTAGAGAGGAAGGAGACAGCATAAAAAGCCAAAGTGAGGGGTGGTTTAGAAGCAAAACAGTGTAAGAGATATATTATTTCATAAATTCCTTTCCCAATGAAATCCTTTTGTTCTTCTTTGGCTCTTTGGTAGCCTGATTGACATCTCTTCTTGTCCTGGCCCTACCCTCAGTTACTTCAAGTCGGCACATTAGTTTCTAGCTGTGGCCTGTTTCCACCTTGATGACATTCTTACAGACTTCCAGGCCCTGCTCTGCCTTAATATCTACTTTATAGATGCTCACTTTGGATATCTATGACCTTCAAGTACTTTGTGGGTGCATAATTTGAGCCAGAACCACAGGTTTTCAAACATAAGATGGGAAGAAAAAACAACAATACTGACTTTAAATATGGAAACTTCTCTGGCTATATTCACTCATTTTTTCGATCCATCAGGAGTTTCTGTGTATACTTGGTCAAGGAGTGATTGTAGTTTTAATTTCAGGGTCTTCTTTGAGTGTGATGCCTGGAGGGGATATGTGATATCTCATAGGTGAAAGGCCATGGATCTCTGGCAGAAAGGTCTGGACCAAAATGTCTTATGGTATCTGTAATAGATTGGTATAATTAATTTTCCATATGTGCCTCTCTCTCCTAGACTGTTATTGTCTCATAGGTGGGAGCCATGTTTCAAAAATGAAAACAGTAACAATAACCATGATAAAACAGTGAATATTAATTGAGGTTGTGTCTATGCTAGGTACTGTATAATGAACAGCTATTTTAATCCTCAAAATAAACTTTAGAGACAAGGGTAATTATGATATCCAGCTTTCAGATGAATAAACAGGCTTATAAAGTTGAAGACATTCCCAAGATCATATAGCATGTCAATGCCAAATAGCACATTGAGATTTGTTTGACTCTAGGCTTCCAGGTGATTTAAACATC